>NC_041391.1:245482808-245499801 GCF_002162155.2 Triticum dicoccoides
GATGAACAGTGAGCGGTGACGTTGCCTCTGGATGAACAGGAACCCCATGGTGTTGAGGGCTGGATGAACAGTAGACGATGGAGGGGTGGCCGTGGAGGGGTGGTTGAACAGGACCCCGTGGTGTGGAGGGCTAGATGAACAGTAGATGGTGGAGGGCTGGATGAACAGCAGACGGTGGAGGGGTTGTTGAACAATAGTCGGTGGAGTAGCGTGCGGTGGAGGCTGGATGAACAGGAGCCCATGGAGGCTGGAGGAGGTCGACGGTAGCCCGTCGAGGCTGGAGGAGGTCGACGGTGGAGATGAACAATATCCCGTGGAGTCCCGTTTTGCGGTACGCCACACCCCTCCCCCCGTTTCGACCGTAGCGCTCCAACACAAGTCTGTTTCGTCCGTTTTGTGGTACGCCACACCCCTCCCGACCAACAGGACCCTCGTTTCGACCGTAGGAGGTCCGTTTCATCTGCTTTGCGGCACGCCACACCCCTCCCGATCAACAGGACCCCCATTTCGACCATGGGAGGTCCGTTTCGTCCGTTTTGCGGTACGCCACACCCCTCCCGATCAACAGGACCCCCGTTTCGACCATAGGAGGTCTGTGTCCTCCGTTTTGCGGTACGCCAGGCCCCTCCCGATGAACAGGATCCCGTTTCGAACGTGGCCGGTCGAACACAAGGCTGTTTCCTCCGTTGTGCAGTACGCCAGGCCTCGTTTCCATCGCCTGTTCCATCCAAGCCCTCCCGATGAACACGACCACGCATTCCGTTTCGACCCAGCCGGTTGGCTCCCCATGAACACGACGACGATGTTGTTTCTCCGTTCCGACCCAGCCATGTGCACGAGCCCTCGCCGTACGTATGCACGAGTAGGCGTTCGAGACCCCGATTTCCCATATGTACACATACGTGGCCGTATTTTCTTTCTTGCACCCTGGGCGATGTACGTACGTGTACATGCTACGTGCGCGCCTCTACTACGACACGTGCGCGCCTCTACAACGACCAGTATGTACGTACACGTTCGCGACCAGAATGACAACGCTACGTACGCTTCGACCAGGTGGGTCCTGACTGTCAGGCACTTCCTTGCCTGCGAAGATGTAGCTGGTGGGTCCCAGCAGTCAGGGGGCGAATCATTTTGGGTTTTTTGCCCGGACTTCCTTGCGTGCGAAGATGTAGCTGGTGGGTCCCAGCAGTCAGGGGCGCGAATCGTTTTTTTCGGACGCACTTCCTTGCGTGCGAAGATGTAGCTGGTGGGTCCCAGCAGACAGGAGGAAAGGTTTTTTTCACGAAATACGATGGCCCGTCCGGTGGGTCCCCGCTGTCAGGTGGAGGAATAATTATTTTGCGCATAATAAGGAGGCACTTCCTTGCTGCGGCCGTGGACCCAGATGTCAGCCTCTCCACGTACAGTCCACGTCCGATGGAAGCCGTTCCTTGACCAGGTTGACCACGCCGCACCGAGAGCACCAGGCCGGTGGACGATGGCGAGGCCTAGGAAGGGGACGACACGGAGCCAGGGAAGACGCGACAGTGGATGCCCATGCGTAGAGGAGTATGAGGGTTCATTCGTTTGGCTGCGGTGTGAGGCTGCCGTCGCCGCAGAATAACAGCGGGTGTGGGTGCGTAGAGGGATGGCCTGGCCAGCGGTGGGAGTAGTAGGGGACACTGAGGCCTCCGTGGCATCACAGCCGGCCACGGGCGGCAGGTGCAGGCAGCACAACCGGCGCTGCTTTGGGCGGTCGGAGCAAGAAGACCAGAGGTTGAAGAAGCACTACGGCCGTTGGATGGACATCGTACGGTCACTGGAGCTAGAATCGTTCATATATTGACTAAAGTTGACAAAGGCCTCCGTCCCAGTCAACTTAGTAGGCCCACAAGTCAGCCTCCCACCAAGGTTGGTCCCAGCTCGCAGGGGGTATTCATTTTTTTGTGCGTAATAAGGAGGCACTTCCTATGGGTCCGAGCTGACAGCGGGGGAACATTTTTTTCACGAAATACGGTGGCCTGACCTGTGGGTCCCAGCAGTCAGGGGGAAACGTTTTTTTCATGAAATACTGGTGGCCCGTCCAGTGGGTCCCAGCTGTCAGGTGGAGGAATAATTATTTTCCGCAGAATAAGGAGGCACTTCCTTGCGGCTTCCGTGGACCCAGCTGTCAGCCTCTCCACGTACAGTACTCTTCCGATGGAAGTCGGTCGCTGACCACATTGACCACGCCGCGCCGAGAGCACCATGGCGGTGGACGACGACAAGGCCTAGGAAGGGGACGACACAGTACTCTTCCGATGGAAGTCGGTCGTTGACCACATTGACCACGCCGCGCCGAGAGCACCACGGCGGTGGACGACGGCGAGGCCTAGGAAGGGGACGACGCAGAGCGGGGGAAGACGGGGCAGTGGAAGCCCGCGCGGAGAGGAGTACGAGGGTTCACCGGTTCGGCTGCGGTGTGAGGCTTCCGTCGCTGCAGAATAACAGGGGGTGTGGGTGAGTAGAGGGATGCCCTGGCCAGCGGTGGGAGTAATAGGGGGCGCTGAGGCCTGCGCGGCAGCAGCCGCCCACGGGAGGCGGGAGCAGGCGGTCCCGCCGGCGCTTCTTTGGCGGCTGGAGCAAGAAGATCAGAGATTGAAGAAACACGACGGCCGTTGGATTGACATCCAACGGTTACGTCTGCTAGAATCGTTTGTTGACGTAGTATATAATAACTAAAATAATCTTGCATACGCGTCAACTAAACAGGCCCACAAGTCAGACCACTCCCTCTTTTTTAATAATTTATATATAGCTCATGGCAACTTCTTATGCAATTTATTGCAGTCGTTTTTTTGGTTGGCCAGGGCCAATTTCGCATATCTCTGTGGGTTCCAAACTATTTTTAATACCAAAATGTCGAGCCAGATTTAAAGTACTTTGAAGATATATTTGAATTAGGTTAATGCCCAGTGAAGTAGGAATATGAAACTGTGAAAAAATCAGAAGTTATAAAGTAATTGCCAATTTGTCATCTGTTTTTATATTTACAACCCATTTCATATTACTTTCAAGATTTGCAGGCGTCTTGAAAGAGTTGTAGCCCATCAGGGCGTGGAAAAATAAGTAGGCCTGGATTGGGTATTCTTTAGAAAAAATAAACTAGGCTCATTTTCACAAAGAAAAAATAGCTGTGCTGGTCACATGGTGAACATAAAATATAAGCCTGGGCTAGACGGGCCACAACCCAGTTCAAACCCTGCTTCGTCTCAACAATACCAAACAAAAAAAATACTGCTCGAGTAGCTACGTCCCGTGTGTCAGCCGATCTTGTGCTGTTCTCTTATCTATTGACTATATACACTCACAATGTCATGGGTCCCAGATGTCAGGAAAACACTAGGAGGAAGCATTTTATTTTTCCATACGTTGACGTGGTGGGCCCCTACTGTCATCCTCTCCACGTACTTCTGCCGATTCCTGTTGTTTGTTGACCATGTTGACAACGCGAGAGGGCGGCGCCGCGGCGAGCGCACCAAAGCACGTGGAGGACGTCGATGTTAATGATTTAGGAGACGGTGGGGCGGCGATGCGTGCGCTGAGGCGCAGCCAGCCGTGGGAGGCGGAAGCAGGCGGCCCCGCCGGCGCCTGTTTGGTTTTAGCGGCTGGAGGAAGACATGACTGAAGAAACACGACAGACTGTAAAAGCAGCAGGAGTACTTAACAACCTTATCTGAAACCAGCAGGGGCACTTAACAACCAAAGCTGAAAGCAGTATGAGTACTTATACAGGTTCAACCATACAAAGCACGCCTAGAACAGTGCTACTTTGCCTACAGTTAACCAAGGTTGAGGCTGCCAAGCCCCAGGACAAGGCCCAGGCGCCACCCCGCGCATCCACAACCTTCTGAAAGCGGCTTCATCTTGCAGCGTGGTCAATAAACAGGATATTCACTTTAGAGCCATGGAAAAGCATGAACATAATCTTCTGTCCTATTCTCCAAGATGGACGGGCCTTCATTATCTGAGAGCACCCATGAATAAGTATCTTTTCACCTCCAAGGGGAATTGAGTAGGTCGACATAAACATCATGTTGTGACCAAGCGCAAGTCTGACCTGACCATGGTCAGGCATGTGTAGAGGAACAATAGAACTCGGCAGTTCCTGTTTCAAGAAGATCACAACTGTAAAACTGTGTATAAGCAATAGTTTATGAACAACATATATAACAGAAAACAGCTCGTACCATAAGTTTCTCGACACAGTTGGACTTGTTCAACGAGTGTAGCAGTGGCACACATATCCCACGTGGCCTTCCACCATTGAAACGCCCCACAAGGACCTCAAGACGATCAATAAAGTGTAGGAACTTGTGGATGTCGATCCAGTCAACTTCAGTGCCATTAGTAACAGCCGAGTTATTACAGAGTAACAAACGAGCAGACTGCTTAACTCTGAAAAAACCTACACATGCCTCCAATTATAAGACAATATTAGTTAGAAGTAGCATCTTCGTGAGAGATTCGTTGCTACTTCTAAAGTTAAATTGTGATTAGTTAGACAGAATAGGTGATTAAGAAGTAATCGAGGCAACAAGCAAGAACCAGATACAAAACTAACATGGATGAACAATTGGGACGACGTCGGGGTGGAAGATCACAGTGAAGATGTGACCAGGTTCTGCTATTTCCATCAACATTCGTGCGCCAACTTTCAGTCTGTAACACTTGAGAAAGTTTATCCAAGTTCGGCCATAAAAAAAGCAGCGATCTTCTTGGTTCATAAACCCAACTCGGAAGCAATATCCATGGGTTGTCTTCACTGTGACCATTAAACTAGTGTATTCAGTTATGGCAAGGCCGAGCATCTTGAGTACATGTGTTCTGGCAGAGCAAATAATACACTGCAGGAAAAATAATATGAGAACACAATATGTTCAAAAAAACACACCCTCCCGGATAGAGAAGAGGATTCTAGGAACATACTGTGCGTTTCAAAATGCTATGGTAGGATGAGAAGGAACAAATGTGGCGTCTGAATCTGTAGGGTACTCGCACTTTGGGCACTGCAACTAAAACACACTAGATTCAGTATGAATAAAAATTCATCAACGGCAACGGCTGCCATCCTAGGATCACCTGCGACCAAGGGACTTGGATTTATCGGGGATGGATGAAGAATTCGTACCTGGTTCTCCATGAGAAAACCATATGCAATCGCCGAGCGGGGGTTTTATCTGAACAAGCAGACGAGGGAGAAGGGGATTTAGGCCCAGTGAAATATTGCTGCTTCGTCCATCCAGCTTACTGCTAAAGCTAGAAAGGGGGGTTGTGATTTGACGGCTTATTGGGCATTACTGCGGTGCTACGACCGGGGTGTGTCTACTATGAAGTTATGCACTCTAATTTGTGCATATGGCACGTGGACCCCGTTGCCGATTGCCCCACATATCAGCGAAAGGAAGTAGAAAGACATAAGTAACTAGTTACACATAAATATATTTTTTGACAGAGAGATACTCCCTCTGTAAACAAATATACAAATCTTTTATATCACAGGCTCACCTTGCCGAGAAATATACTCCCGCTGCAACGCACGGGCATTATGGGGGTTCAGCTTTTTTTATGGGGGTTCAACTAAGAATATAATACTCAGATAGGCTCACGGTTCTGGACTTTGGGCCGCAGGCCGACCCTGCATGTTGGGGGGCCCATGTGTTCTACCTTAGTGCTTTTCATATTGCAAGCGATCGATACTACGCTGGTTTTAGATGCTGTCTCAAGGCGAATACACAAAATTGAATAAAGCACGGCAGCTGTTGGAATGAAATCGAATGACAGTTCCTAACCAGCAATCAGAGTTGCAATTCTATCAATGATATACCATGTGATAAATAATATTGTCGTACTACTTATACACACAGGACACTTGTTTCACCATGCCAGATTATTAAATCAAAATCTCTTGGAGGATAGATCAGTTCGGCAGTTGCGTGCTGCTACTGAAGAATTTCAAAGTTGATTTGGACCAGCTCTCCTTGCCGCGAAAGTTCGATTTTGACATCATCCCCTACCGCAAGACATGATTTAGATTTGAACCTTGACCATCCTTTAGCATCAATCATCATGCGACCATCCTTTGTACTTATGGTATATTGAGCAGGTTCATTCACACCAAGGTTGCACATGGTAAGAGAAACTTGGCCCCCGTCGCCCGGATTGTTGAACGACTCCCTTGTTGCTCTAGTAATTCTCTGTTTGAAAACAAGAAGACATACCCAAACAGTTAGATAAACACAGTGAATCATGTGAAACAAGATGGAAAGAAAAAAGAACAAAGCACTTGGGTGGCGATCTGTGCGAGACAGCGGCGATCGTGTCTGGTCTGCTATGATCAGCTTTCTAACTTGACTAGGATCCGTGACCGTGATCCAGTTTTTTTCTTCATTTCTTTTAAACGCGAGAAGGACTAATTGTGGCATTTTTGTTAAACCAAACTGCAGTTCATCATAGGGATTCAGCTTGTACTCAGACAACAGACTGATCCAATTTTTCCAGTAATATAAGTGATGGACAGTGCCTTCGTTACTGACACGACATAAGAAGTGAAATCTGCAAAAATAGCCATCATCGAGCAAACCTAACGGTTTATTCTGTGATGAATGTCACATGGCAAAACCTGCATCGTAAAATTGCAGGAAAAGAAAGAAAACATGACATTAAATCAATAAAATTTAGACAGTAAATCAATAAGATTTACTTGATGTGACACGAGTGAATCCTTACCAGGAAATCACTATGTTGAGGTACTAAACAGAAGATTGATCGTCCAACTACGCGTGGCATGCAGGGGCCCTGCCTACTCCCACAAGCAGGACAGTCCAAAGGTCGTGACAAATCGTATGGACCGAACATCCATGGGACTGGAAATCCTGGTGGGTGCGATAAACCCTGCAATGCATACAGATATTGGAGTGTAACCATAATTGATAAACCGTCCTCACAAAAAATATGATCTGGATACTTCAATATGTACAAACTGAATTGAGTGGACAGTCATTAACATAGACCGTTCTCAGGATTGACCACACCAAAAGCGGCAGTACTAATAAACAATACATGGTTCACAAACGCAAATCAAGTACTGAACAATAGTACTTACTACAGACAAGCAAAGTTGCACTAACTAAACTCTGCAGACTATTTCTTGCCACCGACCTACGGGATGAACCCCGCATAACTGACTAGGCCATGGACTTCGTGTGAGATGTCTACATGCACCATCACCATCTTGTCAACCTTGGAGAACCTAACAGAGTGGTCTTTGCACTCATAAACATGATGATGAAGACAGGCCGCATCAGATTTGTTGGGAAGCTTTACAAGAACCACACCCTTCGTAATCGAAGGCACAACCAGTAAATTGTTGTGGTCAAGTACAGCCTCGAGAACACGCCTGACAACAATGCTGCAGGAAAACACTAGTTCAGGACACATGGCGACAAGGACACAACAACTGGATAGTTCCGCAGAAGAACTCATCATCAAGTCTTCTAGTTCACATGGCATGACTTTGAGAACTTCATCTCCACCATGGACCTGGTTCTAATTCGAACAGAAACCATATTTCATTACTACCTCCGTTTAGAAATATAAGATGATTTCCGATATTATACTCCATATATGACTACATATACGCACAGAAATGAGTGAACAAAGACACTAGAACATGTCTTCAAAGGCATAAGAGCAGAGGGATTACATGCAATATCCATAACAGAAGTTACTGAGGCAAATATACCCTCTTAAAAGGTAGCATTGATGTTCATAAAGTACTCCCTCCGTCCTATCTAATACTAAAATATGACTTGATACATCCGTATCTAGACAGATCTAAGACAAGAAATTTGGGACAGAGGGAGTAGTTGAAAGTAATCTATAAGAAATCAGTGTCAACCTCTCGCATGTTTTGGTCAAAAGAGGAATTTAGAACCGTCATTTGGCACACTAAAATCACATGCAAGATTACCCGGAAAGTTGTACTACCAGTACTAGTACTGCGTGTTAGATGAAAAAACACGATCAAGATCGAGCAAAAGATCGTTAACAAGAGACATTACCTGGACTTGCTTAATGAGGGATCCCGGAGAGGGGGGCTTGGACAGGGCGATGGCTTTGAGCTTGTCTGCGGTAGTCTCGGTAGGGTGCTTGCACTTCTTCGTACCATGAGCCTCGACGGTTTTGGCCAGAGCAATAGACATCACATCGGCCGGTGCTCCAGCGTCCATCCAAGAGAGGAAGCTGAGAGAGAAGAGTGAAAGGAGGAATGAGATGAGGGAGAAGTGAAGCGAGTGTGGGTTTTCTTCAAGAGAGGAAGCTGAGAGAAAGAGTGAAATGATGGTTGCTTCGTCCGTCCAACTTACTGCTGGAAAGGAGGGGGCTTTGTGATTTGACGTCTCATTGGGCATTACTACGGCAGTTCGATCGGGGTAGTCTACCGTCACTCTACTACGGAGTAATTGAGTGCATGGCTGGTGGACCCAAGTGCTGGCTGTCCCACACATCGGTGAAAGTGAGTAATTTAGTGCATGGCTGAAGGAGGATCTGCATGGTAGAGCGTGTCCACTGTTTTTCATTCTAAAGAAAAAAATGATTACAGCAAGCGTTTCCAGCTTACGACGGAGGAGTGTGAAACACGGCAGCCACTTGAACATACACAGTGCTCCTACTACTAGGCATGTGCCGTGGTTCATACGTCAGTACTACACAATCTTGTTGCTAGTGTTGTACGCATGTCAACTACTCCTATATGTAACATAGTACCGCCTTTTCGACTGTCCGGTCGAGAATGAACGGTGAGATCAATGTTAACATAACTAGGTCGACAGCGCACGGAGAGTATGGTGCTACAGTACTCCACGAAACATGAACCATATGAAGCACATCCTATAGTGTTAGACAGGGTGTATGAAGGGTGCACGGGATGGGAGCAAAAGTTCCCTTCTCGACCCACTTTTGGGTGTTTGGCAGAGTGCATAAGTCCACACTAGTAGGTTGACAAAAATACACGAAGAGGAAACAACTATATTGAGATGAGAATGCAACCAAACACACCCACATGCTTTGTGCAACAATGACGGATCTGCACCGTCTGAGTTTGATCCAACGGTCATGTTGCGCCGAGACATGGACATGCCCATGCAGAGGGCGCCTAAACACCACCGAAGTCCCTCTGCTTCTCAAGGCGCACGACATTGGTGATGCAGGGTGCAACCGCCCGCAGAGCCCGCTCCCGGTCGATGGGAGCCAGCTCGTCAAAGACGACGTCCAATGGCACGAATGGATTCCGGTGACGGAGCCCTGAAAGGATTCGCCCGGCAACGGCGACGGCAGCGTGCAGCCCCTCCTTGTCCAGCTCAGCCCCCACCATCGTGCAAAGACGGCTCAGCTCCTCGGAGATATAGGTGAAGAAGGAGACCAGGTCAGGAAGCCGCAGCTTGTTGAAGTCGACCGGGTTTAGCCCGACGGCCGGCATCATCACGCTGGCACAATGGTAGGCATCGCGCAGCCGCAACACGTGCGTGGTAACTTGGTTCACCAAGTGGCAGAGGCGATCCTGGACCTCGTCACGATCGGCTCGCTTGCGCTCCAGCCGGCTCCCCTGACGGCCTATCGTATATCCCGATTTCTGTAGCCACGCCGCCGACGCCTCGAGCATCTTTGTGTTGGATGCCTGCCGCTTTTGAAGCTCCGTGAACTCCCGCACATAATGGAGGAGCATGGCACTCCTCTTCTCCTTGAGCTCACGGAGCTCCACGTCCTTGGCCCTGAGCTCCGCATCCTTGGCATGGAGCTCCTGTGTCAGGAGCCTCACCTCGGACTCCGTGATCTGCTGCGCTGCCATGGCACCAGGTAGAAGCAATGGGGAGAGGAAGCAAAGGGGGCGAAACAGCTGAAAGGCAATGCAATCTATGGGAATGCGGAGGGATCCAGCCGAGGAGTGGGGAATCTTTTGATTTTCACCACGATAAAACACCAGTTGACGACTTCTCACATCAGGGAGCAGTGGTTTTTTACAGGCGGAGTCATCGTGACTAATTGCTACCGTGCCTGCTCCCGTCAATCAAAAAATTAAAAATCCTGCCGCGCCTGTTCCCGTCAATCAAAAAATTAAAAATCCTGCCGCACACAAACACTAGAGCAACGCCGCGATGGATATTTAAATTTACCTGCCGACAAGTAGATAAAAAAAGGGGTGAAAAAACAAATGTGGCGGCGGCCTAGCTAATCGGTCGAACTAGCCCAACTAGCTAGCCACCGTGCTTCACTGATGTACTCGGCGGGAAAGGTGGTCTTTCGTGATTTGACGACTCATTTACTTGCTTTGGTGCTACGACCAAGGAGGACCCAGAAAACGCGCGGTAGGGCATCCCACGTCAGAAAGAATATATGCGTGCACCACCCGGGAGGACCCCGAAACCGCGCGGTAGGGTGTGCCACGTCTCGTCACAGAGGAAAAATGTGCGTGTAAAAATATACTGTATCAGTTGTAATACCTATGGTTCGACCTCGGGACCCACCCAGTCGGTCGAAAACACCCCACTAGCCACACAGCTTCATCATGCAAACGTGACACGGTTAGCTCCATCTCGACCAACCGCAACGTCTCTTGTTCTAGGCGATTCTTCTATTTTCCAAGCTTTTTTTAGTTGTAATAACACCACGGCAAGCTAGCGCCGCTCTTCGTGTGTGCCCGTGCAAAGGTTAGACGATGGAGAGAAGAGAGATTGAGATCGCAGACCTGGGACCCACCCGTAAGTGAGATAACGGTCATGCACGTGTTGACGAGGCACTCCCTCTACTCTACTCAACGCAAGTACTGTATAAAATCAAGTTATGGGACAAAGCCAACAACCGTTTGTTTTTTCAGGCTATCGACTTACGCTTTGTAGTCCAGGTTACCAGTTCGAATCTCGTCTTTCAGATTTGTTAGTTTTAGGTCCAAATTTGATTAATGACAACTGGGACCCCCGTGTGTTGTTCCGATATTTCAGTGTAGGATGGTATTTTTGAACAAACACTTTGCGTGGTTAGACAAGTAATGGCACGAGTTACACGTATTTTGCAAGTTTACGAACAAAAATGATAGTGGCATAGAATATCACATCCACCCCGCAGCTTAGATACTATGGTGATACGAGTTTTTACACCGTTGGAAGTGAGATCCAATGGCTTGGGAGTAGTCTTTGTAATCCAAACTCTCCAAAGTTTTTTTTTGCAAATAAAACATTCAGGCCTCGTGTGTGCCGCTGCATCTTCGATCCAACGGCTCCCCGGTGCTAATATTAGGTGCTCCCTGTAGCTTAATTACCCGCTACGGTGATATGAGCATCTAGGTCGTATGATCAGTGATCAGATGGCACAGGCATAGTACTTGTACTTTCCACGCATTTCCCAAACTCTAGCAGGCGTATATTGCAAAAACATTCAAACCTCCTACAGTGGGCCGTTAGATCTCAGTGGACTCGTATCACCATAAAATCTACGGTGCGGGAGCACCTCATACTCTCCCGTGCGAGAAAACATAAGGTGCTATCGCAGATGCTACGGCGATATGAGCTTGGAGGTCGTTTGATCTGAGATCCAATGTCATCTGAGCAGTCTTTGTGCTTGTAAGCAGTGGCCGAACTCTTTTGGGGCTTTTCTGCAAAAAACCATTCGAACCACCGAGGAGGTGTTGGGTCACAAATCCAACGCGTCCGAAGAGCTTGTATCACCAAAGCATCTAAGGTGTGGTGGCACATGATATTCTTACATACATGAGAATATGATGTCGTCCTTCATCTTGGATGCTACAGTGATACGAGCTTCGAGGTCGTTGGATATGGGATCAAAGGGCATCTAAGTAGTTTTTGTACAAATTGTGTGCAATTCTCAAACTCATCAAGGTTTCCTACAAAAAAATTAAGACACATCATGTGAGCTGCTATATCTCAGATCTACAAGCTCCAAGCAACTCGTATCGGCATATAGCATGTAAGGTATGGGAGCACATGATATTCTCCCGAGGAGGAGGGTGGGGGTGCACAACCAATCGGTGGTTGGGAGGGTGGGGACAAACATAATCTAAACAACCCTAAACAGAGCTCCACAATTTTATCTAAGGTCGAGGGGCTGACACCCAACAATCATAGCTCCGCCTAAACACAACATTTGCATGTACTGTAGTACTAGACTTAATATTCATGTTTCAGTTTCATGTTCATTTTAAATATTGAACCGAGGACCATGGATGTCTTACATTTTACTCCCTTCGTTCCTAAATATTAGTCTTTTTAGAGGCTTCGAATGGACTGGCACATACGGATGTATACAGACATATTTTAGAGTCTAGATTCACTCATTTTGCTCCGTATGTAGTCACTTGTTGAACTCTCTAAAAGACTAATATTTAGGAATAGAGGGAGTATTTTTGAACTCGTGTCATACATGCATGGGTTGGAAAAATAGATGCACTACACTTATTGGATTGTTGTTGTGTTCGTGCGTGTGTGTCTGTGTGTGTGTGTGTGTGTGTGTGTGTGTGTGTGTGTGTGTGTGGTCATATGCTTGATACATACAAAGTTTTCTCACCTCCATATTGTTCATCTTTTAAATTTGAATTTGCATTGGAAAACTTACTAGGGATACCATGAAATGTGAAATCCACGTTGAGATCACTATATCACAAATTCACTCTAATTCAACGACTCGTCATAAATCAATTACCATGTTGAGATTAGTATTTGCAAGGAAAATACGGGTATTGTAATACACATAGATTCGTTCGGCAATTTAAAAGGTTCCTTTCGTATTTTCAAATGGTAGGACCCAATGGCGTACCAGCCAGACCTTGGCTCGTGTTGATCCTAAAAAAACGGGCTCGTATCCTTCGGTGGCGTGCGTGGTACGCACATTAGGCAACCCCAACCAGTCGAACCTCAACGTTTCAAGTCGAAATATCTGGCGGCCAGAATTCCAGCCCTAGGAAATTCCCCTCATGTCCCCGGTCCATAAAGACTACCAATGAACAATGGAGGGATGCTTTAGTAACTAGACAATGTTACTTACCGTGCCGAGCACGGTTCAATTCCCTCGGTAGCTGCTCGTCAATGTCACCCGTCAACAGCATTGCCTAGTACTACTACTACTACACCAGGATGAGCACAAAATTGAGCCCGTTTGTTCATGCCTAGTACTTGAGTTAATATATCAGGCAATGCACTGGTACGGAGGGATTATCCTTTTACTCCCTCCTTTCCGGTTTATAGGGCTTATCTCAAAATTTTAGTTTTCCCATTTTATAAGTCTCAATTTGGTTGTTCCCCATCACATGTTTAGATTTCAAGGTGCAATAAATCATTACATGCAAGTATTAAGAGAAAATTTACCAATGCATGTACTTTATGCATGCATGCATTGCAACTAATGCATTCGTAAACACAATTTTTGAGGAAAACAAGTGCATTAATTGAGTGGTTTTGCAAACTACAACAATTGTTCCACCACTCACCATCTACCTTGGTTGGTGAGATTTTTGAATTGAGCCCTATAAACCGGAAAGGAGGTTTAACTAAGCAAAATGTTTGACCAAATCCTTTCTTAAGAAATACAACAGGACAGGTGTACGGCTTGAAAATTTATTGCATGATGCAGGTTATGATATTGTTTCGAATCCTGGGTCTTAAATTTCAGAAAATCCAAAAGCGAGCATAAATTCTTGAAACTGAGCATGGTCACGTGATATGGCACAAATATTACTTCATAAATTTTTTCTTCAATTCGAGACAAGCTGCTTATGACAAGTTGCACAAATGAAGAGCCAAGGTATTTTGGAACAAAGACCTGTCACGTTAAGGCGAACGCTTTCACTATTGAAACCATGGGCGTTTACGTACCGCCACGAGTCCCCGCTTCTCATCGGCAAGTGCCGTCCCAGCAAGCGTGTGAGTCGACGGGAGGCGTGCGAGCAGACCGCTGCGCTGGCTATCAGGGAGGCGTGCGAGCAGACCGCTGTGCAGACTCACCGGGAGGCGAGCCCTTTGACCAGGCTCCGCCGCCCACCATCGTCCCAACTGCTCCCACTTTTAATGTCGCCGGTGCCGTAGTTTAAAATCAACCCTACACTACCCGGTATCGCTACAATCCTCTCTCTTCCTCTCCGATTCTCCTGTCGTCTACCTCCAACTAGCTTGACCTAAACGTACGCCATGCCGCATCACGATGGTCTACCCTTAGTGTTCCAGTTTCATGAGGAAGACACCCAGCCGGAGTCTCAAGAACATAAGGCGCTTTGGGACGAGCTTGAACTGGCCTTGCGGGAAGACGCCGCGTCTGTCCCCGCTCCCATTCCGGCTCCCGTCACCCCGACTGCGCTAGCGCCCATCCCCGTGGCATTGATGGGCTGGGAGCCACACATTGTCGCCGAGCTTGATGCCACGGGGTTCCACGAGGTCCCCGCCGACTTTCACGTGCCCGTGCACCTGCCAGCGCCTGCGCCTGCGCGTGCACTGATGCGCACGCCCGTGCAGGTGCCCATGCACCCGCCAGCGCATGCGCCTACGCGTGCACTGACGTGCACGCTGTGCCGGTGCCCATGCACACGAACGTCTCCGTCGCGCCGTTGACAGCGCCTGTCCCTGCGCGGGTGCCAGTGCCCCCCTCAGCGGCATGGATGGCCGCCGTCGACCGCTTCCTTGCACCAACGCCAGTCGCCACCTCCCGCCAGTTGACTCGCTCCAAAGTCCAGAACATTTTGGCCTTCCTTGAAGCTAGGCCAACGTCCAGGAGTACGCCAACAACGGCGCAAGACGCCGCCGTCGCCGTCGGTCAGTGGCCCGACAACACACAGAGCACGGCAGAGGAGCCGCTTCCCACCGCGAGATGCCCCGCTGCCGCCACGTAATATAAATTTGCCATGAAAAACGTTTGGATTGCCATGCTTAAAATCCGAACGTTTATCATTTCCGTTTATTTTATATCAATCGTCGTATGATTTAAAGTCGGAGTCAGACTGAACGAAATGTATGGTTTGATCGATTGAATGTTCTGCTAGAGCCGTATCAAATTAAATATAAAACGTCATCAAGCCACATGTATTCCTTGTCATCCAACGACCTAGACTGCTTCAATGTCGAGCGCTCAACACGTTTAGCGTGCAGTTAATTTCATGCCAAAAATAGTGCTAATCACATGACAACATGCAAATAATATTCTAGTAGTTAATATCCGCATGCACTTAATATACTTCCAAATTAACGTGCATTGCACGTACACACTAACTAGTGCTGCTAGTACGTGAAACTGGTGCCGTGACTTGTGAACGCGTCCAGATATGGTCAACGGCAACATCGCCCGCGAGTTCTTCCTGTTTGCCCGTGCGTCTAAACGCAGAAGGGGAGGAGAGAGAGAGCACACATGGAACCCACCAGTAAGTGAAGGCGAATAGTACTAAAAATAATATTACATGTTATCCATTAATTAGGTTGTGATAATATAAAAACATTATGTGAACAAAGGGGGTACAACAAACATTGCTATTCTACGTATGTTGCCTATTGACGTGCGGCTTGAAGGCCCGGTCGCATGTTCGATCCTCGTCCTTTATTTTTTTAATTTGTATATGGGTCCCAATTTGTTTCATGACATGTGGGCCCCTTGGTGTGTAGTTTGTAGCACTTTAATTTGTGGGTCGAAATTTGTTCCATTCCAAGTGGACTATCAGTGTGTAGTTTTGTAGCTTATTTATAATAATTAAAGAGAACAACATAGTTTTTTCAATAATACCATGGTGCGACGTTGAAGGTGAGAAAGGACGTGCGAGAGAGCGATGACAGAGCCAGAGGGAAATCAACTGGGGGAGTTGCGTGGGTTCCAACGGCGTTTGGAGTAGTTGTGGGCCGAATGCTACGAAAATATAATCTAAACCGTCCGGAATAAATGCCTACACAAATTAATCCAAGGTTGGAGTGCCCCTCGCAATGTAAATAGCTCCGGCTTTGCGAGGGATGGAGAGGTAGTAGCTACAACGCGTGGAAGATACAGTATGAGAAAGCAAGGTCAATTGAGAGACATATAGATAGAGAGACAAAGTGAGTGTGGTCCGACATTCATTGAACAAATATATATGCTCCGGAGAGATATTGTCCGATTGAGCTTTTAGTAAGGGTGAGGGCTGTAGGATAGAGCTTGAGAGATGATCCAGTCACAGACGTGTAGATATATTTTGTGCGTGGGAGGAAGCAAGGTCAACCAATCACACAGGGTCGCCGTGCGATCGAAAGAGTGAGACGGGTTGGAGAGAGTGACCTAGATAGACGATGTGCGTGAGAGAGTATACAATATGAATAGGTCGAATTGGGCTCAAACATGGTGATATATCATTTTTGTCCGAGAAAGAGCGAGGTAAATCGAGACATACAGAGAGAGAGAGAGAGAGAGAGAGAGAGAGAGATTGAGTGAGCGTGGCCCACCATGAGGTCGAAAGAGTGACGACAGCTTGGATGGACTGACCTAGATAGACAATCTGCGTGAGAGAGTATAGAGTGTGTCGATCGAGGCCCAAACAGGGAGATATATCATTTGTGTGTGAAAGAAAACGAGGTTAAACGAGACTTAGGTAAAGAGAGCGAGATTGAGCGAGTGTGGCCCGCTGTGCGGAAGAAAGAGTGAGACAGTCTCGAGGGAGTGACCTAGATATACAACGTACGTTCGTGCGCATGAGAGGTTGGGGGGCTAGATAGGCAATGCATGTATTTAGCGTGAGAGGGTGAGAGGGAGAGGGGGGAGAGAAAGAGCTCGGTATGGGGTGCAATGGCGGGTGTGTGAGGTAAATACATTTGGTAACAGGAGTGGAAAAAGGGGTTGTGTAGTTGAGAGACTTAGAGATCGAAACATGGAGAGAAAGAAGGAACGTGTGTTGGAAATCGATAGCTTGCTAAGGTGGTTAGGAGAGGACGATTGACCGATACAGGAAGTATGTAGCGTTTGT
>NC_041391.1:245500001-245520076 GCF_002162155.2 Triticum dicoccoides
CATTTGAATGTACATAGTACGAGACTAAATATCGATGTTTCAATTCGGTGTACATTGTAAGATTTGAACCGAGGACCAGGCATATGGGTAATTATTTAGAATTCGTGCCATACTAAGTTTCAAAAAGTTGACATTGGCTCAATTTGTTGTGCTATTTTGTAGGTCATATGTTTGAATCCATCCAAAAGTTTTCTCACTACCATGGTGTTCATCATATACATATGAATTTGTATTAAAAAAGTAGCATGGATACAGTGAAATGTGAAATCCACGTTAGAATTGGAGATCGCTACGTGACACACACTCTAATTCAAAAAACTAACTACGTGACACACACTCTAATTCAAATAACTAATTATGTGACACACTCTAATCCACGTTAGCGTGGGTACCGTTTTGATTTATTTTTTCAAATAACTCCTCATTAATTAATTTATAGTACTCCCTCTGTTCACTTTTATAAGACCTTGAAGACATTTCAGACAATGTGCAAAACAATTCATTTTAAGTTGTCTGAAACGACTTACAAAAGTGAACGGATGGAGTATCTCGTTTCGAATGACTAATTATTGCAAGGAAAACACGGGCATGGTAATACATACAGATTCGTCTGCAAATGAAAGAAGATTCGTTTGCATTCTCAAATGTAGGCGCACCAGGCAGACCAGGGTCGTGTCGGGGTGGACGCTGCTTCGGTGCCTTAAAGGCAACAGCCCTTGGGTGACTGACATGTGGGCCAGCCACCTGTTGGGCCCACATGTCATGGACACAAAGGCAGGTGCCTTAAGGCACCGAAGCGTAGTCCTGTCGGGGTGGTCACGTGTGTCGGACGGACGCATAGCACCCAGCCACCCACCCCCTCCCCCCAAAAAAGGACAACGACAATATAAGTTCGCACTTCCACGTTTCGGATTGAAATATCTGGCGGACCCAATTCCAGCCCTACAAAATCTCTCTTCTTCACCGTCTCCTTCCGCGCCCAGATTGCTCAAATCCCTAATTCGCCGCCATCCCTCGAATCGCCCCTCGTCTCGTCTCTTTCCCCACCGTTCCCCACCTCTATGCCGGACGAAGACGACGGCCGCGCTTCACCACCGCACCGGAGCTACCTCATCTACGCCCTCGTCCGCCGCACCGGGTGGTCCACCGACAACATCGGCCGTCGCAACCGACGTGCCTCATAGACACTGAGTTCCACCACATCAGGTGCGCTTCACCGACGTTGTCTCCCAGCTCACCGGGGGTACTCCACCGAGCACATCGTCGCACCTCCGCCCCTCGAGGTCGTTGGGGCTTCACCAACGGTCTCGTCCACCGCATCGTAGCACTCCGCTGCCACTCAAGATCTTCATCCATGCGCGGCCAGCCAACGCCAGCGCATCACCTTCAACGGCTCTGAAGTGACCCGCACTCTAGCTAGGCGAGCATGCCCAAACGCTGGCCCGAACTAGGTATCCACACATCACTCCCTTGTGCACTGTTCCGACGATGTTTGGATATCCTTTCACTGCTCTCTTAGCTTACACGCCTATGCAACTTTGACTTTAACTATTATTTCTTCTGGAGATATCATTTGAAACAAGCAAATCCATTTTTTAGCGAAGCATGACGGGGCTATGGGATCTGGTACACATCCTGCACACCCGTATAACCTTGTAAGTATCTGTCCTCCGGTACAACATCAAGGTCGATTCCTCTTATTTGATCAACCATTCGCCGTGTCAAAAATGCAGAGGGGGATGCAAGGAGCACAAGGCTTGCACATCCAAGAAAGTGGTAACATGGACTTGTACATGGAACATCCCAAGCGCAAGCAGAGCTGCAGTGAGCCTGTACAATGAGCTAGAGTAAGTCCCTGCATATCAGTTAATTCGTACTGGCATTTGTGTATGATTTGTGTGCAGTGGATGATCCACAAATTCAAGTTACCAGGGGCGAACATTTAACTTAAAAAATACGAAGACACTTGCACTTCGGAAATCAACATAACTTGAGAAATGTGAAGCTACATGCACTTTGAAAACCAGCTAATGATCCAAAGTAGTTCAGATTATAAACACTAAATGATGCAAGCACCAAAAAACACAAAATGCAACATGGTGTACAAGGACTACAAACATGGTCTGTACCTGCTTGAATTATTCGTTCTCTGGCTGAAAATATCGAAGTGTAATTGCACGTATAACCAGTGCGCAAACTGCATATCAATATATCTATCCTGCACAAGTATGCCAATAGTTTCAAACAACAGATTAGAAAAGTATTTATGCTATGTTGTCATGATACGGGGACATTCTGGTAGATGGCCTCGACGTTTCCTCAAGCTATGAAAATGCACTATAATTTGCTTGTCAACAATCCCTACAAATCTCTGTCTCTATCAACATAGTAGATCATCATTAGACACTAAATCCTTCAATGAGCTTGCAAAATGCTTGCATTAGATCCCTCATTAGACACTATATGATCATCACCAGGAGCATGTAAAATGTTTGCATCAAATTCTTCATTAGCAGTCTGTTCATGAGACACTTCAGGCTCAAGAACAACATGAGCATGCATGTTTGCACCGGAAACTTGATTAGATACATCAGATTCAGTCAGTTCAGTATTGATTGGGGGAGTTATAAAATAAGTAGAAAATGGTTTCATTTTCTCATAGATTCCCTACATACAAGCAGTTTTACAACACCGTCAGGTTTAACTATTGGCCAGAAATTACAGACTAAGGCATAGCCTAGTGGTGGGAAGGGGTTGATGCCTTCCCACCCACCCAGGTTCAAGGCATGGTACTTGCAATTTGGGTTTGTTGCACCAATTATACTGTAAGGGGTTCCCTTACAGTCTTTCTATCAAAAAAAACTATTGGCCAGAAATTGAAGAGTTGAATTAGATATAATCAGGGATGTGATGTACCTGCTCGTTGCGCATGCTACTCTTGCAAGCTGCGATTGTCCATTTGCGCAAGCTCGATGCCATGCCCGTGCTACCACCGTTGCCTCCCACGCAGGCTACACCCAGGGTTGGATCTTCATCTTCTTGTCCTTCCGTTCGCTTGAAGCCCAGCGACCGCCCTCCAACGAGGGCGCGAGGAAGTGCTGTGCCGGTCTGTCCAGCGGCGGCTAGGTTAGGAGCGAACCAGACTGGAGGCTGGAGTGAATGAATTGGGATTTTTCCTGCCGTCGATCGATATGGGAGGCGCTCGTTTGGGCCGCGAGCCTGCTATAGGGCCTGCCTTGCACTTATGTTATTGTCCCATCCAAATTGAAACATTTTTCTTCATTTTTTACATTGCCTGCTCGTGCGTTGGGACGAACAAAACTAGCGTGGGCCAACCTGGACGACTCAAATTAGGTGCACACTTTCCAGCCACCTGAGGCGGCCGCCCATACCAGCCCCTATGGTGGCGTTGCCCCTTTTTGCGTGTATGATTGGATAGTGAAAAATATTCCAGTGTTGCTTTTGATTTACCCACAGAATAGTTGAATTGCTTGTTTCTATGAACTGAGTTCGCCAATAATGTGAAGGATGCCAGTCTTTTCATCCTATTGTAGATTGCTTAGATCTAGATATGCCAAAAGTAATCGCATGAAATATACAGTAAAAGCCACTGTGATGTGTTTGGCTACAACTAGTCTGACTACACGTCCTCATATAACATATCAAGAACGCACCATCTTACCAGATTAACCATTCGACTTACCCATGCAGTGTGGGAAGAAAGAAGTATTGGGACTACGTATCCAAGCAATTGATGCCACTCCTTTGTACAACCTTGTAAGCGAAAAAGAAGTTGCAGTGTGCCTATACAAAGAACTAGGGTAAGTTTAGTTACCTGCTTCTCGGAATTTTAGTTAGCCACTTATTGCAAAATTGTTCAATTACGTTGCTTGGCCTAATTTAGTTTGCTACTAATTACATAATGGCACAGCCTGTTAATCATATTGTAGACTGCGCCTATCTATGTGTTTGATACCTACTGTTAAGAATTACCTGTTTGCCTTAACTTAAATATCTACTTGTTTGTTTAACTGCTTTGCTGCTGCAACAGCGGGTTACAATGATGTTAATAACTACTCCCTCCGTCCCATAATATAGGACATTTTTTGACACTAGCATAGTGTTAAAAAACGTCTTACATTATGGGAAAAACGTCTTACATTATGGGACGGAGGGAGTACTTTTCAGCATCCAATTGAAACTCTTTAATTCCTTGTTTGTTTAACTGGTTTGCTGTTATAACTCCTAGTTGAGATGTTTTGCTAACTTCATTTTTTCTGAATCCAATCGGAACTTTAATGGCAAAACAGGTTAGCCCAAGATCAAAGAGCGAGGTCCCCATAGCAGTGGCACCAGCCCAATCGTGCATTATGAATTGCCAACTGCTGATGCTCTAGAGGCTAAACTAGTGGTAGAAAGAGATTCTGCTCTGCACTTAGAGATGAAGTTGACATGTTGAGGAAGCAAACAGCACAATCACAAGCAGAACTCAAGACAACCATTAAATATCTGGTGGATTTCAAAACGAAGCAAGCTGAGACTGACCAGATTGTTAAGGTCCTGAAGGAAAAAAGGAAATTAAATTCCTACTTGGTAAATCATAGGTGAAATGTTCTTTCCATAGTTGAATAACCTTTGTGTTGTCTGTTCATGTAATCAATCAAACCATTTGTTTTAGAGATCATGTAATAATTGTTTTTTTTGTTTTTTGGTTTGTAATTTTATTTGAGCACAAGTCTATATTAATTGATAAGACTCAGAGACATTTCATTTGGATTGTTGTGCCAGACCTACAAATATGCCAATCAGGCTAAATGTGCATTCAACAATAGTAGTAGTATAGATGGACCATAAGTGGCACACATCGGAAAGGTCCAAGATGCTGGCTAAAAAAAAGATGCTGTTGTAGCCAAAAAAAAGTACAGCGGCCTGGCTTATGTATGTTAGTTGATATTATTGATCCATATACTCTATAAGTGTTTATATGTATGTTAGTTCTGTACATTCTTGCTTGATTGACTCGGTATTTTAATCTTGATACATCGCTTGTGTACATATCTAAATGGGAGTACACATTATGCTGCGTGTGACATTTGAGTTGGACATGAAGTGTTCCAAATATTCGAATTCACCTTAAACTGGATACTAGTTTCTGAATTTGAGTATCGGCATTTGTAAACCATATTCATATATGACAGTGGAATACATCTTTGTTGTCCTTTTGAAGATATATAAAAACACATAGAACGATTTATAAAGATTCATATAGGAATACAAAATGGATTCGAATTTAGTTGCCAGGGTAAACGTGGATGCTTATTGTCCCAAAATTCGAAAGAAGCAGCAAAATGTCCACTCCCACGTCGGCTGCCAGAAGCCAAGTGTTTGGGAGATGGAAATTACTGTCTACCCATTACACAGACAATCCATCGGCCCCATTTCCACTGCTCTAAATAGGGGTAGGTTAGGAACTTCAATTAGACGTGACACGACCGCCTCTGAGCCCATTCCGACATGGTGGGCGTCAAACATGGGCGGCAAAACACATTTGATTCAAGCTCATCTGAAAGACCTCTGTTTCTCCCTCCATTCCCCATTCATACATGGTGGGCGGCAAAACAAACTCGACTCGGCCGAAATCGATGTAGGCAAATATTTTCAATAGGGGCATGTTTGTAACTTCACTCAGACATGACACAACCGCCCTACCTGTCAGCCTCATACACCATGGGCGCCAACCATGGGCGCCAACCACCCTCTCCTCGCCCGAAATCGCTCTGGGAAAATATTGGCGAGATGCGAGATTACCGTCCTATCCCCAACCGACGAGACGTCCAAATTTTAAACGGGGGCTAAGTTCGTAACTTTCCCATATTTTAGACAGGCGCGTCCGAAAAACATGGTTCCCCGTACCTCTCCCTCCATTTTCCCATTCATACACCGTCCGCGCTAGAACACCCCATCCCCACACCAGCCTCCGTCCGCCACCCCATCCATCGCCGCCGTCCTCCACCACATCCATCGCCACCGTCCTCCACCATGCCGGAGCGCCTACCAAGACCGCGTCGTCCACTGCTAGAGATGGACATTTCTCATCCACGGTGACGGACCAATAGCCTTGCATCGCGTCCTCTCGCTTCATCGGCGCCGTCGTCCTCTTTGCCGGGGAAGCTCACACGACCTTCTCTTCCACCGCAACGGGACTTATCCCTCGATGCACCCGTCTACCGTCGCAGATCTGCTTCAACGCCACCGACAGCCATCGCACCCCTGATGCCTACACGGCGCCGCAAGAGAGGTGGTACTTCATATCTCCTCAACTTTTTGATCTCAACCAGAAAATAGATCTTAACTTGGTTACTCTACTTTCTTTTCAGCTCTTAGAATTTAGTTCTTAGTTTGAAGCACACAATGGATGCAAAATATCATTTCTCTGGTTTGCAGCTTCAAATCTGCCATGGCACAGCCATAATACGGTTTAGTTGATCATGCTTAGGGTTTAATTGATCATGTTGGTTCCGTGGTGGTTTATTTAATAGAAATCGGAGGGAAAACCCTCTTTTGCTAAAAAAATATGCTTAGAGTTTACCCCTTTTATTATCACTATACGATCAGAATACATGCTTCGTGTCATAATAACACTGCTACAAGCATCAAGCTAAACAAGCTTAGATGTTCAAATACGAATCTGATATTATTAAAACAGAGTTGTTTAATTGGTCAGCTAAATGTTCCTAAATTAGTTTCGAAAATTCATGTTCGCCGCTCGGGTGTGTATCTCTAAAGGGTGCCCACGGTGGGCCGGACCACCCTGGGATTTAGGGTCATCCCAGGCCCCGATTCCCTTATGTTCTGCTGCGCGCTTCCAATCTCTACTCGCCCCCAGCCGCCTGCCTCGCCGGTGACTTGCCGTCCCCGGATGGCATGACCCTAGGAGGAGATGCCGGACTAACAGGAGGCCAGGAGCCGCTCGCCCAACAGCATCACCGCTGCTCGGGCGCGCCGCCGTGCCTACCTTCCCAGTCCGTTTAGGACTCAAGCGTGCAGCACCCACCAAGCCAACCCGATTTATCCTGAGATACGTCCTCAACACTCAGCAGCCACTCCTCATCACCCATTTTCTAATTGATTCATTACTCATTAGGCAGGACTGTCATTAGGGTTTGTTGTGTGCTCAGTGCTACCTACACTTAATGGTTCAGATGTATTTCGGTAATCTTTAGTACCTCTAAAGTTCACAGGGTTTTCAAAATTCCGGCCCTCGGAACAGAAACTAGTCATTTTGGATTGTTGGTCATAGTGACATTGACCCAGATTACTACTGCAAGCCAGGTTTGTTGACAATTTTACTTGTCTTTCTTACTCATTCGATATAATATCAAATTATTCACGTCGCTTAGTTGCAAACAATAAGTGCTAGACAAACTTCTTCATTCAGATTTTGGACGGTCTCTTACTGCAGTTACAATTCTGCATACTTTTCCTAATAAGCTCACAAGTAAATGATTGATTCACTACATCTATGCTTGCCTTGTCATACTTGTTGTCAATATTCAAATACTGGAACCGTAGACCTGAGTGAATAGTATTTCTTTATGTGATCTCTTCACATCATGTGTGGGTAACGAACACTGCATTGTATAGAAAGAAAGTTTCATTTCCAGCTTTTACATAGGTTTCAATCTTTCACATGGAATACAATCTGCCTACTTGCTTTGTGTCGCACTACCAACACTCCACCCTTGAAGCTAAACATTACGCCACTCATAATTGCTTAGTTTATTTGCTCAAATACGAATTTCATATGATTCTAATGTTCCTACTTCAGTTTTGAAATGTGTGCCTGCCTGTTATAGAGACATAAGGGGTTTGTATTTCTGTGTGTGGTCTGGTCAGCACGGTTGGGGAGGTGAACTTTGCATATGCAGGGGTTTATAGGGAGACACTCTCCGAGTTGAATCCGCAATGCATTCCATAGATAATCTGACTACTTTTATGTTTTCATGAATCTCAGATTCTGAACAGCATCATAATGATTATGAGCTTGCGCGCATGAAAAGAATAAAGCAGAACAATGCCATGGCTGTCAAACTTGGCATTAAGGGACTGAAATCAAGTCTGGATGCAATGCAATGCAAACGCTCTCCACCTACAGATTCATGCTCAGAATATGATCCTAACAGTGATTCTGAGCTATTGGGAGACCTAAGTGAATGTAGCTCCCTAGTGGAGGAGTCAGAGGAAGATGTCCTATCTTATTCACCCATCAAGTTACTTGCTCTAACTTTCCAAGGTTACATTGCTCGCATATATCTTGCAACTGATGCTTGGCATTGCTTCTACTTTGTTGAACTGCCATTAGCTTAGTTTACACATCATGTATGTGAATACGCCCTGCCTATCCATTTTCAGTACATATTCCATCTGTCATCATACCATATTTATCCATTCAAATGTTGTTCTTGTGTATCAGACGTTCAAAAGGAAGAGGGCGATTGCTGATCGTGGAGGAGCATAAGCAAAGTGTTTGGAAAAGGTAGTGGCACCTGATAAATCAAATAGCCCGTTAGGTGTAGTTGCAATATCACCTAACCCACAAAATACCCCAACTCTAGCAGACTCTAGCCCTACTACACTGGTCATTTCTGATGCCCCAACTCAGCAGACCCCAACTGCAGGAAACAGTATGATTATGCCAGTTGACATATCACCAGCTGTATGATGCGAAACCCCCATTCCAGCAAAGAGTACACCAAATCCAATTGCCAAATCCCTTTTTGAACCAGAGAGAGCCCCAATTGCAGCGAATAGGACCCCTGTTCCATTTCTTCCCAGTTTAGAAGACAAAGCTTATGTTGTTGTCAGGAACTTTGTGCGCATCTTTCCTTCATGGAAAGATTATACCGCAGACACAGAACAATTTCCAGTCTTCCTCCGCAACTTACACGTAAGTAATGTACTAATGTTATTCATGGTCATTACTACATATGTTTCTGCTGACAGAAGACACGAGATTTCATTCTTTTAAATAGGCGAGGAGCAAACATGATTGTGATGACGAGCAAGAGTTGGTTGCGCTTTTCAAGCACTCATTGATGAAGTATCGTTCCTACCTAAGGCAAGTGCACTTCAATGGCAAGCCTTTGAACGAAATTTCTGTGAAGTCTCCGGTGCTACATTTATCCGACGGTGACTAGAATAATCTTGTTACACATTGGTCTCGGCTGCAGCGTAAGGTACTGTCTATGATATCACATCACAATTTGAACTACATTTCTGCATTTGCCTTAATGTCTCACTTGTACGAAAACTATTAGCAGAAGAACATTCATTCTCAAGGGACCACAGAATCTCGCAACTATACTACACACTGCATTGCTCTCGTGAGTACCTCTTGCCCTGTATGACCATACTTACTTTCATAGATGTTTGATTATGTAGCATCACTGCACATGTTAGCCTCGTAATCGCCCATTTGGTGGACATTATAAGATCCGTATGGGCTCTTACACAAATTTAGAATCAACCCAATGCTTTTGAAGAGGTTTAGCTCTGCAGTCCTCTTGTAAGGACTGAACATGGTCTATCACTATACTTACATTAATAGCTACTCCCTCCGTCCCATAATATAAAAACATTTTGTACAGTACACAAGTGTTCAAAACACTCTTGTATTATGGGAAGAGGGATTGGTTCGTTTTGCAGCATTATGCATCTTATCTCCCTCGCCCACCATTTACTAAAAAAAGATCAGATCTATATTTAATCTTACCAACAAGTAGAATACACAGATAATGCCAGTGCAGAAGTGTAGCCCATTGCTCTTGTCAGTACATTTTGTCCTGTAACGCTTGTACTTCCAGGGATTGGTAGTTGATTATGTAGTATCAATCTGCATCTTATCTTCATTATCCTCTATCCCTTCCAGTATTATCATATCTATAATTACTCTCTACAAAATGTAGAGTACAGGCAATGCTTATGAAGAAGATTATGTGCTGAAATTCTTGAGTTATCCTTCCCTTGACATGGAGAAGGGCATTATAAAGCCGGTGTTAACTGTTAATGTAAGTCAGTCCTTCTAAAGCCTTTATCCTCAACTGCTGTTTAATTTTCTCATACTCCCTATCGTTTACTGTTGTTTAGTTTGCTATTTCTACCAAAATGCATGTTCGTAAGAACCGTAAGTTCTAAGTTTTACTTGTAAAACCAAATTTCTTATTCATACCATGCACATTACTTAATACTCTCTATATGTATGCTTGGTTTTGTGGATCTATAATCCAGTGTGTGGTGAAGTAGCCCACGTTTGCATCTTGTCATCTACTGTTTTATCTTACTGATGTGGCTGATGATATCAACAACATGCCATGCACATTATCCAAAATAGATACAATGATTTTCTTTGCCCTTCATCTATGCTTGTTATGTTGACATGGTAATCCAATAGTGTGGTGAAGCTCCCCGCATTATGAACAATGCCAAATTATGCTATTGATATTTTGAACTTACTCTTTATTTTCTAATTTGAAATTGGATGGAATTGACAGCACAATTATCATCTTTGTTTATACACGTGCAAAACATGTCATCTCTCTGCTGATTTCAGGGTGATATGCCTGATGGCATGCACAAGTCTGCTGAAGGCTGTGAGACGAACCCAACATATATTGCAGCAAAGAAGGCATAACATCTTGAAGATAGCGAGACAACCCCAAAGTCTTGTCTTGATGCAGTGTTCAAGTTACTTGAGACTAGTAGTAAGACAAGCTCACAAAATTCACTGTCTGAATCAGTTCGACTTCTTCAGTCCCAAGTTCTAGCAGAAAGGCATTCTGCAACTCAACTTCGACTTGAAGTCCTATCTCTAAGAAAGATTGCGGAGAACACCAATGAGAACCTCATCGCTAAACAGCTACACCTGGAAGCTATGAGCGACATGCTAGGCCAGTCTCACAGCCTTGCTCAGCAGCTTGCGCAGCAGTGCCCCCGCAAGGCTAACCTTTCTTGAACTGTCTTGGAAGTGGTCTCGGTTCAGTATTATTTTTTGACGCTGCAATGGTGCCCAGTTTTTGTAATCTGCTTCTTTGCTATGCTTTATGATCACTGGTGGCGAACTTCGATGCCCAGTGGATGTAATATACTTTAAATCCTTTATTGTATAGTGTAGGTTTATTCTTAGTTACTATGCCGTAATTTCTTTATTATATAGAGTAGGTTTGTTCTTAATTCCTACTAGTTACTGCCATCATTCGCTATCTGAAAAATAATCAGATGTAGTCGACCGGGCCAAAACATTCGATAACGGGCCAGGTTTTTAGCGGGCCACAATTGGGCCGGCCTGCGTCTTTCTTGGGCCCAAATGATTGGGGCCTTCACACATTGCGCCAGGACCAAACTTACACCGGCCTATATTTTAGTTGGGCCTTTTGTCGACCCAGCGCTTAGTTTGGCCCAGGTAGCGTTGGGCCATTAATAGGCTGAATATTGTACTGGCCAGTTACGGCCGAGATGAAACCACGGGCCTTTAGCAGGCCAAAATGCAAGTTGGGCCTCAATTTTCACTAGTCGTCGACGGGGCTTCAGCAGGCCGAAATGTAGATCGGGCCAATATGGGCCCAGTTAGCTCACGGGCCATTACTAGGCCGAAACATATCTCGGGCCTTAGTTGGCCCACTGATATCATGGGCCTTTAAGAGGCCGAAAGCTTAGTGCAGGCATCAACGTGCCGAATTACGCGACAGGCCTTTAACAAGCCCAAAGTCACGTTGGGCTTAACTGTTGCCACCTTTAGCACGGGCCGTTATTGGGCCTGATGTCTCATCGGACCAAATATGTCCCATGGGCAGCACGGGCCATTCCCAGGCCGAAAGTCACATCGGGCTGAAATGGGCCCATGTCTACATCAGGCCTCTAACAGGCTGAAAGTCACTGGGCTGTAGTTGGGCCCGAATATTTGGCGAACAATTAACGGGCCAGATCTGGCTTCGGGCCGCAAATGGGCCCAAATATTGGGCAAACAATTAACGGGCCAGATCTGGCTTCAGGCCGTAAATGGGCTGAAATATTGGGCGAACAATTAACGCGCCAGATCTGGTTTCGGGCTGTAAATGGGCCTTTATTAAGCAGGCCATTATTGGGCTGGCCCACTAGTACCTGATTAAGTTCTACAGGCCTTTGACTGGGCCGGCCTTTTTAACCTATATGGGCCTCTGTTGGGCCCAACCACGTGTCAACGTACCATAGGCATGTCTCCTCCAATGGACGGGCGATATCTGGCCCACTAACGAGCTGACAGGTGTTCCCTTCGGCCAATCAAAATTTTACACGTGGAAATTTCCTATTGGTCGGGGCTGTTGACGGGTTATCGGATCGAAAATCCAACCTGATAGTTAACGGCGTTCCGTTACAGTGGATGCCACGTGTCGGTCACCCTTGACGAAAGCACTTCTGTGATGCGCGATTTATCGTCATGGAAGTGGACACTTCCGTGATGATAATTTCAGTAATGTCATGGAACACTTCTACGACAGCACAGGTATGACTATCTTGATTGTGTCATAAATTTGTCATGGATGTACATGCATGACAAAAAACGCGACCTACTGTGACAAACACGTATCATCACGAAAGTGTATTTTTTTGTAGTGAGGGTCTCCCATGAATATTCCTAGCTTCTTCTTTAGGTCTTCATTCTTCTCAAGTAGTGCGGCAATCTCTTCCTCGTATCCATCATGTGTAGACTTGAGTTCCTCCTCCAGCTCGTTGTTTCTCTTCACCAGTTTCTTGATCTTCTTCATGTGGATAATTTGTTGATTCTCCTGTTGACGAATATGACCTCCCATCTCTTGAATGTAAGCTGCAATTGATCCATCCCTCCTAGTACGAATCATCTCCCATTTGTCATCTCGGCGGCCACATATCTGGTAAGTGGTATTCTCCAGCTCCTTGTGATACACCTCACATATGCGTCCAAAGGTCATATGTGCGGCCATGCTCTTTCCTATACTCCAGCTTGGTGCATCCAGGTAGAAATCAGTAGGCTCCATTGTTGGCAAATGTCATCCCAGGTACCGAGACTTTGATCTTCCAGCGCTCCTCTTCCGGTACAAACATAGAGAACGCCCCCGTGAAGCTTGGTAGTCCGATGTTCAAATACTTACTGACTTCCTTCAAGTGGCGTCCGAAAGGGGTGTCGTCATCCGGCTGAGTGAACTTTTTCCTGGGATCTGCCATCTATAGAGTAGAAAGAGAGGAGAATTAGAAATGAGTAGAGAAGAGAAATCTTGTGGCTCATTCTAGTGGTCGCGTCCTACAGTCAGCGTGTGCTCTGATACAATCTTGTAGCGACCAGACCTCAAACGGTCAAGTCTCTGTGCATCAGTGTCATCCCTGGATCTGTAATTCTGACATGCACAATACTCGAGGAATTATAACAGAGTTTCAATCACACACTTATGAAATTGAGTCCTCATAATGAGTATGATTACATAAAAATATCATGGCTAAAGGCCATCTAAACTAGATAACTTCGGAAGCTTCGAAGGTAAATGAGTCCATCAACTCCAACGGCATAGCTGAGTGCAAAACAACGACCTATCGCACCTTATTCGTCGTCTGAGTAGTCTACAACATGAGACGTTGGAGCCGTGTAGGTCAGCACATTGAATATGGTGGTAGAGTTACACTATAAAGCAAAGAAATGCAAGAACTATATCTACATGCAATATTTGGCTGGTGGAGGCTGTAAGTTTATCCTTTTGCATAAAGCTAGTTTTTCCCTACAACAAAGGAATAAATTTATTTAACTACTCCCAAGTTGCCCATTATTTGAGAAGGTAACCCCAACTCAAATCCCAATTAAAAATATCATCATTAACCCAATTCAAATATATTTAATGTAGTGATGAGATCACATCAGTAGATTCAAGTACAAGATAATCAAGATGTCCATAACCGGGGACACGACTAACCATGATTAGTTTATACACTCTGGAGAGGTTTGCGCACTTTTCCCCAGAAGACTCAATCTCCTCCTTTGAATTTCTCGCACTTCATGATGTTTGAGAAACAGATGAGCAAGACAGTCTTTTAGAAGCATTAACTCTTTACTCTGGGTAGATTGTACCACCTACATCCCCTACATCTGCTAGCCTACCACTGAAAGAGGTCACACAACATACTCAACTATGCCAGAGCCCATAATGGCTTGTGGCTGCACACGGAAGTTTCTAGCATGAATAATCTTACGATCCCTTTGAGCCTGGGTGGCGTACCATAAGAAGAATCACACGAGTACTCCAGGATTTTCCAAAATAGGCATCACTGGGTTCCCGAGGTGCCTGCAACCAATCCACCCGGATGTATATTAAAGTTGCCACCTTAATGTTCTCCATAATTAAATAACTCTCAAACTTCCATGTGTGAATCACGATCCAATCCCTGTCTACAAGCATGGCTAAGCAATAAATAAGCATAACGTATATTCCCGGGGTGATCAAAAGGTATTAGGTTCCTACCTCAAGCACTACAACCAAAACCACATGTTCCCAATCCTACTCATGCAAATATTTGAGGAGCAATACTAATGCATAGTAAAAACTGGGTATAAAGGAGTATGATCAAAGTGTAACTAGCCTTGCTGACGATCTGCAAACTCTTGAGATTCGTAGTAGCATGCTTCGCACTACAGAAATTCTATCACAAACAAACAATAACATACATAAGCACTCAGGCATAGATGCAAGGGTAAAACTCAAATAAAAATCTCCAAACTAAAATTTCGACTGAAGAGCTTCAATTTCCGAAAAGAATCAATCGAATCGGAGCTACGAAACTCAAACTACGATCAAAAGAATTTAGAAAGAAAATCTGCTTGAAACCAAATTTTAAAGGGACAATTACATTTGAGCCCCTAGTTGTGTCACACCCGTGTGTTTTGCCCCTAAATTCAAAAAGCCCTCATTTCTATCCAAGCTTGTTTACTCCTCTTATGCTTTTGCCCTTTGACCGTTTGACCGCAACTTTGAAAACTTCATAAAGAATTCATACTAACTCAGAAAAATGCAAATAAGATATCAAAATGATCGGAAAAACATCACCTATATGTGCATGTCATTTTCAATCATGACAAAAGTGCTGAAAAGTCACTATCTCACTTTGAGCTCATATGATGTCTTTTGTCATGAATGCACTTTTTGTCATGAATGCAAATGACATGCACATACTGGTGATGTTTTTCTGAGCATTTTGATATATTATATGCATTTTTCTGAGTTAGTATGAATTCGTTATGAAGTTTTCAAAGTTACGGTCAAACGGTCAAAGGGCAAAAGCATAAGAAGAGCAAATGAGCTCGGGCAGAAACGAGGGTTTTTTGAATTTAGGGGCAAAACACACGGGTGTGACCCAACTAGGGGCTCAAATGTAATTGTCCCAATTTTAAATTGTCCAAATCATGTTCAAGTTGATTATTTGGAAAGAGGGGTTCGAGACGAAGATTTTGGCGTTGGTTTCACTGGTTTTGGATAAGCGAGAAAAAAGTTGCGTGGGTTCGAAGATCAGGGGCTAATTTGCGATAAAAAAATAATAGCGAATGGGTCCCTGGCCAAAAAATAAAATAAAACTAAAAAGACTAACGAATGAACGTTCGCTAACAAAGTCAAACGAAAGAAAACGTTCGCGAACGAAGACGTTTGAGTGAACGTCCACTAAATAGCAAAACCGAGAAAAACCAAACGAACCGAACCAATCTAAAAAAATAATCGGGGACGGTTTTGTCGGTTTTACCGGTCCAACAAAGAAAACCGACGGCAGCGAGATCTGGCGAGTCCGCCGGCGGCGCGGGCAACGGCGAGGCGGCGGGGCGTCACGAGGGTGCTCCAGCAGCGAGGCGGCGGCGGCAAGCGGCGGCGGCGGCAGCGAGCAACGGCAGTGGTGGCGCGGCTCGGGAGGTAGGGCGCGGTGCGGCTCGGCTGCGGTGGCTGGAGTGGTGGGCGGCTCGGGGTGGAGAGGAGGGTGGCGGCAGCAGGGTATATAAAGAGGGAGGGCTGCTTGGAGGAGGGGCAAAGGCGATGGCGGGGAGGCGTAGTCCGGCTCGGGGTGGGAGTCCGGCAGCGGCGTAGCTCCCGCGCGGGGAAGGCGGCGGCGGCCCGGCTCGGCTGGGCCTTTGGCCCAGTCGGGTGAAATTTTTTTAAATAAATTCCGCCAAAGAAAAATCCTAATAAAATAAAAAAATTCTAAAAATGACAAAAACAATTTTCACCATCTAAATAAAATATATAGAACAAAGTGAACACTTTACTGGCCTAAAAATGCAAATTTTTAAAAAATAAGTATTTTTCTAATTCAAATAAAATCTCAAATAAGATCCAAATAAAATATGTATTTGATTTTAAAAATTTCCCTCCAATATTCCTCTCTTTTGAAGAAGTCATATTATCTTCTCTCTTTTATTTTTTTATATTAGAAATATTTGAAGAGAAAAATATTAAAACCAAATTGATCCTCTCTTCAGATTTGAGAAAAATTCAAATATGAAAATAAATGGAATCCCCAACTCTCTCCTTGGGTCCTTGAGCTGCTTAGGATTTCTACGATTACAATCCAAACTACAAATAAAATATGATGTGCATATGATGACCTATGTATAACATCCAAATTGAAAATTGGGATGCTACATGTCTCGATTACTATTTGTGGCCTTGTATAGATGCAAAATGTATTTTTTTATAGTGGCCTTGTATAAGTAAATGGAGGGAGTACTAAAGGACATATATATTCCAAACAATATGATAATCTCTCTAACCAAGGTAGGGACGAGGAGTAAACGGAGGGAGTAGTAAAATTTTCTCCTCGTCCTGCGAGCCACCGCGCGCGTGGGCGAGGGAGAGGGTGTAAGGCGTACAATATTACTAGTAAGCAAGCTTCACCTCATACTGCGGGCCACCGCGCCCATGGGCGGGGGAGACGGCGTACTAAGGAAGCTTCTCCTCGTTCTGCGAGTTGACGGGACACATCAAAAGTACTCTAGTGTATAGATCCTTGCCTCTAAGGTAGGCCCCACAAGGGTTGCCTCTTTTTTTAACATAATGTGTCAAGTTGCAATTTGTTTATTCACCCGTGGTAGACCCTCCCTCAAGTAGACAACTAGTAAACGTGTCAAATTACCACGTGGGCTGCCTTTTCGTACAGAAATGAGCTCCACCGTTTACTCGCGCGGGTGTGGTTGGGAAAGAGACGGGAGTATGTGCGCCGTGCGTGCACCTCTGCTCTTCGTGCACATCCCCCACCTACGTGGGTGTGTATGACAGAGATACAAACCTAGACATAATGCGCCATCCATCCCCATGCCTCCGCCTAGTCCAACCACCAGTCACCACCATGCCCCACTCCTCCTCACCTTATCTCTCATCTTTCTCCCTCCATTTTTATATACAAGGCCACTATCAAAATTACAATTTGCAGATATAGAAGGCCACTAACACTAATCGATGCAATATTAATGGTGTTTGCCTCGTAGTACTAGCAAAGGAGGACATTAATTATCCCTTGCCTGCATGCGGGAGTGTGAGCATTGGCTTGATGTGCATGAAAGAGAAGAATACACATTAATTTACACGGCAAACAAGGAAACAAGGTGGCTTGCAACATTGACTTAGAAGACATTAATTTTTGGCTTGGTACTTGTAATATGGGTTTGTGGCCTTGTATACAAAAATAGAGTCCAATAAAATTCTCGAGATACCATTTTTCCGATAAAATTCTCGAGATATCATTTTTTTTACAAATGGGATTACTCCTGCATGGGTCAATCTCAACAGGTGTTTTGTAAAAAAAAATGCATCTTGATGTTCCGTGCAATGCACTGGCATCTTGCCAGTCCATGAAAACAACACATGGCAAAATTCCACGGCGAACGAGGGATTTGAATCTGCTGGGAGGGGCTGCTTGGTTCTTGCCCGGGGTAGCCAAAATATTGGCGACCTTTTGTCCACCGGTGCCCTTGCCACCGATGAACGAGGAATGGCTCTGGTGCTCATGCATCCTCCAGCATGCACGTTGGAGATGAGCTCGCACGAGCTGTGCTTTTTTGTCCCACCACGCCGCCCGAGCCGCCTGCAGACCGACCGGCGACCCGCAAATTACGCCATCCAACCGTGGTCGCACACATTATGACAGCAAATCAACCAACCGGATGAAATTCATGCAAACACAGCGATATTTCATATATAAAATGACAGAAATCATATAAAATACTGGATTTTCATACAAACATGACGGATTTCATTACATTCAAATGAACTACGCGGTGCTAGTTCTGGACAGCACATGTATATAATACCTGGCCTAAATGGTCGCCCGCCGATCCATTTGTGTTCCTCATGTCCGGCAGCATGATCACCGGACTGCCGGGAGCCCCAGAGGTATATGCTTCAGCGCAAAGGACGGCTCGCTTCCCCCTGCCCAACTGATATCATTGGTTGATGCCGAAGATGATGGTAGAAGGGGGCTTCCCCGCTTCCGTGGAGCCCATGCGGGGTCGACGAAGGTCCTCGCAACAAAAGGATCCGGCAAGACACCTGTTGTGTACGCCGGCGTCGCCTCCGCGGTGGCCTTCATGGGACCCAAGCAATGGCGGCCTCCCGTGTTCTACTTCTCCTCGATGATGGCGGCGGACGCGGAGGCACTGGCGACCGACTCACCGCTCTCCGCACACCCGGCTTCTGTCGCTGCTTGCATGGCGCGGCCGCCGGCATGGGAGTCTCGGCCATAGATACGGGAGATGCAGTACGAGGCGACGACGTGGATGGCAGCAACGATGCCAGTGCGCTGCTCCGCGTCGAGCTGGCCTGGAGCGGCAAGTTGCTAAACTGCGCGCCGGCTTAGGGCGGCAACTAGATCCGTCAGGGCGAGGGGAGGGAGGTGGATCAGCGAGCTGCATAGCTTGTATCCGGCGGGCTCGGTGGGCCACCTAGCCGGCTTGGATGCGGGATAACTACTCTTCGTAAGCCATTGTAAGAGTGCACAAAATGGTGAAGGAGATAGGGGAGCGGCGAAGGTGTGCGATTCTTGGCCGACGTTTGGCCTCGTTTAAATAGGAGATTAAATAGATGGCGGACGGTAGGAGCTGGGCCGGCATTGTGTTTAATGTCGGCCCGGTCATGAATGGACGTGTGTCCAGAGTGGGTTTCTCGGCTTCCACACGGGAGAGTTTCATGGAGGTTTGAATGCGGCAAGGAGGTGTGTTCAGCCGGGCGTGCACCGAGTGGCACCCTCGACTCTGACGTATGACACCGCACCGTTATTCCACTGACATGTGAGCTCTTTGGGTACATGACCTGCATGTCAGTGACCCAACGCAGGCAGCGCACAGCAGAGGAACTTTTGGTGGGCCAGGGCGGTCAGAAGCGGGCATTTCATAAACCAATGATTGTTCATTGAGTGTGACATCATCTATTTCATGTAGATAAGCCTACTCTGTTGATAGCCCGTTCGATACGTTGTGATCCATAAAGACCACTGCAAACATCAATGTTCTACTTATCACAGATAAGATTGATTAATGCCTGCAACAATCCATGTCCTTAACAAAGGGTGCATGCACATATAGGTTGAGCGTGTGTCTTGCGTCATGTCTTGTGTGCATGCAGGCGTGCAAGTGTTGCGTGCGTGCAAGGGTACATTTCAGTGTTGCATGCATGTGGGCATACGTGCGTGTGCTCGTGAGTGCATGTGTACATGTCAGTGTTGCATGCCTGCATGCGTGCATGTGTTCGTTATGTGTACGTGTCAGTATTGCATGCCTCCATGCGTGCACGTGTTGCGTGCGTGCATGTGCACGTGCGGGGTGAGGCTACACGTCAGTCGACTGACTTTTTCATCTCTGGTCATTAGATTTTCCAGCCGTTGGATACAAAATCAAGGGCCTACAGTTTATCTTCAAACTCCACCCCCCTGAGCCGCCATCACCACCGACCGAACCGTCGGCCCCCGCTGCCCGCGGCCGGCCCACGCCGCCACGCCACCCCGCCCGCCCCAAAACCACTCCCCACCGCCGGTCCGCCACCGCACCG
>NC_041391.1:245520379-245528954 GCF_002162155.2 Triticum dicoccoides
AGCGATCCCCACGCCACCACCCAACCACCGCGCCGCCACCACCAGCGACTGCCAACCAGAGGTCTCACGACTTCGAATACCAACCGACCACTAATTTATTACCATTTATGTCCTTCATATACGCGCTGATGGGTGGGCCCTATGGTAATGTGCGTTGCTGAATGTGGACCGTTTGACTGGTCAATTGATCATGTCATCAACAAATTACGGAGCTGTATGGTGAGACAGTGACCGTATGATCACACCCTAAAATGTATTTTATTAACACAGTATAGACTCAGGCTACCATTTCTTTCTTTGATATACGGGCTGACAAGTGGGCCCCACGGTTACGCGCCTTGATGGTGCAACACTAGTTGTGCCACGTGGAACGTTTGACTGGTCAATTGATTGTGTCATCAAAAAAATACGGAGTTGTACGGGTGAGCCAATGACCGTATAATCATGACATGTATTTTTTAACACGGTACAGACGCAAGGGGTCATATATACGCGCAAGCACTCACCGCTATAAGCACACACACGCAGACCCTACCCCTATGAGCACCTTCGAGAGAGTGAGTCAGCATATGATCTTGAGATTTTATGAAGTCACCATAGGTCCCTCGTAGTCGAGTGGAACGTCTCCTCTTTAGGTTCGAAAGTATGTCTAGAGGGGGGTGATTAGACTACTTGACCAAATAAAAACTTATCCTTTTCCCAATTTTAGTCTTTGGTAGATTTTAGCTAACTTAGCACAAGTCAAGCAATCTTAACACAATTCAAGAAAGCATGCAAAGAGTATCTGAGCAGCGTAAAGTAAAGCATGCAACTTGCAAGAATGTAAAGGGAAGGGTTTGGAGAATTCAAACGCAGTTGGAGACATGGATGTTTTTGTCGTGGTTCCGATAGGTGGTGCTATCATACATCCACGTTGATGGAGACTTCAACCCACGAAGGGTAACGGTTGCACAAGTCCACGGAGGGCTCCACCCACGAAGGGTCCACGAAGAAGCAACCTTGTCTAGCCCACCATGGTCGTCGCCCACGAAGGACTTGCCTCACTAGCGGTAGATCTTCACGAAGTAGGCGATCTCCTTGCCCTTACAAACTCCTTGGTTCAACTCCACAATCTTGTCGGAGGCTCCCAAGTGACACCTAGCCAATCTAGGAGACACCACTCTCCAAAAAGTAACAAATGGTGTGTTGATGATGAACTCCTTGCTCTTGTGCTTCAAATGATAGTCTCACCAACACTTAACTCTCTCTCACAGGATTTGGATTTGGTGGAAAGAAGATTTGAGTGGAAAGCAACATGGGGAAGGCTAGAGATCAAGATTCATATGGTAGGAATGGAATATCTTGGCCTCAACACAAGTGTAGGTGGTTCTCTCTCAGAAAATGCAAGTTGGAAGTGTAGGTTCGTTCTGATGGCTCTCTCCACGAATGAAGAGGAGGTGGAGGGGTATATATAGCCTCCACACAAAATCTAACCGTTACACACAACTTGCCAATCTCGGTGGGACCGAATTGAGAAAGTCGGTCAGACCGATTCAGCAAATCTAGTGACCGTTAGGATTTTCGGTGGGACCGACATGCAACTCGGTAGGACCGACATGCTTAGGGTTAGAGCATAATGTAATCTCGGTGAGACCGATTACACAAACTCGGTAGGACCGATTTTGGTAATAAGCTAACCAGAGAGTTGGTCAGGTAAACTCGGTGGGACCGGTTCGCTCATTTCAGTGAGACCGAAATGTTAGAAAAGGAAACAGAGAGTTTACATTGCAATCTCGGTGGGACCGATTGCTCATCTTGGTGGTACCGAAATGTTACGAATGGAAATAGAGAGATTACAATCCCATGTCGGTGAGACCGAGATCCCTATCGATGAGACCGATTTGCCTAGGTTTTGTGGCAGTGGCTAAGACATCTGAACTCGGTGGCGCCGGATAGAAAGAATCAGTAGGGCCGAGTTTGACTTTTGGTTTAGGTCATATGTGGATGTGAGAATGTAGTTGAGGGATTTGGAGCATATCACTAAGCATTTTGAGCAAGTAATCCATTAAGCAACACGTCATCCCTCCTTGATAGCATTGGCCTTTCCTATAGACTCAATGTGATCTTGGATCTCTAAAATATAAAATGTAGAGTCTTGAGCTTTAAGCTTGAGCCAATCCTTTTGTCCTTAGCATTTTGAGGGGTCCACTTTTCTCATCCATGCCATGCCAATCATTGAGCTTTCCTGAAATATTCATCTTGCAATAGCATTAGCTCAATGAGCTATATGTTGTTAGGACTTACCAAAACCACCTAGGGATAGTTGCACTTTCAATCTCCCCCTTTTTGGTAATTGATGAAAACATATAGATCAAAGCTTCGACAAATGATAATAAAAGTGAAAAACATTGTCGCTTTGAGAGGTATGTGAATTGTAAGAGCTCCCCCTAAATATGTGCATGGTTTAAGATTTGCTTTGGACTGCAAATGCACAATGAGTTAGGATCACGAGTTACTCTTCCATGTCACATACATCTTGGTGGAGCACTCAAAATGATAATAATTAAATACATGCACTCATCACCAAGCAAAGTGAATGATCATATAGAGATAAGAGGATAATGTCATCCAACAAGCATTAAGATAGCATATGATCAAACATATGATCATCCAAGTATCTCACAAAAGCATAAAGTATCTCAAACAAGCAAATAAAGTTCAACCACCAAAACAAGAGAGAACAAAAGCAACACTCTCTCTCGAAGCCTATGATCTACACATTTTTCTCTCCCTTTGGCAACAAGTTACCCAAAAAGTTCATAGAAAATGCATAGCACTAAATCGACTCTCAGGCTTGGTCTTTAGGTGGTGGTGTAGATAGAACTCCAAGGACGAAGGCATCAGTTGATGTAGATGGAGCTGGTGGAGTAGATGCTGGAGCTGGTGGCACTGAAGCTATAGCTGGTGCAAATGAAGTTGCTCTGGTGTCTGGAACAGGCACTGCAGCTGATCTCTGACTCCTGGGCACTCTAGCAAAAGCATCAGTGGTAGTCTTGCCCTTCCTTTCCTGCATGTCATCCTGGAGTTTCTCAACAACTAACTGTATCTAAGTGACCTTCACATCTAAGTCATAGAACTTCTGCTCCATGATCCTCTCCAGGCTCTCCTTGTTTTGAGTCAGGGTGGCCAATCCCTTCTCAATCCTCAGAGTGGAGTCAATCAAGTAGCCAAGCTGATCCTGCTTGCTCTTCAAGAAGTACTGAGATGCCTCAACAATGGTTGGCATCTTTGCAACCTTTTCAGTCCTTGCCTTCTCCTTCTTTGCTTGTGCTTGCACAGAAGATGGTTCATTTTCATCCATAACCACTGTGTTGTCCTCAAAATCCTGATAGATGGGCATGTTTCCTTGTCCAAGAGGTATGTGCCAGTGCCCATCTTGGAGTTGATTACCTCCTGGATCTGTGGGGCATACCCACAACTTCTCTTTTGGTCAGCAGCTGTTCTCTTGATAGTTTCCACTATGAGGCTCATGACCTTGAACGTTTGAGGCACATCAAATATGTGTTGTAGGTTGATGGCATGGCCTCTGATCGTCTTGTGATCACCTGACTTAGGCAAAAGAGTGTGCCTGTGGATCCAGTTGATTGTTGGCAATTCTAACAGAAGGTAATGTACTGATCCAAACTTGTGTGTCTAAACAGCAGCATCTGGGATCTCTCTGTACATATGTGCCATGGAGTTGTGATCCTTCTTCTTCTTGGCATATACATCCAAGTCATCCTCATTCTCCTTAGGTGCATTGATCAATTTTGCCCATTCTTCAACTGATGTTTTGTACCTAGTACCTTCAGACATCCAGACAATCCTTCCATCTGGGTAGAAGTGAGCTGTGGAGTAGAACTGCATAATAAGCTCATCATTCCACTTTGTGAGCTTCTGCCCAACAAAGTCATCCACTCCACAAGCATTGAAACTGTCATACACTCCTGGATAATGCTCTTCATTCTTCCTGATGTACTCCCAGTCCACCCATCTCATATCAACGACTATAGGCTTCTTGTCAAGAAGCACTGTCTCATAGAAGTCCTGATGTTCCTTTGTATGGAACCTGTAGTCCACAGCAGTTCTCCTCCTGACTGCATAGGGATCAGTCAATCTCCACTGTCTGAGACCTGCATCCTTCCTCAGCTTCATATCCTCAGCTACAGGATGAACATCATTGTGATCTGGAATTTTGGGCTTCAACTTTCTCAAGACATGTTCCTCATCATCTTGTTCTTCAACGACAGCTTCAGGCACTGGGGCCTTGTTCTTCTCTCCAGCTGGAATGTTTCTTGTATTCCTCTTGGGTGCAGATTTGGGCTTTGGAGCAGCTGTCTTAGGAGCTTCTTTGGGCTTTGATGAAGCAGCCCCTGACCAGATGGCATCACCCATAAGCTTTTGAGCTTTGGGTCGTGGTGCAGCAACCTCTTCCTCTTCTTCCTCTTCCATCATGGAAGGCCTTCCAACAACCCTGGCCATGTTCTTCTTGACCCTTTCCTTCCTCTTCTTCCCTTCTGCAGTAGCCTCTCTGGGTTCAGATTCCAAAGGTACTTGAGTGGAGGCTCTGGCCTTAGACCTGGCAATTCTTTTGGCAGGTGCTTTGGTCTTCATACCAGGCTTAGTGGCAGCAGCTGTGCCATACTCCTTCTTGAGCACCTTATTCTTGGAAGTGGCCTCATCCTCAACAGCCACATAGTCTTCATCCTCAGAATCTGAGGTTCTCTTCTTTCTGGCCCTGGTGGCTGCCTTGGGTAAGTTGCTGGGTGTGCTCCTGCTTCCATCATCATAGCTGCTAGAGGGACTAGTGCCCTCACTCATCTGAACCTGCTCCTCAGACTTTTTCTGACTGTCACTTTGATCAGACATGTTGCAAACACTGATAGCAGACCCTGTGAATAGATATAGATGTGGTAGAGTAGATGAGCATCACAAAATACAGAGGTTTTTGCAAAAGAATGACTCAAAAACTTAGTTCTAGTTTTCCACAGAAAGCATTTGGATCTACCGATTTGTAACCTCGATGATACCGAAGCAGCTTTTGGAACCTAAACTAGTGAACTCGGTTAGACCAAGTCACAGTTCGGTGGCACCGAGACTGCTAGGGTTTCACAAAGTCCTGAACTCGGTCACACCGATTTGCAATTCTCGGTCAGACCGAGAATCACATGTGCAATGGCCATAGCTGAATCGGTGGAACCAAGTTCTACAACTTGGTTGGTCCAAGATGGTTTCGGCGGAAACCTAACCCTAAATTTTCAATTCACAACTAAACTACGGAGTGTTTTCGCTCGATAAGATGATCTCAATCGTGGCAAGATACATGGAAAAACAATGTGCTAGGAATTCGGAGTGGGATTAGCAGAAGGATCAAGTCCATACCCTAGTTCGACAATGGAATTGCTACGGCGGCAATGGCGGAGATGATTCTCATTGACAGCAGCGGAGACCAGCGGCGGGAGGCAGCTGGCAACGAGGAGGACGATCCGGAGACCCAGGGAGGCAGAGCAGGCTAAGCGCTGGCAAAAGAATTCAGAGAAATTTCCAAATTTTGGCCCGTGGATATATATATATATATATATATATATATATATATATATATATATATATATATATATATATATATATATATATATATATATATATATATATATATATAGCCTGACCCGGTCGTTGTGACCTAGTGGAACAACTCGGTGGCACCGAGATGCATAACTGCAAGCAGTTACAACAACTCGGTGTGACCGAAAAGTTCAAATCGGTTGCACCGAGATTGAAAACCTAGATCGACTTAGTGATCTCAGTATGACCAAAATGGAGGAATCGGTCAGACCCAAAAGCACAAAGAAGTTTTGGAAGTTTAAGTCTATGACGAATCGGGGACTCCGAGTGCTCCTCACACGGAGTGGTTCGAATTTGACTTGATCAAACTTTGTGATGTAGCATGAATAGAGTTCGAGACAAGAAAAGCATAGATAGCTAGAGAGGGTTCTTAGGCATTCTTGTCCATCCACTTGGCAAAATAAAAGAAGCCAAACAACCAAAACAACAAGTGGATGTCCTCGAATGAGTAAAATATGCAACCAACATGCTCACACAATAAAATGGTGAATGAAATATGTGGCAAAGCATGCACAACCAATTCTAGCATCTATCAAGAAATTGGTGATGACTAGGTCATCTATATACGAGTATATTGACTTAGGAGTTGAGGGAGTCCTGGACTAGGGGGTGTCCGGACAGACGGACTATCATTGTCCGCCGGACTCCAAGACTACGAAGATACAAGATTGAAGACTCCGTCCCGTGTCCGGATGGGACTTTCCTTGGCGTGGAAGGCAAGCTTGGCGATACGGATATGTAGATCTCCTACCCTTGTAACCGACTCTGTATAACCCTAGCCCTCTCCGGTGTCTATATAAACCGGAGGGCTTTAGTCCGTAGGATACAACATACATTACAACAATCATACCATAGGATAGCTTCTAGGGTTTAGCCTCCTTGATCTCGTGGTAGATCCACTCTTGTACTACCCATATCATCAATATTAATCAAGCAGGACATAGGGTTTTACCTCCATCAAGAGGGCCCGAACCTGGGTAAAACATCGTGTCCCTTGTCTCCTATTACCATCCGCCTAGACGCACAGTTCGGGACCCCCTACCCGAGATCCGCCGGTTTTGACACCGACATTGGTGCTTTCATTGAGAGTTCCTCTGTGTCGTCACCGATAGGAAGGATGCCTCCACCCGTCTTCAAGGACGGTATTTTTGCCCAAGGGGCCTTGGCCGCCAGCCAAACTATCCGGCTAGGTGGTTTTCTTATGACCGCCTATCCGGCCACTGCTTCGACAATGACTTCTCAAGTCGTCAAAAGCAATCTTCACGTCAGCTCGGAATTTGCCGAGCGGCTGGATCCGATAGAGCTCTCGTCTGTCAACGAGCTCTTGGATCGCTTCGCCGCCCTGGGAGTCGCTACGGACTACAATCAGATTGGGCTTAAAACCGATCTGAGAGAGATTAACTCTCCCCAGGTCACCCACCACGTCGCCGTGGTAGAGGAACAATGCAGCGACTCTTCTCCTGTATTGAAAACTAGTCACGTCCGGGCTCCCGAACCCTCCATGCCGGATTTCCGCGGAGGAACGGACTTCGATCGAGCACCGAACTTAAAGTTGGGCATCGGACCGGACTTGTTGGACAACGTCCAGCAATCCAAGCTTCCAAATTTGGAAACTTCACGGCCTTTAAGCCCCGAGATGGGTAGGGATCCGCATTTTATTCCACCCACCCGCCCAGACATATGCGATCTATCTCTAATACGGCAAGAGCCCGCTGAAACAGTACATCACTACTGGGCCAGATTCCTCCTGGTTATGGACAGAATAAAGGACTGCCGAGAGGAAAACGCAATCTCAATCTTTTGCAATATTTGCACGGACAAGGGAATATTGAACGCCATCAGCCGTCGTAAAATTATATGCTTCTCCGATCTGGCGTCCATAGTACGAAAGTACTGTGCGATGGAGAGTTTCCGGAAAACCGAAAGCCAGTTCTGGGACAATCCGGCCCCGAATACAACCCTGGTTCGCAACAAAAGGGTGCATCATACTCAGGCCCCAGATGCAAAAACCAAAAAGCAAAAACCCCATAGAGGGCACGGAACCGTACTTGAGGGATGGCTCAGCGGACCCTGTAAGCTTCACAGTACAGAGGGCGCCGTCCCAACACATAGCCTTCGAGCATGTTGGATATTATGGCAGGTGGCCAAAAGTGGCGAGGAGCTTCTAGCCCCGGAAAACCACTCCAACAATACCAGTACGGTATCAACAGTCCTCGAGACTTTCGCATCAAATAATATGCGAAAACGAACAATCCGCGGCCTCGCCGAAGTCTACCAAGTAGCAACAGCTAATCCATGGAGCGACACAGCCATCACCTTCAACGCCAGCGACGAACCTAAGTTTCGAACAGCCCGAGCACCAGCCGCACTGGTGCTTAGTCCCATAGTGGACGGCTTTCGACTTACAAAGGTCTTCATGGATGGCGGCAGCGGACTAAACCTCATCTACGAGGAAACTCTTCAAAAAATGGAAATAGACTGGAGCCGTATTGAGCGAAGCAGCACAACCTTCAGAGGAATAATCCCTAGCCGGGAAGCGCGCTGCACCGGAAAAATCACACTCGATGTGGTGTTCGGCTCGTCGGACAATTACAGATCCGAAGAAATCACGTTCCAAGTGGCCCCGTTCCACTACTAGGGAAAAGGCTATACACAGAATCTTAGCAGCAGCGAGGGCTAAAAACCCTCGCTACTGCTACTTACTAGCAGCGCAGGTTTTTAAACCTCGCTACTACTAAGTTCATAGCAGCAGCGCGGGTTTGTAACCCTCGCTACTACTAAGCGGTCTGTACCGTGCCCCCCGGGATATGCCATAGTAGTAGCGAGGGTTTTTAACCCTCGCTGCTGCTAAGTTCATAGCAGTAGCGCGGGTTTTTAACCCTCGCTACTACTAACCCGCGCTACTGCTATCAACTTAGTAGTAGCGAGGGTTAAA
>NC_041391.1:245528964-245543941 GCF_002162155.2 Triticum dicoccoides
CTACTGCTACTTACTAGCAGCGCAGGTTATTAAACCTCGCTACTACTAAGTTGATAGCAGCAGCGCGGGTTTGTAACCCTCGCTACTACTAAGCGGTCTCTACCGTGCCCCCCGGGATATGCCATAGTAGTAGCGAGGGTTTTTAACCCTCGCTGCTGCTAAGTTCATAGCAGTAGCGCGGGTTTTTAACCCTCGCTACTACTAACCCGCGCTACTGCTATCAACTTAGTAGTAGCGAGGGTTAAAAACCCGCGCTACTACTAATCGTCTGTCATAGTAGTAGCGCGGGGTCTGGCCTATTTGTCAAAGTCTACCCCCCACCCCCCCCCCTGTGGACCGCCTTTTCAGTTTAAAATAAAATAAAAGAAAATGATAAAAATGTCAAAAAAATAAAAGAAAATAAGTTTCCCATGTGATATGTGGTCTAGTTGTTGGGAAAATTTACAAATATGAATTTCGACTTTATTTGCAAAATCTCTCTAGAAATTTGTAAAATGGCCATAACTTTTGCATACGAACTCGGATGAAAAAGTTTTTTATATGAAAAAGCATCTACTCGAAAAGTTACATCCGAATTTAATCGGGGGAACCCCGTTAAACGTTTTCAAAATCCTCAAAAGCCTAACAGAAAAAAAGTTACGGGGCTTTTAAGATTTGGAGGCAAAAAAATTCAAAAAAAATTATTATTTTTTAATTTTTGTTAAATCTGGTCAAACTATGGTCAAACTAATTATTCAAGAATATTAGTGTTAATAAATAATTATTTTAGTTTTTCTGAATTTTGGTCAAATTTGGTCAAACTATGGTCAAACTGTGGTCAAATCTGGTCAAACTGCGGTCAAATCTGGTCAAACTGTGGTCAAACTAATTATTCAAGAAATATTAGTGTTACCAATTTTTTAGAACAATAGTTTCAAAGTCAAACAGTGAAATGTGTGACTTCATGCTCAAGCTAAATTCCTGAGGTTAATAGGATTGACATCTCACTATTGTCAGGAAAACAACAAGTGCAGACTTGAAAACGAGGGAGAATAGAACCCGGAAGTTAAGCGTGCTCAGGCTGGAGTAGTGAGAGGATGGGTGACCGTCCGGGAAGTTAGATGATTTGGAATGATGAGGGGTGATTAGAGATTAAATTGAGCAGCGATTAGGGGTGATTAGAGATTTGAGTTAAAATAATTCAAAAATTTGAAAATTTCGAAAAAAATTCAAAAAAAAATTCGAAAAAATTCAAAAAAAAATAATTCCGAGATTACAGATTAGTAGTAGCGCGGGTTTAAACCCGCGCTACTGCTATACGTTAGCTGTAGCGCGGGTGGCACCCGCGCTACTGCTATAAGTTAGCTGTAGCGCCTTATTAGTAGCGCGGGTACCCGCGCTGCTGATAGGCCTAAAACCCGCGCTGCTGCTAGGCTTTTCCCTAGTAGTGTTCAACAGCGGATATCACGCTATATTAGGACGAGAGGCATTTACAATTTTTCAAGCCGTACCCCATTACGGGTACATGAAGCTCAAAATGCCTTGGCCCGGCGGATTATTCACTCTCGCTAGTGATCCGGACATAGCACTCCGCGCCGAAAACAAGACAGCCGCACTAGCCCTGGAGGCACTATCCGAAGCCTTAGCGGCAGAAGAACTCACCGCGCTGCGCTCTACGGTGAATAGGGATGATGTGATACTCGATAAAAGATCCAAGTCCACCTCCTTCAAACCAGCAGATGAAATAGTAAAATTCCAGGTCCATCCTACGGACCCAACAAAGACGGCCTCCATTGGGGCACAATTGAACCCCGAGGTAGACGCCGCACTGCAAGAATTCCTTCGGGAAAATTGGGACATTTTCGCCTGCCATCCTTCGGATATGCCCGGAATCCCACGCAGATTGGCAGAACACAGCCTAAACATCCTAAAAGGATTCAAGCCGGTCAAACAGGCTCTTCTGCGATTTTCCGAACCCAAAAGACAGGCAATGGGAGAAGAGCTAGCCAAACTATTGGAAGCCGGATTCATCAGAGATATCAAACATCCGGATTGGCTAGCAAATCTGGTAATGGTACCAAAGAAGGACAAATCCTGGTGCCTATGCGTCGATTTTAAAGACCTCAATAAGGCTTGCCCAAAGGATCCCTTCCCCCTCCCCCGCATTGACCAAATTATCGATGCTACCGGAGGGCACGATTCGTTGTGCTTCCTCGACGGATACTCTGGCTACCATCAAATCAAGATGGCAGAAGTAGACCAAGCCGCAACGGCATTCATCACTCCATATGGACCATTCTGCTTCAACACGATGCCCTTCGGACATAAAAACGCTGGTGCAACATATCAGCGAATGATGCAAACATGTCTGGCCACCCAGATCGGCAAAATAGTTGAGGCATACGTAGACGACGTAGTCGTCAAACCCAAACACGTCGAAACTCTAGTAGACGATTTGAGGCTCACATTCGACAACCTCAGAGCATATGACATTAAACTGAATCCGGAAAAATGCATTTTCGGCGTACCAGCCGGAAAGCTGCTGGGCTTCATTGTATCCGGTAGAGGAATTGAAGCAAACCCGGCCAAGATCCGAGCTCTGTCACAGTTGGATATTCCAAAAGACCTCAAACAGATACAAAAGTTGACCGGATGCGTGGCAGCTCTAAGCCGTTTTATCTCCCGCTTGGGAGAAAAGGCACTGCCCCTTTATCGCCTCCTTAGGCGCACCGAACACTTCGAGTGGACGGATGCTGCCACTGTCGGACTCGAAGAAATAAAGGCCATATTGGCAACAAATCCGGTTCTAGCTGCGCCAAACCTAGGCGAACCTATGTTGTTATACATCGCAGCAACACATCAAGTTGTAAGCGCGGTACTCGTCGTTGAACGAGAGACAGAAGGGCATAAATTCCCTCTTCAAAAACCAGTGTACTACGTATCCACCGTGTTAACCCCCTGCAAGTCCCGTTACCCGCACTATCAAAAGATAGCGTACGCGGTGTTCATGGCATCCCGGAAGCTCCGACACTACTTTCAAGAGTGTTCGATAACAGTGGCCTCCGAAGTACCACTCAATGACATTATAAACAAACGCGACGCAACGGGCAGGATTGCAAAATGGGCCATTGAGCTCCTACCATTCGATATAACCTACAAACCTCGGCGAGCTATAAAGTCACAAGTTTTGGCTGACTTTGTCGCTGAATGGACCGAAGCCGAACTCCCTAAAGAGTACAGCGCATACTCCAATTGGACTATGCACTTCGACGGCTCCAAAATGTTGGCCAGACTGGGGGCTGGCGTCGTCTTGACGTCCCCAACCGGGGACACAGTCCAATACGTACTTCAAATAATGTACACGGACTCCAACAACGCAGCCGAATACGAGGCCCTTCTACACGGTCTCCGGATGGCAATCTCCATGGGCATTCAACGCCTAGAGGTGCGCGGGGATTCAAACCTTGCAATATCCCAAATAAACGGAGACTTTGACGCCAAGGATCCGAAAATGGCAGCGTATCGCAACGCTGTCCTAAAAATGTTAGCTCGGTTTGAAGGACTTGAATTCCATCACGTAGCCCGAGATAATAACCAAGCAGCCGACGTACTGGCGCGCATCGGTGCAAAACGTGACGCTGTCCCTCCAAATATCTTCCTGGAACAGCTTTTCAAGCCATCCGTACTATGGGAAGGGGAGTCCGGAAACGACAAACCGGAAACAACCGCGCCAACCGGCGATTCAGCCGATGACATAACACCTTCAGCCCACGACTTAATGGCAGTAATCGCCCCATGGACAGAGCCATTCCTAGCCTACTTGCTTAGGCAGGAACTTCGCGAAGACCAAAACAAGGCCCGCTGCATAGTCCGGCGGTCGAAAGCCTACAAGGTCCATGAGGGAGAACTTTATAAGAAAAGTACAACCGGAGTCCTTCAAAGGTGTATCTCCGAAGAGGAAGGGCGAAACCTCCTGGCTGAAATTCATGCCGGACTAGGCGGACACCACGCAGTAGCCCGGGCCCTTGTAGGAAAGGCATTCCGTACAGGATTTTATTGGCCGACGGCCCGGGCAGATGCCCAGGACTTAGTCCAGAGATGCGTCGGTTGTCAGCTCTTTGCTAATCAGAGCCATATGCCACCCACCGCCCTCAAAACTATACTTATTACCTGGCCGTTCACAGTCTGGGGGCTTGATATGGTTGGACCCCTTAAAGGGGGAACCCACAAGAAAAGGCACCTATTGGTCATGGTGGATAAGTTCACCAAATGGATAGAGGCCAAACCGGTCAAAACGGCAGAGTCCGGACCAGTGATAGACTTTATATCCGGGGTCGTACACCGTTACAGTGTCCCAGACAGCATCATCACCGACAACGGCACGAACTTCACGGCCGACGAGGTTAAGTCATGGTGCAAAAACATGGGCATTAAGCTCGACTACGCTTCAGTCTATCACCCTCAAACCAACGGTCAAGTAGAACGAGCAAATGGTCTAATAATGAGCGGCATTAAACCCAGACTAGTGCGGTCACTTACGAAATCCGACACGCACTGGGTAGAGGAGCTCGACTCCGTACTCTGGGGGCTGCGGACAACGCCCAACCGTACTACCGGATTCACACCATTTTTTATGGTATACGGCGCAGAGGCAGTTTTGCCCTGCGACATCATTCATGACTCACCTTGAGTGCGCATGTACGAAGAACAAGAAGCCGAGCTGGATCGGCAGGACAGCTTGGACGCACTGGAGGAGGAACGCGATGTTGCCAAGGCTCATTCCGCATTTTATCAGCAGCAGGCTCGAAGATATCAAAGCAGAGAAGTACGGGCCAAGACTTACAACGTTGGCGAACTAGTTCTACGCCTGCTGGACAAGAAAAAGGACAAGCTCAAGCCCAAATGGGAGGGCCCCTTCATTATCGACCAAGTCCTGACCGGCGGGGCGTACCGTCTGCGAAATGCATCGGACAACCGACTCGAGCCAAACCCATGGAACGCAGCCCGCCTCCGAAGATTCTACGCCTAGCGCCGGACTAAGAGTTCGTCCCCTCCCCCCGTCCAAATTTTTTACACTCCAGCTGCACTTTTGTTTCTCTTTCTTCTCTTAACCTTTTTTCATAAAAAGCCCTGAAGTGCCCACTTGCGCATTGTTCGCACACACTTGATGTGCCATAAGCACTCACTATACCTGGGGGCTTCTTTTCAAGAAGCTCAATTGTAAGGGCTTCACGCCTAGCACATGTGTCAAGCTTCCACATGTACCTTTTACTCACCATTATATGCATCGATATTACTTAAGTTTTTGGCCAAGCTGGGTTGCCTGGCTCCTGTGCTTACCCCTACGTTCCTGATTGTTCGGCTAGGAGGTAAAGGGAGCACCTCTACGATTGTTACTGCCGGGTCAGCCGGATGTGTACCTCAGACTGGGTGAAGCCGAAAGCTAGCGTTCTTAAGGGAATATTCGGTCGGTGACTTGAAAGATGATTTTTTACCTACTTAATTATCTGCCCCTAGATGTTTTTCTGCTTTTTTCGCAGTCCGGACATGCACTTTAGGGCATGCCTCCCAGGGAAAGGAACCCTTAACGGAACTATTCTCCCTGGAAGATGTTTCTTACTAACCATGTAATATAACATAACTAGTTGGGCACTTGTCTGATAAAGCACTAATGACCCCTACGCCTGGTCTCCATGCATACCCCGGTTGTTTCTTAACAAAAAAGGTATTAGGACACACTCCGGACTCTAGGGTCCCGAGGTCGAAGTGAAAAGGTCGGCAAAGACAAACGATCTACAATCCGGCTAGAAGGCATTTCACATGTCATTTTAAAAATACATTGTCAAATTTACTGATTGTATTCCTCCTCAATCCCGTCTAACAGGCTGTCCAACTTACAGTCCCGTTGGGAAAATTTAGCAGCCAACTCTACTTGGCTGTATACTAAACTCACAGGGATCTCCTTCCCATCGGGCCCCACCGGTCCAACCTCGGCCATGTGGTTGGGATCCGCCTTCTTGTACCGCGTCTTCACCATGGCCCAAGCCTCCCTGGCACCTTGGCGGCAGGCCAAAATCTTCCATAAACGGAGGCGCTGCCGCACTCCCTGGAGCTTCTCCGCAAGCTCCCCAAGGCCCTCGGGTAGGGAGAAGGCTGGCCATAATGCCTGGACGATGCCGCTCATCGCCTGCCGAACTCGTTCGAGCAGTTGCAACAGCTCGGGAAGTTGATCACCCGTTGATACGGGCATCTCCTCCGCAGGGCGACCTGTGAGTATACCTATAAGACATATTCTGTCAATTGACTTCCTCGCCGAACTCTTCTTTTCAAAGGAGTTCTCTCAAGCACTTACTATAGATGTCGCGACGAAGCCGCTGATTCTTCTTAACAGAGCCGGACAGCTCGACCCGAACGCCTTTCAGCTCCTCTCCAAGATGGGCATGGGCATCTTGGAGCTTGTTCCTTTCCTGCTGTACTCTATTCAGCACCCTCTCACCGGCCTTCAGCTGGCGCAGCAGTTCCTGCCTGTCCGGATCCTGTCCGGCAGCACCTGCAGTATCATTGTTAGACTTGCACGCACGCCGCACAACACTTATATTTAACAAACAAATATGTTACCAGGAGGGGCCTCGGTGTTTCCTCCCGCGGCAGCAAGTGCGGCCTCAAGTTGGGCCTTGCATTCTTGCAGCTCCTGAGACAGCTGGGTATTCTTCTCGGTAAGAGCCTGCATTTCAAATGATCCTTAAATCAGTTAACGTAACTACTTTAAGTCTCGGGGGCTACTGGCATATATAAACATTAAATTCCCTTACCCGTATGTCTTTTACATACTGCTCCATGGCTCTGGTAAAACCATCTTGAGCAGCACGGAGGTGCGCGTCCCCCGCGTTAAAGGCGTTCAACGCCTCAGGGGAGAAGCACGCTTCACGAAATACTGTCCGGCGGCGCCTGTGGTTCATGGCGCTCTCCACCTCAGACTTGGTGGCAGAGAGTCTGTCGGCATCCTCCGTTGGAGGAGTATCCGTCCCGCGCCTTGCGCTTGCCTCCCCCTCCAGGCCGGGCGCTGGAGCCTGGCTGGTATAGGTCGGATCGGCAACCTCTACGCCCGCAGTCCGGCGGGCGCTTTTTCTCCTACAAAGATCATGAGCACTCACACGCTTCCTAGGAACGTTGCTCTAAATATCTAAACACGAGCTATACCTTTGCGGCGACATTTCAGTCCCTGTCGCGCTCCTTTTCCGCCTGCTGGTCCGGACTGGCCTTTGTTGGACAGCCGCCGCAGGCTCGGCTTCCCACCTTGAAGGCGCTTCCTGTAAAACACCATCGTTTGTGAAGGTCAGAAATGGGCAAGGAAGAGATAATGGTGTCCGGACCTCGGTCACAATCACCTGGAAAGCCGGATATAGTCCGGGGTAGTCCGCCGTAATGGCAACTAAAGCGTTGTCCATGCTGAGCTGGTGGAACACCCCGTCGATCAGCTCCACCTTGATATCCGAATCTTCTTCAGAGGCCGGATCCTGGGATCTCTCTAGATCCTCGGGTTGCGGAGCTGGACTTACCATGTCCTCCACAATCCGGCGCAGTTCCTGCGCCGAAGAGATAATGTAAGAAGCTTAAACTTTGAAAGCATGGGTTGAACCTTTGAAAATGTTCGCTTACCCAACCCCAAGGGTTATTCATGGAAAACACGTTCAGGGGGTTCGTTCGAAGGAAGTCCTCCTTCTCCCCCTTGTACAGGCCGGACAGGATCTGCACCAGATCCTTGGTCGAATCCGGCCCTTTGCGGCCATGGCGGGTGGCATCATCTTCCCCGTTGAAATCCCACATGGGGTGGCCCCTGTATTGCAGTGGTTGTACCCCCCGCATGATGCATGTTGCCATGACTCTAATCATGGTCAACCCGGAATGGGCCAGTAATTTTATTTGGCCCATCAGGTAATGGACGCTCTTGTCTTCCTCCAATTGGGGGCTCCGCGGGCGCCAGCTAAGGCGTTTCTTCAGAGGAGCAGCACTAAACTCCGGGAGGCCGACCTGGACTGGGTCCGGCAAGGAGCGTCCTCTATGTAAAACCATTCCGAAGGCCAGTCTTCGGACGTCTTCTTAGGGGTTCCGGATGGATATCCGGTCCCGGCAATGCGCCATACTTCGGTGCCGCCCACTTGATATATAGATCCCTCGTGAGAACAGGGTACGAGGCAGAACAACCTCTTCCACAGTGCAAAATGGGGCTCGATGCCAAGGAATAGCTTGCAAAGAGCTACGTAACCCGCGATATGCAGGACAGAGGCGCGTGTAAGGTGATGGAGCTGGAGTCCATAGAACTCCAGGAGCCCGCGCAGGAACGGATGTATCGGAAATCTGAGTCCCCTTATCAGATAGGGGACGAAGCATACCCGCTCCCCTTTGTTGGGACTCGGGGTAGCCTCCGCTTGCTTCCCACCTTGGTAGGTGGCCAGCCCGGCTCGAACCGGGACCATGAAGGCCGGAGGGAGATAACCCCCCGCTTGGAGCTTCACTAGCTCGTTGTGTGGAACAGAGCATCTCCTCCAATCTCCTGGCAGTGGGCTAGGAGCGCGAGAAGAGGAGCCGTGCCGACGGTCCATGATGGAATGGATTTTTGGGTCAAAGGCGCTCCGATGAGTATTCGCGGAAGGAAGATGGTGTGATTTGGATCTGGATTTTTGCCTCTTTTGTAGGCGGATGACTTGCACGACTAGGGGGTGAAACATAAAAGACACCCTGGCTTTTCGCATTCGTGCGACGCGTGGAAGAAGGCCATTATTGGGCGTAGAAGCCAAGAAGCACAGCATTTATGAGGAAGCTGGACACTATTCGGAAGGTACATGGAACTTAAAGGGAGAACCCGCCTTGCAACGCCGAAGACTATATACGCACTGGACTTATCGTCATTGAAGCCTGGTTCGGGGGCTACTGAGGGAGTCCTGGACTAGGGGGTGTCCGGACAGCCGGACTATCATCATCCGCCGGACTCCAAGACTACGAAGATACAAGATTGAAGACTCCATCCCGTGTCCGGATGGGACTTCCCTTGGCGTGGAAGGCAAGCTTGGCGATACGGATATGTAGATCTCCTACCCTTGTAACCGACTCTGTGTAACCCTAGCCCTCTCCGGTGTCTATATAAACCGGAGGGCTTTAGTCCATAGGACACAACATACATTACAACAATCATACCATAGGCTAGCTTCTAGGGTTTAGCCTCCTTGATCTCATGGTAGATCCACTCTTGTACTACCCATATCATCAATATTAATCAAGCAGGACAGAGGGTTTTACCTCCATCAAGAGGGCCCGAACCTGGGTAAAACATTGTGTCCCTTGTCTCCTGTTACCATCCGCCTAGACGCACAGTTCGGGACCCCCTACCCGAGATCCGCCGATTTTGACACCGACAGGAGTCAAATGAGAACATTTGATCATAGGTCATACTCATCATTTAAGCTCAAGTGGGGTTACCACTTTTACATAAAGCATTGTTGTGTTGACACCATTAGAGTTGCTTTGACTCAATTCTTAGAGTAAAGCTCCCCCTAGATGTGAGGTCCCCCTAAGAGGGAGGAACTAACCTTGGGTTTTGTCGATGATGACTTCATGTAGGTGTTGAATATGTGGATGCTCAATGTTGATGTAGATTGTTTGGACCAATCCTTTGGAGCGAGTTGCACTTTCAATACCTATATGGGTTATTCCCACAAGGAACAAAAAAGGATATCCATAGACATAGAGTGATGCACACACAAGATGATGTCCATGAAATCATTAGGTTACATTGTCCCTTGTCTTACCAACAAGAGGGTTTCTGACTCCTTGAACTAGTGCAAGATGTGGAAGTTGATTGCACTTGTTCTTGCCAAAATGATATGAGCGAAATATGTTGGCGGAGTCACCCTCAAGAACTCTCTAGTTCTTCTTCTTCGGGATCCACATCATCTTGATGGGAATCCTTGGAGTTGTAGTCGTACTTGATGAAGTAGAACTTGATGTAGTCTTGGGAACCCACTTGACTAAGGCCTTAGGAGCTTCTTCAAATGCATCACTCTCCGCTTGAAGCTTATCCTTGCCTTTTTTCTTGTGGTCTTGTGGTGGAAGATCATCTTGAGCTTGTGTCCCTTTGAAGGAAGTAGGATCATACTTCTCTTGTTGAGGAACAAACTTCATCTTGGGGTATTGATCTTCTTCCCACTCAACTCCATTGGCATTGAACTTTCGTTCAAAACCAACACCTTGGTTCTTCGGGTGCCTTCCTTGATTGCGTACAATTTCCTAGAATTGCTTACTCCCAGCAAGGCTCTTGTAAACACCTTTCTCTATAATTCCCTTCAATAAGCTATTTTCTTGCTCAAGTGTAACTTGGCTAAGAGAATCATTAGTGGAATCAAGAGAGCTACTAGAAGCAACAACATTGGATTTAGCATGATTATTGTTACTACTAGAGGAAGAATCCTTCTTGTTCTTGTTACTATACTTGACTTGAGGCATGTAAGTAGATAAGAGTAAACGCTTGGCAATGTAAGAAGAACTTTTCTTACGAAGATCATCATTGGTTGCCTTTAAGAACTCATGCTCTTGCTCAAGGTTGAGCTTTTCAAAGCGTAACTTCTCATGAGTCCTTAAAAGTTCTCGATGATCTTCTAAGATAGTTTCATGAGCTAACTTAAGAGTGTTTAGTTCTTTAGTTAGAAGCTCAATCTTATCCTTATCATTGTCGTTCGTTTTATCTTGATTAGCATGATTAATTGACGTTTCATAATAGTATTCATCACTAGAGTTGTCAACAAGTAAATCATCACCACCTAACAACTCATCTTCATCACTATTGAAATCAACATACTCGGGATGTGATACCTTTGGGCCTTTAGCCAAGAAGCATCTTCCAAGTCCTTCATTTGGTGAATCAAATATGTCGTAGGAGTTGGTTGACAGAAGTGCTAGACCGGCAACACCTTCATCTTGAGTATATTCGGAGTTGGGGTGATAGCTTCTCTCTGAGTGATTGTCGGAGTCGGAGCCGGATACCCATTCACCAACATGATCTTGATGTCTTCGTTTTGTGTAGCTCATTGATGACTTGTCCTTCCTTTCCGAATCCTTGCTTCTCCAGGATGTTCTTCGTTCATAATGATCATCTCTACTCCTTCTCTCTCTTGGTGGTGATTCTTCTCTTCTACTTCTCCTCTTAGGTGATTCTTCTCTTCTTTTGTAGGGAGCCGTACACTCATTGGAATAGTGTCTGGGTCTTCCACAATTGTAGCAATTACGCTCACGACTAGAAGATCTTTCTTCATTGTAGGACCTTGACTTGGAGCTTCTCTATTTGCTTCTACTCTTGTAAAACTTGTTGAAGTTCTTCACCATTAGGCTCAATTCTTCATTGAAGGTTTGTTTCTCACTTGATGATGCGGGAGCTTCACATGAGGCTTTGTAAGCACCACTTGACTTGTTGTGAAGTTCCTCCTTATCCTTGAGTGACATCTCATGAGCAACAATTCTTCCAATGACTTCCGTTGGCTTGAGATCTTTGTAATTGAGCATCATTCGGATTAATGTGCACACACTATCATATTTTCTGTCCAAAGCTCTTAGGATCTTCTTGATGATGAATTTGTTGGTCATCTCTTCACTTCCTAAGCCGGCAATCTCATTTGTGATAAGAGCAAGCCTAGAGTACATTTCAGCGACACCTTCATCATCCTTCATTTTGAACTTGTCAAGCTGACTTTGAAGCACATCCAACTTGGATTCCTTGACGGAGTCGGTACCTTCGTGCATATCAATCAAGGTATCCCAAATTTCCTTTGCATTCTCCAGAAGGCTGATTTTTTTGAATTCTTCAGGGCACAATCCGTTCAAGAGGATATCACAAGCTTGAGTGTTGTATTGCAGCATCTTCAACTCTTCCACGCTAGCTTCACGGTTCGGTTCTCTCCCATCAAATAATTCACCTTGCAAGCCAATACACACAATAGCCCAAATGGCGGGGTTATGTCTAGGAATATGCATTTTCATCTTATGCTTCCAACTAGCAAAATTAGTACCATCAAAGTAAGGACCCCTACGGTGATAGTTTCCCTCGCTAGACGCCATACTCTCCTAGGTTGTGAAACCAAGGCTATGACTACCAAAAGCTATGGAAGTCAAAGAAAATGGAGACCAAAGCTCTGATACCACTTGTAGGATCGAAAGTATGTCTAGAGGGGGGGGGGTGATTAGACTACTTGACCAAATAAAAACTTATCCTTTTCCCAATTTTAGTCTTTGGCAGACTGTAGCTAAATTAGCACAAGTCATGCAATCTTAACACAATTCAAGCAAGCATGCAAAGAGTATCTGAGCAGAGGAAAGTAAAGCATGCAACTTGCAAGAATGTAAATGGAAGGGTTTGGAGAATTCAAAAGCAATTGGAGACACTGATGTTTTTGTCGTGGTTCCGATAGGTGGTGCTATCGTACATCCACGTTGATGGAGACCTCAACCCACAAAGGGTATGCACGAGTCCACGGAGGGCTCCACCCACGAAGGGTCCACGAAGAAGCAACCTTGTCTATCCCACCATGGCCGTCGCCCACGAAGGACTTGCCTCACTAGCGGTAGATCTTCACGAAGTAGGCGATCTCCTTGCCCTTACAAACTCCTTGGTTCAACTCCACAATCTTGTCAGAGGCTCCCAAGTGACACCTAGCCAATCTAGGAGACACCACTCTCCAAGAAGTAACAAATGGTGTGTTTATGATGAACTCCTTGCTCTTGTGCTTCAAATGATAGTCTCACCAACACTCAACTCTCTCTCACAGGATTTGGATTTGGTGGAAAGAAGATTTGAGTGGAAAGAAACTTGGGGAAGGCTAGAGATCAAGATTCATATGGTAGGAATGGAATATCTTGGCCTCAACACAAGTGTAGGTGGTTCTCTCTCAGAAAATGCAAGTTGGAAGTGTAGGTTCGTTCTGATGGCTCTCTCCACGAATGAAGAGGAGGTGGAGGGGTATATATAGCCTCCACACAAAATCTAACCATTACACACAACTTGCCAATCTCGGTGGGACTGAATTGAGAAACTTGGTCGGACCGATTCAGCAAATCTAGTGACCATTAGGATTTTCGGTGGGACCGACATGCAACTCGGTAGGACCTACATGGTTAGGGTTAGGGCATAACGTAATCTCGGTGAGACCGATTACAAAAACTCGGTAGGACCGATTTTGGTAATAAGCTAACCAGAGAGTTGGTCAGGTAAACTCGGTGGGACCGGTTCGCTCATTTCGGTGAGATCGAAATGTTATGAAAAGGAAACAGAGAGTTTACATTGCAATCTTGGTGGGACCAATCGCTCATCTGGTGGTACCGAAACGTTACGAAGGGAAACAGAGAGATTACAATCCCATCTCGGTGAGACCGAGATCCGTATCGGTGAGACCGATTTGCCTAGGGTTTGTGGCAGTGGCTAAGACATCTGAACTTGGTGGTGCCGGATAGAAAGAATCGGTGGGGCCGAGTTTGACTTTTGGTTTAGGTCATATGTGGATGTGATAAAGTAGTTGAGGGATTTGGAGCATATCACTAAGCATTTTGAGCAAGTAAGCCATTAAGCAACACCTCATCCCTCCTTGATAGTATTGGCTTTTCCTATAGACTCAATGTGATCTTGGATCACTAAAATATAAAATATAGAGTCTTGAGCTTTGAGCTTGAGCCAATCCTTTTGTCCTTAGCATTTTGAGGGGTCCACTTTTCTCATCCATGCCATGCCAATCATTGAGCTTTCCTGAAATATTCATCTTGCAATAGCATTAGGTCAATGAGCTATATGTTGTTAGGTATTACCAAAACCACCTAGGGATAGTTGCACTTTCATCCTCCCACTGAACGCACATCGCCGGATAATACTGAAATTAACCCAGGATAAATGCGAGCACTGGGAATTTAACCCTGGTGGGCTCGAGAAACCACTGTCCTCCTAACCATCCAACCACATGTTGGTTAGCACGACAAAATGTATATGGTGACCGTGATAAGCTTATTCTGAAGTCCAGTGACCATATCGTGCTTTCACTTCAAATACAATGACCATCAGTGTCGTCAACAAAATACAGAGCATGCAGTAAATGCAAAGTCCATCAGTGTCATCAAGAAAATATGGAGACGTATCATGAGCTAGATACCGTATGATCACCACGAGAATGTATACGATGACCATAATGAGCATATTCTGAAGTCCAGTGACCGTATAGTGCTTTAGCTTGAAATACAGTGACCGTCACGCGTGAATGTGTCGTGGGCATGCATACTTTTAGAGGGTCGAGAGATAGTTTGTGTGCGTACGTGAAAGTGGTGTAGAAAGAGGGGGTGTGCGGTGGAGACAAGGAGAGATATGCCCTTCGTTTCTCTTTGCCGTGACTAATATTCTAGGAGAATATATAAACATTCACAATGTAGAACAAATATTTTTGGATGCACCATGCAATTAACTTTCATGTATAACATTGTACTATTGGATATGCTTATTTTCTTAGTGGCCGGTTGCGTGTGTGGTGTGGTGGGCACATCATTTCTAGTTGTGGTGGGTCAACATGTAGACTCATGGGTCAGTTCCATCATGCGCCACATAGGTTGGCCGAGACGCGTTATACGAAGACCCATGTGGAGGACTCGGCATACAACACGAAGCTACCAGAGTCGTGGAGGACTCTATCCCCACTGGTGATAAGCTGACTATATATGATCTATAACTCTAGGCCCCGAGTATGTTATAGAAGCTTGGGGGCTAGTTCGTCGATCGTAAACACACACGCACAATGTCTGGTATTCATGTGTACTTTGTACACACCCCTATCACTAATATACAGTACCAAGAGTAGGCTTTTTCCTCAACCGCAAGGTTCGAACTAGGGTAAAAATTTGCCTCGTATTACCATCCAGCCTAACAGTCAGGGATATCCTACCCAATGATATGATGGAATCATATCTGCCAACTACTAAG
>NC_041391.1:245544141-245615940 GCF_002162155.2 Triticum dicoccoides
AGAGGCCTAAAGATAATTTGCATGTGGGAGAAACGTAGGCACATATATGTGCGTATAGAGGTCTAGTAGAGACTGTGTGTGTCTGTATATGCATGTGAGAGAAATAGTGTTTTCCAACTGAGATTAGTTAAAAGAGTGGTACATAGTAGTCTGAAAGAGAGAGAGATATATATAGAGAGAGAGCATGTGTGTGAGACACCCCGACACCCCGGGAGAGATTGTGAGCATGTGTGAAACAGAAATGTTGATGCATATAAAGTGTGTGCACTTATGTGTTAGATAGAGAGATATATAGCGTGTTTGTGAGAGCGGGCTGAGGCATAGTGCATGTACGTGTAAAAGGCAGTTCTATGCATTAAATTAAAATATAAATGGCATTATTATTTTTGGACGAGATCATGAATTTTGCAAATTGCGTATGGATGAAAATCGGTCTATCAGACACCCATACTTTATTGAATTCTAGCATGTGTGTGTTTATTTCATATTATCGATCCATAGAGTGAGAGCGGTTTGAAATATAGGCAATGGATTGCTTTTGCAATTCATATATAAACATCAATTAGTGCACTCCATGTTGTTAGTGTGAAGCACTTTATACCTTTTTCACTTGCATGGATACATTCCAAATTGCTAGCTACGAAATAGAATACATGTTAAATTCAACATAAAGGGGGTTTCGAAGATTCGAATTCATAGGAAGTGCATTCATCTATTTGAACCCGAGATAATGGCATTTGTAAATCAGATATAAAAGGGGGCGTCAATCTTTGTTGTGCATTTGGACATGCTATATATTCATACGCATGTCTAACTTTTTTTTGCAACCAAGGAGATTATATCTGGAACCATGCATGAACTAAGGTAAGTTGCATATTTTTTAATATACACTCGTGTACAATGTATATTCAAATGTACCCCTCCATTCCAAAATAATCGTAGCTTTAGGATTTTCAAGAGCAACGATTTGTGAAGCTTGACAAATCCTGAAAGTTCAATTCAAGAGAACCGAAAACGTTAATGCCTCTGCTCCCAAATATTGAACAAAGCACCAAATAAGCCTCTGGTCACCCGACACCGCGTGCGACTAATGTTTGGTGGTAGGGAATTACTATCCTGACTCTGGCCCGTGTAGCCTATCGGCCCGATGTCCATAGGTCTAAATCAGGGTAGGTTTGTAACTTCACCAAAGCGTGTCCCAAACCGAAACATTGTTCCCCCTTAGTTCCCCCTCCCTCCGTTTCCCCATTCATACTCCGTTGGCGCCAACACATCCTCTCCACCAGTCGCGAAACCCCAGCCTCCTCCGTCCTCCACCCCATAGTGCCCAATCCACCGCCGCCCTCCTCCATCACGCTGGAGCCGGTACCTCGACGTCGTAGTCCATCGCAACCGCAACCGCAACTCCCTCAAGGACTTAGAAGTTGAAGTCCAGGCAGAGCTGCCTCCACGACGCCCACGCCGACGTGTGCCATACCAGAACCACTCCGACCACGCCATGTTGTGCCTCACAGCTGCCGCTCCACTGTCGCAACCGTCCACCGCACCAGAGCTATTCCTGCTACGCCGTCGTTCACCACCTCGGATTTGGTTCCCCGCTGTGGACAGAAGGCCACCGCACCACACTCAACAACTTGGCCATGGGTTTCTCCAAGGCTCCACCGTCCTCCACAACTTCTCCTTTCCAGTGAACCACAAGAAGATCGTTGGAAAAATAGAAGGAGGACACAGCACTGTCAGCAGAAAGAGGTACTCCTCTTCCCTTATTCATGCAAATCTTACGTCTCTGCTCACACCATATTCATCCCACGAAATAAATTAGTTGAGTGCTTCTCACTGCATCTTCTCGTGATACTAAATGCACAAGGTTTTCTCCCTTTACTATTTCACCTTTGCTAGAGGTCAGTAGCCTGCCTGGATTCACTTCAGGGTCAGTTGAACCGCAATTAAAAGAAGTAGCACCCGCTTAGGCGTGCGGAGCACCTATTCCGCCTGTTCGCCGGGGAAGCGGTGCATCCATGTCTATCATAGGGGTGTGGGGGCACAGGAGCTGCTTGTGCCCGATCTGGAGGTCGGCGGGGCTTGAATTGATGGCCATGGGGCGGTGCCAAGCACGGCAGTGCGGTGAGGTCGAGGGTAGGGCAGAGGTAGGAGACTGGGCTGGTGGTCGCTGGCGTTCCGAGGAAGATCGTCAACACTGACTGGCTGGAGGTAGATAAAGGTGATCTGCCCATTCTTTGTACATCGGACGGTGCAGAAAAAATGGGATGACCTATTTGTTTTCAGTCGACTGTTATTTTCATAGAATCCTGTAGTAATTTAGTGTGCCATGCATGTTGTAGAGCTATCATATGTCTCCCATCATTTATTTCTCACCGACCTGCTATCTGCTACCTTTACACTGTACTAATTGTGCACACACGTCACCCATACTCACACTGTTGTTTTTTATGCATGGGTATTTCAGACTCTGATGCAGTGTTGATGAATGCAGAAAAAAGAAAAGATAGAAGTCGCTCCAGTGTAATTCGAAGATAAACACTAAGCATTTTATCACTCTAAAGGGTGCAGTGTCAGTAGTTGGAGACAGTAAACATAGCTCTGCAGTTGATGATCTCAATTGCCACACACAACCATCCCAGGTGCTTGCTTTAACATCGCGCTGTCAAATGTGGTTGCATGTTGCATATGGTGTCTAGCTTGTATTGCTTCCAATTTGGTTAAATTGCATCTGCTTACTTTACACATTATACCTTTGATAATTACATGCCTTCCTGTTTTTGATACATACCACATATGTCTATTAACCATGGTCGTGCATCAAACTAATGATCTTTTGTATCCCTCATCAATCACTTATGATGAGACAGTCACCCCAGTGGTTTACTGTGAGACGCCCTACTCGATTAAAGAGAGCAGTGTCATCCTCCCCACATGATTCTCAAGAAACAGAAAGGCTAAATGAAGATAGTCAACTTAGCTCTCTAGTTGATGACCGCAATTACCCCACACCACCATCGCAGATGCTTGCTCTTACTTGGTAGTGTGATATGTGGTTGCATGTTGCATACGGTGTCTACCTTGTAATGCTTCTAATTATGGTAAATTGCATCTGCTTAGTTAACACATTATACCTGTGAATATGACATGCCTTCCTATTTTTGGTACATACTACGTCTTTCTATTAACCATGTTCTTACATCAAACTACTTTTCTTGTGTTTCCCTCATTAATCACTTCTGACGATACACCTTCAAGTTGACAGTGTAATATTGGTTGCATCTTGCATATCATTTCAAACATGTATTGCCTCTAATTTGTTGAAGTGCCACTTATAATGAGACACATCAGAGTGATTTTGGTTGGATCTTTCATATGGTGTCTAGATTGCATTGCTTCCAATTTGTTGAAATGCCTTCTGCTTAGCGTGTTTCATACATATTCCATCCTCCTACAATGTGGTTGCCATGCATAAAAGTTGTGTTCGTCAGTATCATGCATCAACGAATTTGGAAGTGCGAATTTGATTCCTTTTTCTTGTGTGTTTACTTGACAAGGCAAAATCTAAAAAGACGAAGGCACGGAATGATGGTGGTCCTTTGGAGCAACCGAAACAGATGATCTCTGTAGATTCTCCTGCTACTCGTACTGCAGTGCAAGTTCCAAATCTCATCTCCCCTACTCCACAACCCAAGGTGCTTGCTCTAACATGGCAGTGTGATATCTGGTTGCATGTTGCATATGGTGCCTAGCTTGTATTGCTCCTAATTTGTTAAACTGCATCTCCTTAGCTTACACATTATACATGTGAATATGACACGCCTTCCTGTTTTTGGTACATACTACATCTGCCTATCACACCATGTTCTTACCTCAAACTACTTTTCTTGTGTATCCTGCGTCTATCGCTTATGATGAGATAGTCACGCCCGTGGGTTAGTATGAGACGCGCTACTCTTATAAAGAATGCAGTTTCATCCTCTCCACATGATTCTCAAGAAACAGCAAGCCTAAATGAAGATATTGAACGTAACTCTGCACTTGAAGACTGCACTTCCCCTACACCACCATCACATGTGCTTTCTCTAACTTCGCAGTGTGATATGTGGTTGCATGTTGCATACGGTGTCTAGCTTGTAATGCTTCTAATTAGGGTAAATTGCATCTGTTTAGTTTACACATTATACCTGTGAATATGACATGCCTTACTATTTTTGGTACACACTACATCTATGTGTTAACCTTGTTCTTACATGATACTACCTCTCTTCTGTATCCTGCATCAATCACTTATGATGAGTGACCTGTATTCCTTGCATATTATTTCTAGTCTTTTTCCATGTATTGCTTCTAATTTGGTCAAATACATTTGTTAGGGCACCCTTTTAATTTGGCAGAGTGATATTGGTTTCATCTTTCATATGGTTTCTAGCTTGCATTGATTCTAACAAGTTCAAACACCTTGTGCTTAGTTTACACTTCATACATCATACATGTCAATATGTCATGCCGTCCTATTTTTCATACATATTCCATCCTCCTATCATGCGGCTGCCTTACATGAAACTAGTGTTCGTCAGTATCATGCATCAATGAGTTCTGAAGAGCAAATTTTGTTCCTTTTTCTTGTGGGTTTGACTTGACAAGGCAAAATCAAGAAAGATGAAGGAAAAGAGTAAGGAAGGCGATGATGGTGGTCCTCTGTAGCAACATAAATGGAGCATCTGTACCGATTCTCCTTCTACTGCTAGTGTATTACAAGGTCCAAGTCTCCGCTCCCCTAGTCCACCATCCAATGTGCTTGCTCTAACTTGGCAGTGTGATATCTGGTTGCATGTTGCATATGGTGTCTAGCTTGTATTGCTCCTAATTAGTGTAAACTGCATCTGCTTAGCTTACACATGATACATGTGAATATGACACACTTTCCTATTTTTGGTACATACTATATCTGTCTATCACACCATGTTCTTACATGAAACTACTCTTCTTGTGTATCTTGCATCAGTCACTTATGATGGGACACCTTTAAGTTGGCAGGGTGATATTGGTTTGCGTCTTGAATATGATTTCTAGCATGTATTTCTTCTAATTTGATGAACGACACCTATGACGAGACAATTTTAACTTGGCTGAGTGATATTGATTGCACCTTCCATATGGTGTCTAGCTTGCAGTGCTTCTAATTTGTTGAAGTGCCTTCTGCTTAGTTACCACATCATAGGTGTGAATAGTTCAAGCCGTCCAGTTTTTCATACATATTCCATCCTCGTATCATGACTTTGCCTTTCATTAGAGTAGTGTTCGTCAGTGTCATGCATGAATGAGTTCTGAAGAGCGAATTATATTCATTTTTATTGTCGGTTTGACCTCAAAATGCAAAATCAATAAAGTCGAAGGAAATTGGCAAGGCATTGGATGATGGTGGTCCTTTTGAGCAACTGAAACGGAGGTTCTCTACAGATTCTACTCCGCCATCCTCCCAACAAGATTCGTGAGACAAAGCAAGGCTACACAGTCAACGTAGCTGTGTAGATGATGAGCGCATCTTCCCTACTCCACCATTACAGGTGCTTGCTCTAACTTGGCACTATTATATGTGGTTGCATGTTGTGTTTGATGTCTAGCTTGTATTGCTTCTAACTTTGTTGAATTGCATATGCTTACTTTACACATAATGCTTGTGAATATGACATGTGTTCCTATTTCTAGAACATACTATATCTGATCACACCATGTTCTTACATCATACTACTGTTCTTGCATATCCCGCATCAGTCACTTATGATAAGGCACCTTTAAGTCGCCACTGTGATATTGGTTGTGTCTTGCATATGATTTCTAGCATGCACTACTTGTAATTTGTTGAAACGCCATACAGTTTGAACTTGGCGGAGTGATATTGGGTGCATCTTTCATATGGTGTCTAGCTTGTGGTGCTTCAAATTTTTTGAAATGCCTTCTGCTTAGTTACCACATCATAGGTGTGAATATGTCACGCCATCCTGTTTTTCATACATATTCCATCCTCGCATCATGTGTTTGCCTTTCATCCGAGTAGTGTTCGTCGGTATCATGCATGAATGAGTTCTGAAGAGCGAATTTTATTCCTTTTTCTTATCGGTTTGACTTCACAATGCAAAATCATTACAGCTGAAGGAAATTAGTATGACATTGGATGATGGTGGTCCTTCGGAGCAACTCAAACAGGGGGTCTCTACAGATTCTACTCCGCCATCCTCCCAACAAGATTCACAAGACAACACAAGGCTGGGCAGTCAACGTAGTTGTGTAGATGACGAGCACATCTCCCCTACTCCACCATCACAGGTGCTTGCTCTAACTTCGCACAATTATATGTGGTTGCATGTTGCGTATGATGTCTAGCTTGCATTGCTTCTAACTCTGTTTAATTGCATCTTCTTACTTTACACATAATGCCTGTGAATATGACACATGTTCCTATTTCTAGAACATACGTGTACATGGTGAGAACATCTCCCCTACTCCACCATCACAGGTGCTTGCTCTAACTTGGAACTGTTATATGTGGTTGCGTTTTCCGTATGATGTCTAGTTTGTATTGCTTCTGATTATTTTGAATTGCATCTGCGTAGCTTACAACTTATACCTGCAACGATCACTTACCCATAAGACACATTTAACTTGGGACTGTGATGTAGGTTGCATCTTGCATTGTCTTCTAGCTTGTACTACTTCTAATTTCTTGAAATGGCACTTCGACGAGACACTTTTTACCTGATAGAGTGATATTGGTTGCATGTTCATATGGTGCCTAGCTTTCATTTCTTCTAATTTTGTTGAAATGCCTTCCGCTTACTGTTTTTTCATACATATTCCATCCTCATATCATACATGTGAATATACAATGCTGTCTTTTTTTGTATATATTCCATCCTCCTATCCTGCGCTTGCCTTACATCAAAGTAGTGTTCGTCTGTATCATGCATCAACCAGTTATGCAGATCTAATTTTATTCATCTTCTTGTGGTTTTGACTTCATAAGGCAATATCAGAAAATAGGAAGGAAAAGAGTAAGTTAGGGGATGTTGGTGGTCCTCCGCACCGACGCAAACAGAGACTCTCTAGATTTGCCACTGCTACTTCTAATGAAGTTGAAGTCCCAAGTCTACATGATGATTTCATCTCCCGTACTCCACCATCGCAGGTGCTTGCTCTAAGTTGACAGTGTGATAATTGGTTTCATGTTGCATATGTTGTCTAGCCTGTATTTCTTCTATTCTGATTAAATTGCACCTGCTGAGTTTATACGTTATACATGTGCATATGACATGGCTTTCTGTGTCTAGAATACACTGCATCTATCTATCATACCATGTTCTTACATCAAAGTACTGCTGTTGTGTCTCCCGCATCAGTCACTCATGATTGGACGCTTTTAACATGGCAGTTTGATAGTGGTTGAATCTTGCATTGATTACTATATTGTATTGCTTCTAATTTTTCGGATTGCCACTTATAACAAGACACTTTTAACTTGGCAGAGTAATATTGGTTGCATCTTTCATATGGTGTCTACCTTGCATTACTTCTATTTTCTTGAAAATCCTTCTTCTTAGATTACACATCGTAGCTGTGAATATGTCATGCCATCCTATTTTTCTTACATATTCCATCCTCATACGGTTGTCTTACATCAAAGTATTGCTTGTCTATATAATGCATCAATGAGTTCTGAAGAGCAATTTTATTCTCTTGTGTTGTGGGTATGGCTTGACATGGCAAAGTCAAAAAAGAGCAAGGAAAATAATATAGTAGGGAGTGGTGTTACTCATCGGGTGAGACGGAAAAGGATCTGCCGTCAAGATTCTGCTGGTACTTATAGTGCGATAGAAGGTCCAAGTCCACCGGCTAAATCTACAAACACACTATCACCTGCTCCACCAGCTGCAACATCCGCTTCAACTGTACCAGGATCTCAATGAGTTACTTGTTCGTTTGCTCTGAAACTGGCCAGTTCCCAAGCTGCCTTCATACCTAACACTACTTCTGAAGCACTGCTGACACAACAGGACTTGGCAAGATCAGATGAACCTCATGAGCATCAACACCAAGGCGGTACCTGACCGAGTCAAGTTGCAGTTGCATGCTCCTTTATATGTACTCTCATAGTTTGATGTACACTAACACTTTCCATATTCGTTGTTGAACTAGCACCATGGCGCAAGCGGAAATAGACATCAAGGATAATGCTTGACAGATTAACAAAATATAAAGGACGAAGAATGGAGATCCATTTTGAGGCAGGTTGGAAAAGGCCACATGATGCTACAGAGTCAGCCAAGTTAGTATCAGAGGCAGCCATTGCCATTAGGTGTCATGCACATATCCTCCCAGCATGGATCCAATACAGGAATGAGAAAGACAATACCCAGTTTAACACCTTCCTTGACCATTTATCCATAAGTAATGTTATTCATCACAATTAGTAATATTGTCTTGCTCTGTCCCATACTTTCTAGCTTCCTCCTAATAAGACTCACATTCTTTTTTCAATAGATGAGGTTCAAGTTGGATCCGAAAGATGATGCAACTAAACAAGCATGCACTCATGTTTTTCAGTCTGCTCTGCAACAGTATCGGTACCACCTTAGAAAATCTCACTTTGAAGGCAAGGGTAACAATGAAATCGCCCAAACATCTCCAGTGGAATATATTACAGATGAAGACTGGACAACCCTCGTTAAACACAGGTCTGATCCAAAGTATCAGGTAGGCTATATGTATTTGATCAGACCACATATTGAACTTGTATTTATGTATGTGCCTTACAAGTGTATCTTCTTCTAGGCTAATTGTTTGAAGAACAAGACCAACCGTTCTAAAGTGAAATTCCAACAGACAACATGATCTCGTAGCTATATTGCACACTACGAGGCTCTTGTAAATAGCTGCTACTTCCTTCTTTTTTCTGTGCCATATTATCATATCTATATTGAATTGCTCCAAATATAGAGGAAAGCTCGTGCAGACAAAAAAAGAACCTAAACCGAATGCAGTTCAAATCTTCAAGGATTGCCATACCAGCAAGATGAAGGGCATGCGCACACCAGTTCAAGCCGCTGTTGTAAGTCCTTACTCCTCCTGCCTTTGAACTGACTGGTACTGTGATGTGTTCGTTTAACTACTTGGTTTGCAACCAATGTGAGTTAATCTACTCACTTTTATACACAGTTGTCTTAATGTATCATTTCACCTTACATAGTTTAAAAGAGATGAAGGATATTCTTTTGGTCTTGATCTGTAATCTAGTTGTTATGTTCACGTGCGCACACAATGATAAAATAGCCTGTTTGTTTTATATCTGTTTGCCCATGATATGAATGATGTCATACAATGTTCATCCTACTTTAAACCATGTCTCTTTATCCTTAGATGTCAACGAACGTGAGGAAATAGACAATACAGTAGGCATGCTACATGGACATATGTGCCGAAAGTGATTTTATTATGTAGTTGGCACTGCAATGCATGCTAATGTATTACAGTAGTTCACCAAAATAAGTTATGTATAAATGTGTAACCTACTTTGTTTGTTTTTGTCTCATTAGTAACTTATCTGGTACACTTATCTATAAGTTCAAAATTTCAGCAAGCTATGGAACAAATGATTGAACAGCCACAACCACCTGAAGGTGACGTGGCTACCACAGGCACAATGTCACCTCTTGTTGCAGTGCGTCAGTATCTCTCCACTAATAGTGCAAAAAGCACCTTCTTGTGTAATTCTGGGTTGGTAGTCAAGGTAACCTTGTCCAAATCACCCACTGAACAAAATCTTCCAGCTAGACAGAGTGATATATCTGTGCTCCAGACACAAGTCCAATCCCTAATGGACGTCATTTCGGAAACAAGAATAGTGGTTGACAAATGTCGTCAAGATATGAATGGTTTTGAAACTAGACTATCAGACATTCGCTTTGTTGTTCAAGAGCAATGGCGGAAAAAGGTGAAGATCGTGCTGCTCCATCAGATTCTACAGCCTGAAACATTAGTACTTAGGTCAAATGATCTATGCTTCTATACATCTGATGGTGCTTTTATCTGCAAGGACTGTAAACTTTATGCAACAGGCCTTTTGTTGTATGGTTGGAATTTATTTTGTTTTGATACAACATTTATGATGCTGCCAAAGGCTGCAGTAATTACGACGCTATTTTTGTATAGTATAGGTTTATCTTAGTAATGTATTCGGCCGAAAGCTTCGTAGGAGCCCTACATGCCAACATTCGTCAGGCCCATTCCAATTGGGCTAAAAATGATTATGGGCCGAAATTTGCATGTAGCCCACTAAAAATTTCTGGACCTAAATCTGCATAAGCTTTCATATTTTTCTGGTAGGCCTGTGCCCATAGTGGGCCTTTAATAGGCCTAAACATAATTTGGGCCCTTAGTAACAATAGGCCGTTTACAGGTGTAAATATCTCGAGCCCATAAAAAACATGGGCCTTTAATAGCCCGAAAGTGAGATTGGGCCCTAATTGTGCCAAATAACCCACTGGTCTTAGCAGGCCGAAATAGTGGCCCATTTACGATGCGAATCTTTCACAGGCCGAAATTCGGATGGGCCGTAAATGCCTGACCTAATACACGGGCCTTTAACAGGCCGGAAGTTCTGTCGGGATTGATTAGCGTCATTTTTATATGGGCCATTAATGGGCCTGATGTGACGTTGGGCCACATATGGCCCATGGATTTCGTTCGACGTTAACAGGCCGAAAGTGTCCCAAATCTATAATGGGCCTCTAACAGGCCGAATGTCAGACATGGACGAATAAGACCCAAATCCTTCACGGTCGTTTATGGGCCGAAAGTTTCAATGGCCTGTAAATGGGCTCAAATGAAGCAGGACCTTTAACACGCCGGAAATACACCAGGCCGTAATTCGTCCCAAATACTTGGCGGACAGTTAACGGGCCAGAAGTTACCATGGGCTACGATGATGACAAGTTTAGGACAGGCCGTTGACGGGCCGATTTGACACTAACCATACGGGCCTTAACTGAGAATGTTCGGCCTTTAGCTGGGCCAGCCCATTATGGTCTACAAAATCTTGTGGGTCTTTAGCTGGGTCGGCCATTGTGGTCCGCTAAATCTTGTGGGCCTTTAGATGGGCCGGCCCATTATGGTCTACAAAATCTTGTGGGCCTTTAGGTGGGCCGGCCCATTATGGTTTGCTAAATCTTGTGGGCCTTTAGTTGGGCCAACCCATTTAAACTTTATGGGCCACTTTTGGCCCTGTCCACGTGTCAACATATCGTAGGCCCATCTCGACCGTTGGATGAGTGACACCTGTGCCAACGCGGAGCTGACGCGTGCTTCCGTCGGCCAATGAGAATATTACACATGGAATATCGACATTGGTCGTGGCTGTTAGCGGGTTATCAGATCCAAAACCAGACATGATAGCTTAACGGCGCTTAACAGTGTCCCGTTACAGTGGATGCCACGTGTCGGCCACCCTTGACGAAAGCACTTCCATGACGCGCGATTTATCATCATGGAAGTGGACACTTCCGTGATGATAATTCTAGTAATGTCATGGAATACTTCTACGATAGCACATGTATGACTATCTTGATTCTGTCATAAAATCGTCATGGATGTACATTCATGACAAAAAACGTGACCTACTATGACAAACACGTATCATCATGGAAGTGTATTTTTTTTGTAGTGATAAGGTGTTTGTATTTCAATGTGTGGTCTGGTCAACATGGTTGGGGGGTGAACTTTGCATATGCAGGGGTTTATAGGGAGACACTCTTCAAGTTGAATCCAAAATGCATTCCTTAGATAATCTGACTACTTTTTATGTTTTCATGAATCTCAGATTCTAAACAGCATCGTAATGATTATGAGCTTGCACACATGAAAATAATAAAGCAGAACAATGCCATGGTTGTCAAACTTGGCATTAAGGGACTGAAATCAAGTCTGGATGCAATGCAATGCAAACTCTCTCCACGTACAGATTCATGCTCAGAATATGATCCTAACAGTGATTCTGAGCTAGAGGGAGACCTAAGTCAATGTAGCTCCCTAGTGGAGGAGTCAGAGGCAGATGCCCTATCTTATTCAGCCATCAAGGTGCTTGCTCTAACTTTCCAAGGTTATATTGGTCGCACATATCTTGCAACTGATGCTTTGTATTGCTTCTACTTTGTTGCACTGCATTAGCTTAGTTTACACATCGTTTATGTGAATACACCCTGCCTATACATTTTCAGTACATATTCCATCTATCATCATACCATATTTATCCACTCAAATGTTGTTCTGGTGTATAAGATGTTCAAAAGGAAGAGGGCGATTGCTGATCACGGAGGAGCACAAGCAAGTATTTGGAAAACGTAGTGGCACCTGATAAATCAAATAGCCCATTAGGTGTAGTTGCAATATCACCTGACCCACAAAACACCCCAACTCTAGCAGACTCTAGCCCTACTACACTGGTCATTTCTGATGCCCCAACTCAGCAGACCCCAATTGGAGCAAACAGTATGATGATGTCACTTGACATAGCACCAGCTCTATGACGCAAAACCCCCGCTCCAACAAAGAGTACACCAAATCCAGTTGCCAAATCCCTTTTCGAACCAGAGAGAGCCCCAATAGCAGCAAATAGGACCCCTGTTCCATTTCTTCCCAGTTTAGAAGACGAAGCTTATATTGTTATCAGGAACTTTGTGCGCATCTTTCCTTCATGGTAAGATTATACCGCAGACACAGAACAATTTCAAGTCTTCCTCCGCAACTTACGCGTAAGTAATGTACTAATGTTATTCATGGTAATTACTGCATATGTTTCTGCTGACAGAAGAAATAAGATTTCATTCTATTAAATATGTGAGGACCAAACTGGATTGTGAAGACGAGCAAGGGTTGGTTGCGCTTTTCAAGCACTCGTTGATGAAGTATCGTTCGTACCTAAGGCAAGCGCACTTCGATGGCAAGACTCTAAACAAAATTTTTGTAAAGTCTCCGGTGCTACATTTATCCGACGGTAACTGGAATAATCTTGTTACACATTGGTCTCGTCTATGGCGTAAGGTACTGTCAATGATATCACATCACAATTTGAACTACATTTCTGCATTTTCCTTAACGTCTCACTTGTACGAAAACTTTTAGGAGAAGAACCTTCATTCTCAAGGGACCACAAAATCTCGCAACTATACTTCACACTACATTGCTCTTGTGAGTACCTCTTGCCCTGTATGATCGTACTTACTTTCATAGTTGTTTGATTATGTAGCATCACTGCACATGTTAGCCTTGTTATCGTCCATTTGGTGGACATTATAAGATCCGTATGGGCTCTTACATAAATTTAGAATCAACCCAATGCTTTTGAAGAGCTTTAGCTCTGCAGTCCTCTTGTAAGGACTGAATGTTGTCTATCACTATACTTACATTAATAGCTACTCCCTCCGTCCCACAATATAAGAACGTTTTGTATAGTACACCAGTGTTCAGAACACTCTTGTATTATGGGAAGAGGGACTGGTTCATTGTGTAGCATTCTGCATCTTATCTCCCTCGCCCACCATTTACTAAAAAGGATCAGATCTATATTTAATCTTACCAAAAAGTAGAATACACAGACAGTGCCAATGCAGAAGTGTAGCCCATTGCTCTTGTCAGTACATTTTGTCCTGTAACGCTTGTACTTCCATGGATTGGTAGTTGATTATGTAGCATCAATCTTCATCTTTTATTCATTATCCTCTATCTCTTCTAGTATTATCATATCTATAATTACTCTCTACAAAATGTAGAGTACAGGCAATGCTTACAAAAAAGATTCGGTGCTAAAATTCTTGAGTTATCCTTCCCTTGACTTGGAGAAGGGCATTATAAAGCCGGTGTTAACTGTTAATGTAAGTCAGTCCTTCTAAAGCCTTTATCCTCAACTACTGTTTAATTTGCTCATACTCCCTATCATTTACTTCTGTTTAGTTTGCTGTTTCTATCAAAATGCATGTTCTCAAGAACCATAAGTTCTAAGTTTTACATGTAAAACCAAATTTCTTATTCATACCATGCACATTACTCAATACTCCCTATATATATGCTTGTTTTTGTGGATCTATAATCTAGTGTGTGGTGAAGCAACCCACGTTTGCACCTTGTCATCTCCTATTTTATCTTACTGATGTGGCTGATGATATAAACAACATGCCATGCACATTAACCAAAATAGATACAATGATTGTCTTTGCCCTTCATCTTTGCTTGTTATGTTGACATGGTAATCCAGTAGTGTGGTGAAGCGCCCCGCATTATGAACAATGCCAAATTATGCTATTGATATTTTGAACTTACTCTTTATTTTCTAATTTGAAATTGGATGGAATTGACAGCACAGTTATCATCTTTGTTTATACACGTGCAAAACATGTCATCTCTCTGCTGATTTCAGGGTGATATGCCTTATGGCATGCACAAGTCTGCTGAAGGCTGTGAGACAAACCCAACATATATTGCAGCAAAGAAGGCATAACATCTTGAAGATAGCGAGACAACCCCAAAGTCTTGTCTTGATGCAGTGTTCAAGTTACTTGAGACTAGTAGTAAGACAAGCTCACAAAATTCGATGTCTGAATCAGTTCGACTTCTTCAGTCCCAAGTTCTAGCAGAAAGGCATTCTGCAACTCAACTTCGACTTGAAGTCCTATCTCTAAGAAAGATTGCGGAGAACACCAATGAGAACCTCATTGCTAAACAGCTACACCTGGAAGCTATGACCGACATGCTAGGCCGGTCTCACAGCCTTGCTCAGTAGCTTGCGTAGCAGTTCCCGTGCAAGGCTAACCTTTCTTGAACTATCTTGGAAGTGGTCTTGGTTCAGTATTATTTTGTTATGTTGCAATGGTGCCAAGTTTTGGTAATCTTCTTCTTCGTTGCGCTTTATGATCACTGGTGGCGAACTTCAATGCCTACTATGCCGTAATTTCTTTATTGTATAGAGTAGGTTTGTTCTTAATTCCTACTAGTTACTGCCATCATTCGCTATCTGAAAAAAAATCTGATGTAGTCGACCGGGCCGAAACATTCGCCTCTAACGGGCCTGGTTTTTAGCAGACCACAATTGGGCTGGCCTGCATATTTCTTGGGCCCGAATGATTGGGGCCTTCACACTTTGCGCCAGGCCCACAACATACTCCAACCTATATTCGACCCAAATTTTAGTTGGGCCTTTTGTGGACCCAACGCTTAGTTTGGCCCAGGTATCGTTGGGCCATTAAGAGGCTAAATATTCTACTGGCCTGTTACGGCCCAGATGAAACCATGGGACTTTAGCAGGCCAAATGCATGTTGGGCCTCAATTTTCACTAGTCGTCGATGGGCCTTCAGCAGGCTGAAATGTAGGCCAGGCCTTTTTGGGCGCAGTTATATGACGGGCCATTACCAGGCCGAAACATATCTCCTGCCTTAGTTGGCCCACTGATATCATGGGCCTTTAAGAGGCCGAAAGCTTAGTACACACATCAACAGGCTGAATTATACGACAGGCCTTTAACGGGCCCAAAGTCACATTAGGCTGAACTGTTGCCACCTTTATCACAGGCCGTTAGTGGGCCGGATGTCGCGTCGGACCATATATGGCCCATGGGCAGCACGGGCCATTCCCAGGCTGAAAGACACACTGGACTAAAATGGGCCCATGTCTACATCGGGCCTCTAACAGGCCGAAAGTCACCGGGCTGTAATTGGGCCCAAATATTCGGCGAACAATTAAAGGGCCAGATCTGGCTTTAGGCCGTAAATGGGCCTTTATTAAACAGGCCGTTATTGGGCTGGCCCACTAGTACCTGAGTAAGTACTACGGGCCTTTGACTGGGTCGGCCTATTTAACCAATATGGGCCTCTGTTGGGCCCTTCCACGTGTCGACGTATCATAGGCATGTCTCCTCCAAGGGACGGGCGACATCTGGCCCACTGACGAGCTGACACGTGTTTCTTCCGGCCAATCAGAATATTACATGTGCAAATTTCCCATTGGTCCGGGCTATTAATGGGTTATAAGATCCAACACCGGACCCGATAGCTTAACAGCGTTCCGTTACGGTGAATGCCACGTGTCAGTCACCCTTGACGAACGCACTCATGTGACGCGCGATTTATCGTCATGGAAGTGGACAATTCCGTGATGATAATTTTGGTAATGTCATGGAACACTTCTACGACAGCACAGGTATGACTATATTAATACTATCATAAAATCGTCATGGATGTACATGCATGACAGAAAACGCGACCTACTGTGACAAACACGTATCATCATGAAAGTGTATTTTTTTGTAGTGCATGTTGCAAGTAATCATGTGAACTTGATATGTGTTCAATATTTTGATGGTATGTATGTCGGCATTCTCTTAGTGGTGTCATGTGAACATTGACTACATGACACTTCACCATATTTGGGCCTAAGGGAATGCATTGTGGAGTAGTTATTAGATGGTGGGTTGCGAGAGTGACAGAAGCCTAAACCCCAGTTTATGCGCTATTCCATAAGGACCGATTGGATCCAAAAGTTTAATGCTATGGTTAGAATTTATTCTTAATACTTTTCTCATAGTTGTGGATGCTTGCGAGAGGGTTAATCATAAGTAGGAGGTTTGTTCAAGTAAGAACAACACCTAAGCACCAGTCCACCCACGTATCAAATTATTAAAGTACCAAACACGAATTAAGCCAACATGATGAAAGTGACTAGATGAAATTCCCGTGTACCCTCAAGAACACTTTGCTTATCATAAGAAACCGATTTGGCCTGTCCTTTGCCTCAAAAGGATTGCGCTACCTTGCTGCACTTTGTTACTACTATTGTTACTTGCTCGTAACAAATTATCTTGCTACTAAACTACTCCCCTACTTACAATTTTAGCACTTGAACACATTACCTTGCTGAAAACTACTTGTCATTTCCTTCTGCTCCTCGTCGGGTTCGACACTCTTACTTATCAAAAAAGGCTACAATTGACCACATACACTTGTGGGTCATCAGCGGCCACCCGCTGGGGAATCAGCCCCCAGCCCCCAGCTCGCCTATGAAAAGGAGGAGCGGGGAGAGAGATGGAGGCATTCACCTTTATTCCTTTCTTCTTCCATCCTCTGCCTTCTCCGGGATATGCTGAAAAGAAGAAGTCAGGGTCAAGCCTTGCGACCTAGCTTAGATCTTTGCATGGGCCTCAGGGGAGCGTTCGGGAGGCGCGGTGGTAGCACTGGAGGTGGCGACTCTGGTGCGCTTGTTGCCCGGCTGCCCGTAGCTTCAACTCTAGTGAGAGGCGCACGAACGACACCACGCCGAGGCCCATAATGGGTGAGGGGCGCGGTAGTCGGTTGTGGCCTATTTCTCCTCTCCTCTTGGCGTGGAGGAGGGGTCACAGGACGGGTTCGCCATAAGCGGAGGTGAACCTAACCCCCCAGGGCACCGTCCGCCTGTCGCGCAGGAGGGCTCTTTGCATCCATACATGTTTTTCGAACGTGAAGTGGTGTCTGACGTCGGGACCGTTGGGGACGACCATGCTCTATGTGGAATTTCCCAGAGAGCATGGTGTTTGTTGCGGCTGCCGTGATGGGGTCTTCGGACGGTGGTGGTACGGGAGGTTGCTACGTCTTGAGATTGCGTTGGTTTTCCTTTAAGAGGAAAGGGTGATGCAGCAATAGTAGCGTAAGTATTTCCCTAAGTTTTTGAGAACCAAGGTATCAATCCAGTAGGAGGCTCCTCAAAAGTCCCACGCACCTACACAAACAAACAAAGAACTCGCAACCAACGCAATAAAGGGGCTGTCAATCCCTTCACGGCCACTTACGAAAGTGAGATCTAATATAGATAGTATGATAAGATAAATATATTTTTGGTATTTTATGATATAGATTGGAAAACTGAAGATGCAAATAGAAGTAGATTGAAAGTTTATATGATAAAAGATAGACCCGGGGGCCATAGGTTTCACTAGTGGCTTCTCTCAAGATAGCATAAGTATTATGGTGGGTGAACAAATTACTGTCGAGCAATTGATAGAGAAGCAAATAATTATGATATTATATAGGCATGATCATGTATATAGCCATCACGTCCGTGACAAGTAGACCGACTCTTGCCTGCATCTACTACTATTACTCCACACATTGACCGCTATCCAGCATGCATCTAGAGTATTAAGTTCATAAAGAAGAGAGTAACGCATTAAGAAAGATGACATGATGTAGAAGGATAAACTCATGCCATATGATATAAACCCCATCTTTTTATCCTCGATGGCAACAATACAATACGTGCCTTCCTGCCCCTGCTGCCACTGGGAAAGGACACCCCAAGATTGAACCCAAAGCTAAGCACTTCTCCCATTGCAAGAAAGATCAATCTAGTAGGCCAAACCAAACTAATAATTCGAAGAGACTTGCACAGATAACTTAATCACACATAAAAGAATTCAGAGGAGATTCAAATATTTCTCATAGATAAACCTGATCATAAACCCACAATTCATCGGTTTTCGACAAACACACCGCAAAAAGAGTTACATCGAATAGATCTCCAAGAAGATCGAGGAGAACATGGTATTGAGATCCTAAAAGAGAGAAGAAGCCATCTAGCTAATAACTATGGACCCGATGGTCTGTGGTAAACTAATCACAACTCATCGGAGAGGCTATGGTGTTGATGTAGAAGCCCTCCGTGGTCGATTCCCCCTCCGATGGAGCGCCTGCAAAGGCTCCAAGATGGGATATCGCGGATACAGAAGGTTACGGTGGTGGAAATAGTTTTTTGTGGTCGCCCTTGATGTTCTTGGGGTACGTGGGTATATATAGGAGGAAGAAGTAGGTTGGTGGACGCCCGAGGGGCCCACGAGATAGGGGGCGCACCCAGTAGGGGGGGCGCCCTCCACCCTCGTGGCCGCCTCGACTACTTCTTGACTTGCACTCCAAGTCCTCTAGATCACGTTCGTTCTAAAAATCACGCTCCCGAAGGTTTCATTCCGTTTGGACTCCGTTTGCTATTCCTTTTCTTCGAAACACTGAAATAGGCAAAAAACAGCAATACGGTTGGGCCTCCGCTTAGTAGGTTAGTCCCAAAAATGATATAAATGTGTAAAGTAAAGCCCATAAACATCCAAAAAGGGTAATATAATAGCATGGAACAATCAAAAATTATAGATACATTCGAGACATATCAAGCATCCCCAGGCTTAATTCCTGCTCGTCCTCGAGTAGGTAAATGATAAAAATAGAATTTTTGATGTGGAATGCTACCTAGCATAATTCTCAATGTAATTTTCTTTATTGTGGCATGAATGTTCAGATCCAAATGATTCAAAATAAAAGTTCATATTGACATAAGAAATAGTAATACTTCAAGCATACTAATCAAAGCAATCATGTCTTCTCAAAATAACATGGCTAAAGAAAGTTCATCCCTACAAAATCATATAGTTAGGATATGCTTCATTTTCGTCACACAAAAATGCTCCCATCTTGTACACCCCCGATGACAAGCCAAGCAATTGTTTCATACTTAAATAATCTCAAACTTTTTCAACTTTCACGCAATACATGAGCGTGAGCCATGGATATAGCACTATGGGTGGAATAGAATATGATGATGGGGATTGTGTGGAGAAGACAAAAAATAGGAAGTCTCACATTGTCGAGGATAATTAATGGGCTATGGAGATGCCCATCAATGGATGTCAACATGAGGAGTAGGAATTGCCATGCAACGGATGCACTAGAGCTATAAATGTATGAAAGCTCAACAAAAGAAACTAAGTGGGTGTGCATCGAACTTGCTTGCTCACGAAGACCTAGGGCATTTCGAGGAAGCCCATCGTAGGAATATACAAGCCAATTTCTATAATGAAAAATTCCCACTAGTATATGACAATGACAACAGATGAGACTCTCTATATGAAGAACATGGTGCTACTTTGAAGCAAAAGTGTGGAAAAAGAGATAGTAACATTGCCCCCTTTTTATTTTTATTTACCTTTCTTTTTTTTGGCCTTTTGTTTCTTTTTTGGCCTTTTTTTATTTGGGGACAATGCTCTAATAATGATGATCATCACACTTTTATTTATTTACAGCTCATGAATTACAACCCAAAACTAGAACAATATATGACTCTATATGAATGCCTCCGGCGGTGTACCGGGATGGGCAGTGAATCAAGATTCACATGTATGAAAAATTATGCATGGTGGCTTTGCCACAAATACAATGTCAACTACATGATCATGCAAGGCAATATGACAATAATGATGCGTGTCATGATGATGAACGGAACGGTGGAAAAGTTGCATGGCAATTTATTTCGGAATGGCTATGGAAATGCCATAATAGGTAGGTATGGTGGCTGTTTTGAGGAAGATATAAGGAGGTTTATGTGTGATAGAGCATATCTGTAAGTGCATCTAGTGCCACCCCTAGTTGGTTTTGGAGTATTGACGACAAAGTTGGTTGAGGGACTAATGGTTGGATTCTCGGATGCTGATTATGCTGGTGACAAGGTGGATCGCAAGTCTACATCAGGCACATGTCATTTTCTTGGTCGATCACTTGTCTGTTGGTCTTCAAAGAAGCAGAACTGTGTATCACTCTCAACTGCTGAATTTGAATACATTGCTGCTGGATCCTGTTGTGCTCAGCTTCTGTGGATGAAGCAAACTCTCAAGGATTATGGCATCAACCTGAAACAAGTACCTCTCTTCTGCGACAACGAAAGTGCCATCAAAATAGCCAACAATCCAGTCCAACACTCGAAGACAAAGCACATTGAAATTCGTCATCACTTTCTCAGAGATCATGTTATGAAGAAAGATATCGATATCATTCACGTCAACACTGAAGAGAAACTGGCAGATATCTTCACGAAGCCCTTGGATGAGAAAAGGTTTTGCAAGTTATGGTGTGAGCTAAATATCTTGGAATCCTCTAATGTCCTGTGATCAGGCACACATCCTAACACTTATGCATGTTGATGACTTAGATGTTCAACACACAAAGTAGTGTATATCTTCAATCAATGAAGATTTACACTCTGAGTGTGAATACATTAACATGGAATATGACTTCGGAGCGCCACGATAATTGTGCACTGTGTCTGGGTCTAATACTTCCTATACGATGGGTAACGCCACCACCAACTTTCTCTGTTTGAAGTGTTTCACTCATGGCGTTATATTGCAATGACTTCGCATTTGGTTTGTCATCAGTTTCAATTTATCCTCATGATTTTCTACACTATGATGATTTGATTGCTTTCTGATATATATATATATATACATATATATATATATATATATATATATACTAGTGTTCTGTCCTCTACAGCATTCACTTATAGCTATGTCTTCAAGATTGGATCTTTTGAACTAAGTGAATGTGATCGGACCCTAACCTCTCTATGCTTCCTATCTCAAACTCTATCTGCCCAAATCATATGCATTCTATTGAAACTTTCGAATGTCTTCTCTGCGTCCTAGTCAGCAGAAGGCAAAGAGACAAACATTAAATCTGTTTTAAATGACTTATCTTTATTGTTGAAATCTGGAGAAGCCGGAACAACTCTCCGACATGCCTGGCGGGCGTGGGAACGTGGGACAACTCTGAGTATGTTGCATGCCTGCCACGTACCCCTCAGATGTGAACCGCCAGGGGCACCAGTGTAATTGCGCTGTGTCTCTCACCTACTTATAAATACTTGTCCCATGCGGTAAAGAAATCCTTCTTCCACCTCTCCACCTCCGTCAAAACCATAGCGCCACCGCTAGCTCGCGACGACACCAGGGACGAAGCGCTTAGCTGCCGCGACTTCTCCGACGCCGTCCTCACGCCGGCCGCGGCCATCTTCCTCTCCGTCGTCACCGTAGGTGTCCTCCGTCGCCAAGTTAGGGCACGGTGGGCTGAACTGCTCGGTCTCCTATTCATCCCATCTAGCAGTTCTTCGTGCGGTAATTATAACTTTATTTTTACCACCTTTTTGATCTTCAAGATTCATCCTGTTTACCGAAAGTGGTTTCTGCCTATTCAAATGTTAGATCTATTCTGTCTGCATCTCATACTGCCTAGTCAATTCACTTGGATTTCCTGTCTAGTTTGATTCCTCACTTGTACTTATTCACGGATTGGTACAAATCTGGAACCAACTCACCTATATAAGTGAATGTCTTCGCGTAATGAGGTCAATGTCTTCAAACTAATTTATCTTCAAAATCTTCTGAGAATGCATATGACCTCTTCCCCTTCCCTCGCATCTCTAATGCTGTCACAGGTACATGTCCGTGAGAGAATCCCTTGGTTCTCATAGTCTGCATTGGTTTGCAGAATACTTACAGCATCATATCAATTCTCCTGAAGCCAGTTCCTGCTTGACCAGCAAGTGTAAGTCTCTGAAGCCTTTGAACGTATTGAAGCCATTCAGTTTGAAGTTCATGGCTGCAGAAAAATCAACAAGGAAGGATGGCAGACAACGCAGAGAAGGAACATCCAAAGATCTGCCTGATGACTTAGCAGAACTCTACAAGACAGATCCCGAAGAGAATTATCATGAGAGAAAGATGTGAATCCAATGGATTCGACGCTATTGGGCTGAGGAATGGTTCCAGTACAAGTTTGTGGCGAAGGAATATGCAGAGAGGAATGCCATCAAGAGACCTTGGGGTGATATCCTCTATCGAGGCCTTCAACCCAAGAACAGAGCTGAAGCTATTGCTCAAGGCTTCTATCCTTGCATGGTCCATGGACCCCACCTCACTACTCTGGTGTCGTGACGACTCTCTCTTCAAGCGCAACTACCAGTTTGCTGTGGCTTCGGCCAAGAAGAACAAGAGGTCCTTGGGCTTGGACTTCAGCCCAAGTCCCTCTGCTCCCTGTGCTGACGGCTCCCGTGATGCTGATCCCAATGTTATCGGCCCCTTCTCCAACCTTGACGGCCTCATCACCTACATCGTGGTCCAAGGCGCCAGAGTAGATCATTTTGAAAATGATGCTGACTCCGATGAAGCCCCTGCTCCTCCTCCAAAGTCGCAGAAGCAAAAGAAGCCAAAGGCTTCAAGATCAGCTGCACCTACGAAGACTTCTCGTGCGAAGCCACTGGCCACTACACCTCCTGAAGCCAGTGTGCAGTCTGAAGATCAATCCCGTGTCTCCAAGAGAACGGAGAAGATAAAGCAACTTGTTAGACCATCTGATCAAAGAGCCTTGACTCCTGCCGCCATTCTGCGTGAAGAACCCATTGATCTGTCAAGTGATGAAGATCTTGCTGATGATGCCCTTGAGCAGCTGATAAAGAGCAAGGAAGAAGCAGAAATCTTCAACAACGTGCCTCTCTTTGATGTGGCAATCATCCACAACTTCATTGATGAGTGGTTTGACACCCCCAATCTCAGCTTTGAAGATTTACAGCTTCCCATTGGCCTCAGTGTAGCCTTCAATGGCGCCATTGCTTCTGAGCTAGCTCTCACTCAGCGCATCGTTGAGCTCAAGAACAAGAAGCATGTGGCCAAGCTAAGTGTTCAAGACGTCAGAAACTTCAAAGTCATGCTACATGAGCTTAAAGAAGCTTTTCTGAAGAAGCGTGAAGAAGCTCAGGGTTCTCGAGAGCGCATGAAGAGTTTGGCTGATAAGTGTGTGCTCGCCTACAATGAGGCTGAGAAGCGCAAGTCACTTGGCCGTCCTGGCATTGACCCCAGGATGGCTGCAAAGAAGAAGAAGAAGAAGCTTCCTGCTGAACAGCCTGAACCTTGAAGCCAAGAAGCCCCTCGCATTATCTTCCCAAGAAGCATGACTGGCTCGAAGCCAAAGGTCACCACAACCGCTTCAAAATAGAAAAAGACGAGGGCCGCTGAGGCTGAAGCCAGAAAGAGAAAGAACACTGAAGCCTCTGATGCCGCTCCCTCCAAGAAGAAGCGCAAGACCAAGCAGACTAGGGCTGCTTCCACAGAGCCCTTAGTTGTTGAACCCATTTTAGTGGTTCGCCCAGCGTCAGAACATCAAGAACGAAGGATGATAGTCCATGAGCCTGCTCCCACAGAGGCTCATGAAGCTGAAGATATTCCAGCAGTTGAACCCACCGCTGCTGAAGACATTGGTCATGATGACAATGTAGCTGATGATGAAGTTCTTCCTCAGATCGAACATGACGTGGTATCATCGCCTGTTCATACGAACAACGAACTCATCAGCATTGATCGTCCTCTGACGCCAATTGCTCACGATGCATCGTGGGCTGATCACCCACAACTACAAGACTCTCCCAGTACTCCCCAACAACAGCAACAAGCTACACTCCCCGTGCAAGAAGAGGATGAAGACTTTGAGGCCCAGCCAACTCCATCTCCTAAGGCGTTGCCAGCATTTCGCAGGCTTCGTAAAGGACAAAGGCCTCAAGTTCCTCTATCGAGCGTTAAAGAAGGAGAAGTGCAACATTCACCTGTTGCACATCAAGTATTTTCTGAACCTGCTCCAACTGTAAATGTCTCCGAGTCTGAAGCACATGCTGCTGAAGACATTCCGACTGCATCAGCCGAGGAAAATCAAGAAGTACGTGTACCTACTCCCCCAGTAATTGAAGAAGAAGCAGTTCCTGATGTGAACGTGCCTGTGCCCGACCCTCCTGTTCGTCAAGAGGAGGTTGACAATGTTGAGGCTGCCATCGCCAACGCCAATGAAGCCAATGACGTAGTCATGGCTGACGCTAATGTGGAGCCTGCACCAACTAGTGTGCCTGAAGCAAATGTGGCCACTAAACCTGAAACCACTGAGGCTGCTGCACCTGAAGCTAATGAGACATCCGCTCCCGAAGCACCTGTTGTGCAGCCTGACGCCTCAGCTGTTGCCCCTGCTCCTATTCCGCCACCAAGGCCTCACACCATTGAGCAAGCATACAGTCATGGTCAGCTTTACCACTGTCCGATGGCCCATTCTGGTGCCTCCGCCTACTGCCTCAGGACCTCAATTTGACTATCATGTTGAGCATAGGCCTCAGGTCTAGAAGCCAAAGCCTAGGTTGCCAAGGTTTCCAGGTACTGCCAACTCACCAGGGTCCTTCAATGCAAATGGCTTCAAAACCCACAATACCTTCTTTGACAGCGCCAAGAACCCCTACTCCAAGCCAAGGATATCATCAGATCGGTTCTAGAGCTATCAGCAGAGAAGCTATTACTCCTGCGTTCTATATGATCAAGGGCGCATTTTCCCTCATATGCGCCTTGATACTGAAGCCATTGCTGGACTGCCATGCTTAGAAGAAGCACTTGATTGCTTTCGTGATGCTGGTCTGCTCCACTTTGTGACAGACAAAGAACATTTGAATGAAGAGCTATTGCTTCAATTCTATGCTATTCTACACATTCGCGGCTACAACAGAGACATCAAGACATGGGTTCTCGAGTGGATGACTGGAAATGTTCATCATGAAGCCAAAGCTATGGATATCATCGAGCTTACAGGGCTAGCCACTCCTGGATAACTATATGAACCTGACTGTCAGCTACACCGCAATGCTTTAGAGAGTATCTTCCATAAGCCAGAACCCAATATGAGCCAGATGTTGAGCATGATGAAGCCCTTGCCATCTGACGCTGAATATCCAACAGATTTCTTTGTTGGAAACCTTGAGTATCTGCCTCACACCATATATCATATCATCAGGCGAACTCTATGGCCTGTCAAAGGACATTCATCAGCGGTCAAGCTTGAAGGAGCTATGAAGACTTTGGTCTTCTATATTCTCAATGGCATCAGCTTCAACACTCAAGAATTCTTCATCAGGCAACTTGCTGCTTCTGGCTCTGACCTATTTGGTCTGAAGTTTTATGCTCCATGGGTCATGCGCCTCATCAAGAGACACTCATTTGTCAATTATCAGCCCTCTACTCGCAATCATATGATATTTCTGCCAGAGGTTGATATGTCAGTTGAAGCTATATACTCTGACCCTGCCAAGCGGCCTCTTTGTCTTCAGAATATCGAGCACCAAAGCTTCACTCAACCTATTAAAGGTGTTCAAGTAGCGACACGAATCTATCCTTTGGCTGGAAACACTCGTCTGCCTCATCGAGCACCCACTGAAGCCACTGAAAGCACCATTGCACAACGGCCTCGGAAGCGTTCTCGTGTTCTCAATGACCGAGAACTTCTTGTGGCCCTTCATCAGAAACAGGATAAGCATCATTTCTGGCTCAAGAGACAGATGCAAAGCCTCTTGGTGGATGTCAATCACATTCGCAACCTTGCCACCAAGAATGCCTTTGTTGCTCATGAAACTTGCTGGCGATCATGGAAAAGTTTGACTCTGCTCAGTGCTGAAGCTGATCTTCAAGACGATGGCTTCAATGAAAGATTCCAGTTTGACTCCACCCCTCCATGGACTGTTGTCCTACGTCGCACTCCATCTCTTGAAGACTCTGAATATTCTTCCTCAACGGCAACGGTAAATGCCAGAGTGCTCGATGATGAAGATGATGCTACTTCAGCACCTCCTACCACTGCGTGCCTCGACACTGCGCCAAGTTCATCTGCACCGCCAACCAACGACGACAACCTTGCTACTTCACCTACTCATGATGACGAGTAGATGCTCTATGTCTTCAAACCTTTTTGGTCCTTACTGACAAAAGGGGGAGAAGTGTATGAGTTGATAGTCTTCAAGCGGGTTTATATGGGTGGTTGCATTATATTTTATATTTTGCTTCGTGCTTACAACTCTTGCCTTTTGAAACATTTAGTTCTCTGAGTTGTAACACCTAAACTTGATGGTCGTCTGCTACTTATTTGCTTCACTGTGATGCGATGATAAATTCCGCATGTGCGATGATAACTTCCGCACTTAGATCATTCTGCAGACGTCCATTCTTCATTATGCATGTCATTCTACTTGCTATATCAGTTCATGCATGATGAATTATCTTCATAAGTTGAAATGGATCTCCACAAGTACAACCTGCCATGTGCATTTGCATTCCAATAGAAAATTACTTATATGCACATCTTCAGGGTGAGCCCTTGCAACTTATGAAGACAATTCCCTATCCTTACAATTTCACATATTTATCCCCGTTGAAAACTTCAACCAGTTTGTCATCAATCACCAAAAAGGGGGAGATTGTACGTGCATCTAGTGCCACCCCTAGTTGGTTTTGGAGTATTGACGACAAAGTTGGTTGACGGACTAATGTGTTTGTGAGAATTGCAGGATAACGCAGGTAGTGTCCCTCATCGATTCGATTTACCTACCGGAGATGACCCTAAAAATGTATGAAGACATTAAAGACAATGGTGGTATGAGAAGATATTCATATTGAAGACTATGACATGAGAAGACATTGCGTGAAGACTATGGAGCGCGAAGACTGTGTGGTTTCGTTGTTTCCTTTTCTTCTTTGTTGAGTCATACGAACCATCGTACTGTTAAGTGGGGTCCAAGTGAACTAAGTTAGAGTGACTGAAGTGATGCTCAACTCAAATCCTATGTCTTCGAGCGAAGACAATGAGAGCAAACCTTATCCAGAGCTGGATGAGTCAGCTTTGCTTGTAGCCCAAGTAAGTTGCCGCGTGTGTTTGAAATCTGACCGTTGGAACATGTGTCAGTTCCTCAGTGACCCAGGGTCATTTTGGACAAATCAGGCCGGGTTGCCAGTGGCTATAAATAGCCCACCCCCTACACCATAAATTGGTGGCTTCTCAGAGTCTGTGCACGGCTTTTTTCGTTTGAGAGCAACCCACCTCGAAGCATTTGAGAGAGAGAAATCCTTGCGAGGACAAAGCCCAAACACCCAGAGCCAAAGAGTGTTAGGCATCACTAAAGTCTTTCTGTTTGTCTGACCTGAAGACTTATTACACTTGAGGACTGTGAATCCTCCAACCGGTTAGGCGTCGCGTTCTGAGCATCCAAGAGTCATTGTGGATTGCCGGTGAACGAAGTCTGTGAAGGTTTGGAAGTCTCCCTTGAAGACTTACCAGAGTGATTGGGCGAGGACTGGGTGTCCTTAGCTCAAGGGGAATAAGGTGAAGACACGGTCTTCTGAGTTAAATCTCAGCCTCCCTAACCAGACGTACAGTTGTCACAGCAACTGGAACTGGTCTAACAAATCATGTGTCTTCAACAAGCAACTGGTTCTATCCCTTCCCAACCTTACTTAAGTTTGTCTTCGTGAAGTCATTGCCTATCTGTGTATCTGTTTGACTTCATTGCTTGCTAATACTGTTGATTGGCTTCATACTATCTTCCATCCTGATCCTACTACCTAGCTGCTATTAGTCCTGTACTTTCACATCATTGCATACCTGACTATGGCTTGCTTAGGGTAGTTTATCTTCCGCTGCATATCAATTAGGTCATTTCTGTTGTTTGTCTACGAAACTTCTAAGTTTAGAAGACTTTCATAAAAATCGCCTATTCACCCCCCCTCTAGTCGATACTAGCACTTTCAGTATCATATCACGGGGTTTGGATGCACCGGCAAAGTTTGCACCAACTCTCAAGGTGAGAAAGGGCAAGGCACGGTACCGAAGAGGCTAGCAATGATGGAAAGGTAAAAGTGCGTATAATCCATGGACTCAACATTAGTCAAATAACTCATATACTTATTGAAAAAATCTACATGTCATCAAAAACCAAGCACTACGTACATGCTCCTAGAGGGATAGATTGGTAGGAAAAGACCTTCGCTCGTCCCCGACCACCACTCATAAGGATGCACAATCTAAGAACACGTCATGTTTCAAATTTGTTACACAACTTTAACCATACGTGCATGCTACCGGGCTTGCTAACTTCAACACAAGCATTCTTTAAATTCATAATCACCCAACTAGCATGACTTTAATATCACCTACCTCCATATCTCAAAACAATTATCAAGTATCAAATTGATCATAGCATCCAAATCACTTCCTATGAAACTTTTTATTATACCCTACTTGGATGCCCACCATTATAGGACCAATTTTATAACCATAGCAAATACCATGCTGTTCTAAGAGACTCTCAAAATAATATAAGTGAAGCATGAGAGACTAACAATTTCTACAAAATTAAGCCACCGCCGTGCTCTAAAAGTTATAAGTGAAGCACTAGAGCAAAAACTATCTAGCTCAAAAGATATAAGTGAAGCACATAGAGTATTCTAATAAATTCCAATCAAGTGGGCTTCTCCCAAAAGCTATGTACAGCAAGGATGATTGTGGAAAACTAAAAAGCAAATACCAATATCATACAAGACGCTCCAAGCAAAACACATATCATGTCGCGAATAAAAATGTAGCTCCAAGTAAAGTTACCAATAAATGAAGACAAAAGAGGGGATGCCTTCTGGGGGCATCCCCAAGCTTAGGCTTTTGGCTATTCTTGAATATATTGGGGTGCCATGGTCATCCCCAAGCTTAGGCTCTTGCCACTCCTTATTCCATAGTCCATCAAATCTTTACCCAAAACTTGAAAACTTCACAACACAAAACTCAACAGGAAATCTCATAAGCTCCATTAGTGAAAGAAAGCAAAAGCACCACATAAGTTACTTTAATGAACTCATTTTTTATTTTTATTGGTGTTAAACCTACTGTATTTCAAGTTCTTTATGGTTCATACCACTTAATACTAGCCATAGATGCATCAAAATAAGCAAACAACACACGAACATAATCTGTCAAAAACAGAACAGTCTGTAGCAATCTGTAACCATCGCATACTTCTAAACTCTAAAAATCCTACCAAAATTGGAAGTCCTTGGAAATTTGTCTATTGATCCACAGCAAAAAGAATCAACGCAAAAGCACGTTTCTGTGAATTAACAAAATTATTTTCGTGCGTGCAAAGTTTCTGTTTTTCAGCAGAATCAAATTAACTATCACCATAGGTTATCCTATAGGTTCTACTTGGCACAAACACTAATTAAAACATAAAAACACATCTAAACAGAAGGTAGATGCAAAATTTATTACTAAACAGAAACAAAAACAAAAAACACAAATAAAATTGGGTTGCCTCCCAACCAGCGCTATCGTTTAACGCCCCTAGCTAGGCATAAAAGCGAGGATAGATCTAAGTTGTGCCATCTTTGGCACTCAATTCATAAGTAGCTCGCATGATAGATTCATAAGGTAATTTAACTTTATTTCTTGGAAAGTGCTCCATGCCTTTCCTTAATGGAAATTGGAATCTAATATTCCCCTCCTTCATATCAATAATTGCACCAAACGTTCTAAGGAAAGGTCTAGCAGGAATAATAGGGCAAGAAAGATTGCAATCTATATTAAGAACGATAAAATCTACGAGCATCAAATTTCTATTTGCAACAATGAGAACATCATTGATCCTTCCCATTGGCTTTTTAATGGTGGAATCCGCAAGGTGCAAATTTAAAGAGCAATCATCAAGATCATGGAAACCTAGAATATCACATAAAGTTTTCGGAATCGTGGAAACACTAGCACCCATATCACATAAAGCATAACACTCATGCTCTTTAATTTTAATCTTTATAGTAGGTTCCCATTCATCATTAAGTTTTCTAGGTATAGAAACTTCCAAATTAAGTTTTTCATCAAAAGATTGCATCAAGTCATCAACAATATGTTTGGTAAAAGCTTTATTTTGACTATAAGCATCAGGAGAATTCACAACGGATTGCAACAAGGAAATACAACTTTCTAAAGAACAATTATCATAATTAAATTCCTTGAAATCCAAGATAGGGGGTTCAATGCTATTTAAAGTCTTGACCTCTCCAATCCCACTTTTACCAAATTTAGCATGAAGATCTAAAAACTCCGAATCATTGGGACGCCTTTTAACTAAAGTTGACTCATCTCCAGTCCCATATTAAGATTCATATTGCAAAACAAAGATCTAATAGGGGACACATCAATAACTTTAAGATCTTCATCATTACTTTCTTGGAAACTAGAAGAACACGCCTTTACAAAGAAATCTTTCTTAGCACGCAATCTAGCGGTTCTTTCTTTGCACTCATCAATGGAAATTCTCATAGCTTTGAGAGACTCATTGATATCATGCTTAGGAGGAGTAGATTTAAGATTCAAAGAATCAACATCAAGTGAGAGTCTATCAACGTTCCTAGCCAAGTCATAAACTTTGAGCAATCTTTTCTTCAAGCAAGGCATTAAAATTCTTTTGAGAGATCATAAATTCTTTAACACTATTCTCAAAATCAGAGGGCATCTTATTAAAATTACCATAAGAGTTATTGTATGAATTTCCATAATTATTAGAGGAATTACTAGGGAATGGTCTAGGATTAAAGTTTCCTCTATAAGCATTGTTTCCAAAACTATTCCTACCAACAAAATTCACATCCATAGATTCATTATTATTCTCAATCAAAGTAGACAAAGGCATATCATTGGGATCAATAGGAGCACTCTTAGTAGCAAACAATTTCATAAGTTCATCCATCTTTCCACTCAAAACATGAATTTCTTCTATAGCATGCACTTTTTTACTAGTAGATCTTTCGGTGTGCCATTGAGAATAATTAGCCATAATGTTATCAAGGAGTTTTGTAGCTTCTCCTAAGGTGATTTGCATAAACGTGCCTCCCGCGGCCGAATCTAAAAGATTTCTAGAAGCAAAATTAAATCCGGCATAAAATTTTTGTATGATCATCCATAAATTCAAACCATGAGTAGGGCAATTGCGAATCATCAATTTCATTCTTTCCCAAGATTGGGCAACATGCTCATGATCAAGTTGTTTAAAATTCATAATATCGTTCCTAAGAGTGATGATTTAGCGGGAGGAATATATTTAGAGATAAAAGCATCTTTGCACTTGTTCCAAGAATCAATACTATTTTTAGGCAAAGACGAAAAACAAATTTTAGCACGATCTCTAAGTGAAAATGGAAAAAACTTCAATTTAACAATATCATTATCCGTATCATTCTTATTTTGCATCTCACACAAATAAACAAAGTTGTTTAGATGGGTAGCGGCATCTTGGCTAGGAAGGCCGGCGAATTGATCTTTCATAACAAGATTCAGCAAAGTAGTATTGATTTCACAAGACTCAACATCATTAAGAGGAGCAATCGGAGTACTAAGGAAATCGTTATTATTGGTATTGGAGAAATCACACAATTTGGTATTATCTTGCACCATCGCTACAAGTAATCCAACACACAAGCAAACAAAAAAAGGCAAACGAAAGAGAGAGAAGATTGGGAAAGAGAGGGCGAATAAAATGGCAAGGGTGAGTGGGGGAGAGGAAAACAAGAGGCAAATGGCAAATAATGTAAATGCGAGGGAGATGGGTTTGTGATGGGTACTTGGTATGTCTTGACTTGAGCGAAGACCTCCCTGGCAACGGCGCCAGAAATCCTTCTTGCTACGTCTTGAGCTTGCGTTGGTTTTCCTTGAAGAGGAAAGGGTGATGCAGCAATAGTAGTGTAAGTATTTCCCTCAGTTTTTGAGAACCAAGGTATCAATCCAGTAGGAGGATCCTCAAAAGTCCCACGCACCTACACAAACGAACAAAGAACTCGCAACCAACGCAATAAAGGGGTTGTCAATCCCTTCACGGCCACTTGCGAAAGTGAGATCTGATAGAGATAGTATGATAAGATAAATATATTTTTGGTATTTTATGATATAGATTGGAAAAGTAAAGATGCAAATAAAAGTAGATTGAAAGCTTATATGATAAAAGATAGACCTGGGGGCCATAGGTTTCACTAGTGGCTTCTCTCAAGATAGCATAAGTATTACGATGGGTGAACAAATTACCGTCGAGCAATTGATAGAAAAGCGAATAATTATGTGATTATCTAGGCATGATCATGTATATAGGCATCACATCCGTGATAAGTAGACCGACTCCTGCCTGCATCTACTACTATTACTCCACACATCGACCGCTATCCAGCATGCATCTAGAGTATTAAGTTCATAAAGAACAGAGTAATGCATTAAGTAAGATGACATGATGTAGAGGGATAACCTCATGCAATATGATATAAACCCCATCTTTTTATCCTCGATGGCAACAATACAATACGTGCCTTGCTGCCCCTGCTGTCACCGGCAAGGACACCGCAAGATTGAACCCAAAGCAAAGCACTTCTCCCATTGCAAGAAAGATCAATCTAGTAGGCCAAACCAAACCGATAATTCGAAGAGACTTGCAAAGATAAGTTAATCACACATAAAAGAATTCAGAGGAGATTCAAATATTTCTCATAGATAAACTTGATCATAAACCCACAATTCATCGGATCTCGACAAACACACCGCAAAAAGAGTTACATCAAATAGATCTCCAAGAAGATCGACGAGAACATGGTATTGAGATCCAAAAAGAGAGAAGAAGCCATCTAGCTAATAACTATGGACCCGAAGGTCTGTGGTAAACTACTCACAACTCATCGGAGAGGCTATGGTGTTGATGTAGAAGCCCTCCGTGGTCGATTCCCCCTCCGGCGGAGTGCCGGCAAAGGCTCCAAGATGGGATCTCGCGGATACAGAAGGTTACGGTGGTGGAAATAGTTTTTCGTGGTCGCCCTTGATGTTCTTGGGGTACGTGGGTATATATAGGAGGAAGAAGTAGGTCGGTGGACGCTCGAGGGGCCCACAAGATAGGGGCGCGCCCAATAGGGGGGGCGCCCTCCACCCTCATGGCCGCCTCGACTGCTTCTTGACTTGCACTCCAAGTCCTTTGGATCACGTTCATTCCAAAAATCACGCTCCCGAAGGTTTCATTCCATTTGGACTCCGTTTGATATTCCTTTTCTTCGAAACACTAAAATAGGCAAAAAAAACAGCAATACAGGCTGGGCCTCCGGTTAGTAGGTTAGTCCCAAAAATTATATAAATGTGTAAAGTAAAGCCCATAAACATCCAAAACGGGTAATATAATAGCATGGAACAATAAAAAATTATAGATACGTTGGACACGTATCAGAGGTAGCGGAACCCACGACATGCCAAGAATGGGGGCGACCGTTCTGACAATTCGTGTTTGCTAGTGACTCCGCCGCCCCCGTCTGGGCTCCCTTAAGTGTCGCCATCTGTACCTGCCCTCCCGTTTCTTCCTCCTTGTTAGGAAGCGGAGCCATCCTGATCCTAGGGAGGCATCGAATCCTAGCCAGGCCTGCCCACTGCCTCCTTGACCCCTCCCTTTAATACCCTGAAGGAGATGGACAAGGGCATAGGCATCACGGGGCACTTATCTTTTCTTCAGTCTTAAATCTGTAGGCACTTGCCAAATTTTAGTTCAAATAATGTAATCTCTTGAATCCATGTTTGTGTCATGTAAAGTTTGTACTTGTTTGAAGCATATCAATGAAAAAGATAAAACTTGGTGGGGACTCGTGCATGTATATGGCCATGCAGAGGTGGAGTGCCTCTATATTTTAAAATAAATGAGTGTCCCCGGCAGGCTATCCTGCCGATACCCTCTATTTGGCAGTTGGGGAGCTCAGCTTGTCGGGCACAAATTCTAAAGAGGGACCAACCCCTCGCTAATCTTTCCTCATCAAAGGCCACTGCGACCATCCTGACCGACGCAACGTTTGAGTCAAAGGATGGGAACACCTAAGTTTCAAAAAGCGGCGAGGGTTTCTCATGCAAAAGTTTTTACTTACAGAACACGTATGGATAAGAGATAGAACTTATCTCTCTGGCTTGCCGGAGATCGCAGTGCTTGCTTGTCTTCTCATCTCCTCTTGGGGACTGAATCCACGACAGGAGCCTGTAGATTATGCAGATGAAATGTTGCAAAATGCAATCTTATCTACATGAGGATGCAATGCTCATGATATGATTATGTATGCATGCAATTTGTCGGGGGGGGGGCCAGCGCTTCATTTATTTCTCTATTGCTCAGGATCTGCGCCTGGCTTTGTACAAGGGGTTACATGCAACTGAGGCAAGGCCTATACGAATGGGTGGCTGCCTGGCAGGGTCCAACAGCTGTGCCTTACGGGTAGAATTTGCGAAGATGGTCAATATTCCAAGAGTTTTGCATTTGAATGGCATCTCCAGTCTCCAGACAGACTGCACCAGGTGTGGTGACTCGTACTACCCAGTAAGGGCCTTCCCACTTCGGCATCAAATTATTTGTACCCTTGGCGGACTGACCGCACCTAAGGACAAGGTCGCCTTCCTCAAAACACCGGGCATAAACCCTGCATCTGTGACAGAGATGCAGGGCTTGCTGGTAGCGTGCAGCACATGTAGCAGCCTGGAGACGGTTCACCTCGAGAAGCACAACATCGTCATGCCAGTGTTGTTCCTGCGCTACTTCATCATAGGCAAGCACTCTAGGCCACCCATAAATGAGTTCCTTGGGGATAACTGCGTCTGCCCCATGGACTAGGGAGAAGGGACTCTGCCTGGTAGCTCGATTTGGTGTCGTTCTGAGGGACCAAAGAACTACCGGCAGCTCATCGATCCATCGCTTGTCGCGCTTCTGCAAGTTATCAAAAGTTTCTCATCTTGAGTCTGCCTAGCATTTCAGCGTTCGCCCTCTCAGCTTGTCCATTACTTCTGGGATGTGCAACTGAGGCAAATGAGATCTTGCTACCGAGGACATGAACATATTGCATGAAGGCGCGGCTCGTGAACTAGCAGGTGCCATTGTCGGCGATGATCCGGGTAGGGACCCTAAAACGGCACACCAATCCTTTCAAGAACTTGATAGCTGACTGAGCAGTCACCTTTCTCATGGCATCTACTTCCGGCTACTTTGTGAACTTGTCAATGGCAACGAACAGGAATTCAAAGCCCCCGACATCTCGGGGGAAAGGGCAGAGGATATCAAGCCCCCAGACTGACAACGGCCATGACAAAGGGATTGTGTGAAGAGCTTGTGCGAGCAGATGGATGTTCTTGGAATGGAACTGGCAGGCTTCACACTTGGTGACTAGCTCGACCACATCTTGGTGGGCAGTGGGCCAATAGAATCCTTGCCGGAATGCTTTCCCACCTAATGCCCTTGTTCCAATGTGGGAGCCGCACATTCCTTAGTGTATTTCCGCCCACAGCTCCTTTCCTTCTTCCCAACAGATGCACTTCAATTTCACACCATTGGGCCTTCTTCTGTACGGAGTGTCATCGACAAACTGGCCCTCCGTGCTACTCTTTCAGCTTCATCTTGCTCATCTGGAAGTTCTCCGGTTTGGAGGAAGTGGACTATGTGCCTCACCCAAGTTGGAGCCTAGGGATCGAAAACAAGGACTAACGGCACTTCCAGCTCTTGCGGGGGTGCGTTCCTCAACCGCGGGGACCCATGGCCCGGCAGAAGGGTGCAACCCAACAAGTGATGGGTAATTGATTCCGGCAGGGTCCCTGCCAGGAGCCCTAGGAGGCTCTACCGGGAGAGGCTTACCGAAGTCCAATTTCCTCCTCTGTAGGGACATTGTTACTGGGGATACGGAGGGCTGAGTAAGATGGAGAACAAAAGTTCATGGTTCCACAGGAAGCTATTGCGCAACACACTTTGACATATGATCAACTATGCTGTTTTCCGCACGGGGTACGTGCTCTGTTTGCAATTTGTCAAAGCGCTCCTCCAACCTTCTCACTTCCTCAATGTATGCCTCCATCAATGGACTGTGGTAATCCTTGTTGACTTGTCTCACCACAAGTTGTGACTCTCCTCAAATGATCAGTTTCTTGATTCCCAATTCAGTGGCAATCCTGAGCCCGACAAGGAGCCCTTCATACTCTGCTTTATTGTTGGTTGCTTCCTCCGGGAGAAAATGCATTTGGACGACGTACTTTAGGTGCTCCCTAGTGGGAGCGACGAGAAGCACGCCAGCCCCTACACCTTGCAGGGAGAAAGCACCATCAAAATACATGATCCATTCTTGGGGCGCTTCCTTGTTGGGAATTACTGTTTCCATCACTTCTACGTCAGGGGTTGGCGTCCATTCTGCAATAAACATTGCCAACGCCCTGCTCTAAATTGTTGATGTGCTCTCAAACTTCAGGCCAAAGCTGGACAACTCCAAAGCTCACTCCGCTATTCTGCCGGTAGCCTCAGGGTACCGGAGTATCCTTTGCAACGGAAAGCGGGTGACAACCATAATCTCATGGGCTTGGAAGTAGTGGCGCAGTTTCCTTGAGGCCACGATGAGGCAAAAATCAACTTTTGCACACCAGTGTACCTTGATCTAGCCCCCTGTAATAGGGAGCTGACGAAGTACACTGGGCGCTGCACCACTTTCTTCCGTGCCGCGTCCTTGGGGTTGCCCTTGCTGTTGTGCTCCTCTCTGTCCTGATCCTTATCCGGTCCTGCCGGGCTTTGCTTACTCTCTGTTTCCTCTACTTCCCGCTGTGCCACTAGGGCTGCACAAGCCACTTGATTGGTTGCTGCCAAGTACAGCAGCAATGGCTCTTGTGGTTTAGGGGCACCGAAGTGGGCATAGAGGACAAGTAGGTCTTCAAATCCTGCAGTGTTGCATCTCCCTTCGGGGTCCACTTCATGGGGCCTTCTTGAAAATGTTGAAAAACGGTAAGGCGCGCTTGGAGATGAATCTGCTAAGCGCAGCAACGCACCCTTACTACTAGGTAAAAGGCTAGTAGTAGCACGGGTTTTATGCCTACTAGTAGCGCAGGGACCAGTGCCACTAGTAAGGCACTACTGCTATTCCTTAGTAGTAGTGCATGTAGCACACACTACTGCAAAGACATATAGTCGTAGCGTGTATTGTTTCCAGCGCTGCTGCTAATCCAACTAGTAGTAGAGTGCTTCCTGTCCAGCGCTACTAGTATTCTGTTTTTCGTTTTTTAGTTTATTTATACGCCGTTATACAAATTTTGATACAATGCCAATTAATAGGTTGTTATATCATTATGTCCATGACGAATTAATATATCATTGTGAGGAAGAAACATGGATTAGATTCAATTGGATGAATCAAAAGTTGAATTAGGACGACGATCCTACTAATTCAACATTTGGTCACTTTTGATCCATCCACATGAATCTAATCCGCGTTCCTTCCACCAATGATATAATAACTAATCATGATCATAATAACAAATCATCATGATAATCATGATCAACATCATCATATACTAATATAAAAACTCTTGCATCATATCATCACCAACAACACTAGCTAATAATCATCATAGTGATTACCATGAACACTATTTAATCATCATAGTCATAGTGTAGCTATCTAATCACCACCAACACTAGCTAATAATAATCATCATAGCCATTACCACCAACACTAGCTATTTAATCATCATAGTCATAGTGTAGCACATCATCATCTTTAAACTCATTCTAGCTAGCTAATCACTCCTGCTACTCTCTCTCAGGTAAAATAGCATAAAACATGTGTAGCACTCCTGCTTCATCATATTGGAGAATGCAGATGAACCTGTCTCCTAATTGTGGGTCGCGCTTCTGATTGCTGCTCCCTAGTACTTCTCTGCTGTGATCTTCACAATTTTGCTCCGGTCTTCGACTATTAAGACTTGCTCGCTTTTAGAAATCATGAATGCACTCATGTGCAATGCAAGATATCTTGGTTGTAAGCTAACCATTGTCATGCTACCTTTAGGCTCGATCCAACGAGGCACAACATTCATCGGGAGTCCTTGTTGAAGAACAACATAGTAACATACTTAGCAATGAAGTTTAGCTTAAAAATAATGTATGCAAAAGATGCACTGAGGACAAATAGTAAAAATCTTACCATCTTTCCTAAATAGATGTGACCATAGTTCAATACGCACACTAGTGGTCGCACATATTGAGTACTAATATTTCGAAGTCTAGGAAAATAACCTGTCTTGACAGTATCAAGATCCTCAAGCCATGAAACATAATGACCTATCTTCTCGCAGTTTAGTTCAGCCCCGGGACAGTAGTTGGTGCTGTCTACCAAGCGCCGGACAAGTTTGCTTGAATGGAAATAAGTTGTCAATAGAAATTAGTTGTCAACTATTTTTAAATAAACAATATAAATTACTTAATAAATATGGTTGAGAAACTCACATGATGGTAGAATTGGAGTCGTGTGCACATTGACCCAGATGTCGATATTACCTTCAATTTCATCTTCTGGATGAATATCAAAGGTGATAAGCATATTAGGCTCAAATGCATAAGCCTTGCATAGTGCTCTCCAATTTTTGCATCCAAAATAGGAGTAGGTGTCTGCATTGTATAATTTTACGACAAAAGTATAACCATGCCCGGTCCTCAAGTTAACTCTCTTTACACTAGTAGAAAAACACCTATTAGTCCCGGTTCGTAAGGGCCTTTAGTCCCGGTTCATGAACCGGGACTAATGGGTCGTTACTAATACCTCCACCCATTAGTCCCGGTTCAAACACGAACCATGACCAATGTGCCTCCACGTGGCCCTGTGCGCCGAGCCCAGTCAGGGGGGCTTTGGTCCCGGTTGGTGGCTCCAACCGGGACCAAAAGGCATCCACGCGTCAGCATTCCATTGGCTGGGTTTTTTTTTGAAAGGAGGGGGGTTGGGGGTTTTGGGGGGTTAATTTAGGTGTTTCGTATATTGTGTTAGCTAGCTAATTAATAGAGAGAAGTGTCCTCTCTTATGTCCGTACTTGGTCGATGCTACGTAGTATATATACATAAGTGATCGAGAGAACCATTCGGTACAGAAGTTCATCATGCATACCGAGAGAACTGATCGATCGACCTCTCCTTCTCCGAGAGATTGGTCGAACAACAAGTTTTTTACTGGCTACATACATGTACAATATGTATAAGATCTCTTAATTACAAACCCCTAGCATTTGAAATCAATTTCCACATGGTATTCTCCGGCTTTACTGATGACGTGTTCAAGAAAGAATCCCGCCAATTCCTCTTGAATTGCTTTCATGCGATCTGGTTCTAGGAGTTCATCCTGCATCTGCCACGTCTAATTTGAAGAAGGGGGTTAATTAATACATATATATGAATGAAACTCAACAGAAATATGGTGTAATAAAATGAAATTGTGAATATTATTGCTTACGCACTTCATATTGTCTTCTAGAGTAGCCCCACTTGTTTCTCAAAGTCGCGTTGTGGATGAACTCGCACACGTAGTATCCACAGAAATCATTCCCTTCCTCCTACCACAAGCACTTTACGAGAAATAGAGGTCAATCAAACTGATAATGAAGCATTATAAATGGCATTGATGAAAAGTATAGCTATAGAATCAACGGGAGATGCACGCAACTAGCTAGCCAGTAGTACTTACTTTCGGGTATGTATATCGCAGCTCCTTCGGCAGTCTCAGAGCTTGTGTGGTGAACTTATTCCAAACCCTGCAAGACAAAGAAAATAATTATTATTACTTAAGATATCAGGAAATGAACAAAAATTTGCCGAAATGGTGCGATAATGAGCATTTCAGTGATGTCCGCATAGGTTTCGGGATCTTTCCGTCTCGAGTCTAAGACGGTTACTAGTCCACGCTCAAGCTTAATCTCCAGAAGAATATAGTGGTACCTGCGCACGCATGCATAACTCATCAATTACATTACTATAACCTCGCTCGAGTAATAAGGGAAACCGAATATGCACACGACAGTAACACTCACGGGGCGTTGTAAGGAAAGAGTATGGTATCTTTGTTTTGATTTTTGATCAACGATTGTAGCAAGTTGTCCTCGGCCTCTTCGACATGCTTTTAAACTAGAAATACATCTATGATATTTGTGTTAATGAACCCAATATCATAAATTTCTTGTTTTTTGCACTCGACGATCTTCAATCTGCATAAAATATTGAGGATAATTAATTATAAATACATGCAATGAAAGAGCCAAGCTATATATAGAGACTTAATGACAGAAATAGTACTTACAGGCAGTAGCAAAAGACCATTAATTTATCGAGGGCCTTTTGATTGAAGAACTCGAAGAACTCCTCAAATGGAACACACAACAGATCATTTGAAACGAGGTCGTGCTCCTCTTTAATGTTCAGATACAAACTGTTCTTCCCCTCAGACTCTCTGCAGGTTTTCATGTACTAACTATGGAATCTTCGCATCATTGTTGTCAGAGATTTTTCATCTTTGACGAGAGGCTTCTCGTACTCGTATCTGAATTCGTCCACCTCCATGAAATCAGGAAGTGCATCGTCAGGCACGTAATCTTCAAGATTGCCATAACCGGCCACCGTCCCCAGAGGATTAGACACATTGAGCGGGGGGCAAGATTGTTGTGCTTGTTCGCCGAGCTGGGCAATTTTTTTCCCCTTTGCTCGTTCTTTTAACCTTTTATTACTGACAGTAGCTCCCGACCGCTTGGCTTGAAGATATGTCTGTTCAGTAATGCGCTCATAGTTGGTTCTCGGTGGAGACTTTGGTGGTTTCCTCAGGGCATCAAGAGTGCGCTTTGCTTTCACCGGATCTACCTTCTCCTCCGGAGGTGGATGTCTCTTTGCTTTCACCCCTTCAAAGAACTCCTTCACGTGGGCCTGCACGATCGTATTGTTTTCTTCCTTGGTCCTCTCGTACGGTAACTTCTCTAGAGGCTTTAGAGGTGGACCGTATTTGTATTGCCTCTCTCCTCTTCTTGTGCTGCTAGACGCCGGAGCAGATGGAGCGGCTGCGGTGTCTGTCTTCTTTCGTGCTTGCTTACGAGGCGGAGGAGAAGGACTACAATGCGCCGGAGCAGCCGGGGCGGCGGCGGGTCTCTTCCGCCCTTGCTGGCGAGGCGGAGAAGGAGGAGGCGGAGTGCCGCCACGCGTTCCCTCATCATCACTCGCCGGAGGAGGAGGCGGTGGAGGAGGCGGAGTGCCGCCACGCGTGCCCTGATCGTCACTCGCCGGAGAAGGAGGCGGTGGAGGAGGCGGAGTGCCCTGACTCGCCGGAGGAGGAGGAGGAGGCAGAGGCCTCCAGTTCAGAAGGTTGATGAGCTCGTTCTGCCATAGGCATGGAGTCTTCAGAGCAGAACCCAGCCTAGTCTCCCCTTCACCGGTAGTGTGCTCAAGCACGAGGTCCTCAAATCCCTCCATTATTTCATCCACCATCACTGTTGGGGATATTACCACTGGGCATGAACCGGCCTACCTGGGCCGGGTTAACTTCATTAGTAGTATAAAGGTGATCAAGCAGATGAAGGCCCAAGGCCTGTAGTCGGTTTAGAAACTGTAGCCGTAAACCGGCTTGATATGTAAACTTGTATTGTAAGTTAGGAATAGAGAGATACCAACCGGGATACAAGTATGAACCGGTTGGGACTCTATGGACCGACGGGCGTCACCCGTGTATATAAGGGAACGACCCGGCGGTGGTTCAAAGACAGACAACAACAACTCGAGGCCTAGGTGAAGCTTGTTTGCTCCCTAGTCATCGAGACCACATCAATTCCATCACAACTAGACGTAGGCTTTTACCTTCATCGAAGGGGCCGAACTAGTATAAACCCTTGTGTCTTTGTGTCCGCTTTAACCCCTTCAAGTTAACCCCTAGCGATGGCTCCACGACTAAGTCCTTTCACAAGGACATCTGTCGTGACAAATCCACGATAGTTGGCGCCCACCGTGGGGCTATCGCACGACGGTTTGATGATCTTAGAGGGCAAGCTCAAAGGACTCGAAGGCTATGCTGTGGGCCGGATGACCAAGAGTCGTCATGGCAAGATCTACATCGATGATGTAGGATGGGGTCCCAAAGCCGATTCGATCGAGTATGGGTACCGGGTCCCCTTTGGTGGCATACACGTTTTTATCAGCAAGATTGGTGGGCCTGGGCCTAAGCCGGACATCTGCACCGACCTCGTCGAGACGGCTCAGCGTGCGAGATCTACCCAGGTTAAACTGGCCGTGAAGTGGACCTTCGTGGGAGTCATCCACGGAGGAGAGCATGAGGACGAGTCAGAATACGGTAGCGAGACCGTCGTCTATTCCGGCGACGAGTCTTCAACCGGAGAGACCGAATCATTGTACCAGTTGCAAGACGACCAGATTCGGGGCTGTTCCGATGGCGACAGTATTCAGGACCCCCCAGATTAGATCAACCGGGTTGGAATATTCATGGCCGGCACGCAGGCGGCGAATCACTCTTCGATCGCAGCGGCAATGCTCTCCGGATCAGCACCGGCAGCGGCAGCAGGGGCAGGAGGCCTTGTGCGCCCACCGGTTCAAGTTCTGTATGACTTGTTTGACGCACTAGCTGCACTTATGGCGGAGGCCAATCCGGCGAATCAGGAGGCCCATGATGCAGAGATTGCAAAGGTGAGAGAGCAGATCATACAGGCCAAAGCCGACCTAGCAGAAGAGAAGGACAGGATGGCCGCAGAGCGGGCCGCTTTGGACGCCCAGGCCTATAAACTCATGCTCGACCAGAACGCATCACAGGAGGTCTTGAAGCAGAAGCACAGATCACGCCTGCCGTTAGGGTTCGACCCTCGAAATCTCTTTTACACTCCGGGAGCTGGAACCAGTAATCCGCCGGGGCACCTGGAGGAAAACCGGGTCGAGGCACCAGGGCCAGGAGCGACGGTCCAACCCCGCCTGATGGAACCTCCTCGACAAAACATTGTGATTCCTCCGCCGGTTCAGACACCTCCGGGTCATTATTCTAATCCTATGGACAATCTTGTTGCAGCTGCTGCGTGATTAGAAGCTATCCCGGTCGAAGGAGACTCTCCGCAAGCAATAGAGACACGCCGGGTTAAGGAACTTCTCCGGACCGCTTTGATTCAATAGGAGGCATATTAATACAGCCGCGATCGGATTCACTCCACACCTCGTCCAAGCCGGAGCTATAGCAGGTGCCTGGATGAACCGGCCATATCGAACAATGTGCGAGGCCATGAAGCGGCCCGTGGCAATAACCCGGCAGGTGGTGTTCGCGATGCTCAGGATGTAGTGGACCGGGCCCGGGCACGAAGGGAGGCCGAGTTAGCAGCACAGAACAAGGCGGGTCAGCTTACACCGGTTCGTCCTACCACCTCTGCCGGGCCAGGGGTCGCATCTACTTTGGGAGTACCCTGTTTAGTCCCCGCTTTACGCAATGTACGCCTGCCCAAAGATTTCAAGGGTCCGCGCAAGGTGCCGAATTACACCGCTGACTTATCTCCAGAAGCGTGGGTAGAGAGTTATGAGATGGCCATGGAGATGCTGGATGCGGATGAGACCGCGTGTGCAAAGTACTTCACCATGATGCTTGAAGGCACGGCCCGTACTTGGTTGAAGAGCCTGCCGCCTAATTCTATCAGTTCATGGGCCCAGTTGCGGGCCCGGTTTATCCAGAATTTCAAAGATACGTGTAAGCAGCCCAAGTCCATAGTAGACCTGGCGGCTTGTGTTCAGGAGGACGGAGAGTCAACAACCCATTGGGTACGCCGCGTTTTGGCAGTCTTGCACTCGTCTGACAGGATCAATGCTGACTCTGCGATCTTAACCCTGGAGGGAAACTGCCGGTTTATGCCCTTAAAGTTGAAATTGGGGTGTATGAAGCGGTTCTGTAATGACATGGGAACTCTCATGGCCGCTTTGGTAAAGTATGATGATTCTGATAGTACCAAGGATCCCGAGACTGACGATGATGAAGCAGGGAAGGGAAAGAAGAATAGCAACTCCAAGGGGCATCAGTACAAACCGGCGGGCCATGGAAACGGAGGCAAGCGTAAGGCGGATGGCAGCATGGACTTTGTGGCTAACACTAATGCGCAGGACAAGGGTCAACGGCGCAGAGGTAAAGCGGCGAATCGTAATGGAGCTCCAAATCCTAACCCGGATCGCTTAAACTATTTGTTGAATCAGCCTTGTCCAAAGCACGGGACGACGGAGGCGCCGGCTAACCACCTTTGGAAGGATTGTTACATTATGCAGGAGTTTAAGAACTCTAATGCCTTCCGGGGTATGACCGTGGGTCAGGTGGTGGCTCAGGATCCGGTTTCCACGGGCCGGGTCACGATGGAGCTTCCGGTTCAGGTTTCAATCAGGGCGGTCACAACAACCAGAATAATCAGAGCGGTCAAGGGGGTTACAACCAACAGCAGCAGCAGCAGCAGTCGGGTTATCAGAGCCAGCTAAAACAGTTGAACAATGGGCAGTATCACGTTTTCACAACTAGCTTGGATAAGCGCGACCGGAAACTCCACAAGCGAGCGGTGAACTCTGTTGAACCGGCCGTACCACGTTACCTACGCTGGTCGGAGCAGCCTATCGTGTTGAGCAGGGAGGACCACCCACCCCGGGTTGACAATCCGGGCCAGTTGGCATTAGTGGTAGACCCTCAGGTGGGAGGTTATAAGTTCACCAAAGTGCTCATGGATGGAGGGAGCAGTATTAACATCCTGTACTATGAGACATTCCGCCGCATGGGGCTAACAGACAAAGATCTCAGACCGTCTAATACGTTGTTCCATGGTGTGGTGCCTGGCAAATCAGCATATCCTGTTGGTAAGATAGCCCTGGAGGTGGCTTTTGGGGACGAGCATGATTCCCAATCCGAGACACTAACCTTTGAGGTGGTGAAAATCCGGAGCCCGTATCACGCCTTGTTTGGGCGGCCGGCTTATGCCAAATTCATGGCACGGCCTTGTTATATCTATTTGCAGCTCAAGATACCGAGCCACAAGGGGACAATAATGGTTCATGGGAGCCGCATGATTGCTTTGGAATGTGAGGAAGGTGATGCGGCCTATGCAGAGTCGGTTTGTGCCACGGAGGAGTTGAAATATTATAGGGACAATGTTGATCCGGCGGACATGACCCCTTTGAAGAAGCCCACTACAGAGCATGATTCAGATCTGAAGTTCAAATCGGCGGCTGAGACCAAGCTTGTTGACTCCGTGCCTGGCGATTCGTCCAAGCAGTTCACTGTCAGTGCCAACTTGGACCCTAAATAGGAAAGTGCGCTCATCGAGTTCATCCGTGAGAATCGGGACATTTTTGCATGGAAGCCTTCTGACATGCCAGGTGTACCGAGGGAACTTGCTGAGCACACTCTTAATGTTGATCCAAAGTATAAACCGGTAAAGCAGTTTCTCCGCCGGTTTAACGAAGAAAGGCGCAAAGCCATTGGAGAGGAAGTGGCCAGGGTCTTAGCGGCTGGCTTTATCATTGAAGTGTTCCATCTAGAGTGGCTTGCTAATCCGGTGCTGGTTCTTAAGAAAAACGGCACTTGGCGTATGTGTATGGATTATAGGATCTTAACAAGGCTTGTCCAGCGGATCCTTTTGCCCTCCCCTGCATTGACCAGATTATTGATACCACGGCGGGTTGTGAGCGTTTGAGTTTTTTGGATGCATACTCTGGGTATCATCAGATCAAAATGGCGGTTAAGGACCAGGAGAAGAAGGCGTTTATTACTCCCTTTGGAGCCTTCTGCTATGTATCTATGCCTTTTGGGCTCAAGAGCGCCCAAGCCACTTATCAATGGTATGTACAGAACTGCCTGCATAAACAGATCAGCTGTAATGTGCATGCCTATGTGGACGATATTGTAGTCAAGTCAAGGCAGAAGCGGACGCTGGTTGATGATTTGAAGGAAACCTTTGACAACTTGCGGGCTTACAAGATGATGCTTAACCCATCCAAATGTGTCTTTGGTGTTCCAGCAGGCAAGTTACTGGGTTTTCTTGTGTCCAACAGAGGAATCGAGGCTAATCCGGAGAAGATTACGGCTATCACCTCCCTGGCTAAACCGAAGTGTATCGACGATGTTCAGCGTTTCGCAGGCCGGATTGCCACGCTGAGCCGGTTTATCAGCCGCCTCAGAGAGAAGGCCATCCCTTTATACCAGATGCTGAGAAAGATAGACCAATTCATCTGGAGTCTGGCTGCTGATGAAGCGTTGGAGGACTTGAAGCGGCAATTAGCCAATCTGCCCGTTCTTGCAGTTCCGGTCGACAAGGAGCCGTTATTACTATATGTAGCGGTTAATGCTCACGCAGTTAGCGTGGCTATTGTGGTAGAACGCAAGGAGGCGGGCAAGGAATATCCGGTTCAGCGGCCGGTTTACTATATCAGCGAGGTGCTTATTGAATCCAAGCAAAGGTATCCGCATTGGCAGAAGCTGGTATATGGAGTTTTTATGGCAAGCCAGAAGTTGAAGCAGTATTTCCAAGGGCACCCCATCACAGCGGTCAGTTCAGCTCCCTTGGGCGATATCATACAGAACCGGGAGGCGACTGGCCGGATTGCCAAGTGGGCTATAGAACTTGGGCCGCACGGATTGAAGTACATACCTCGGACGGCGGTGAAGTGTCAAGCACTTGTGGATTTCATCAATGATTGGACTGAGTTGCAAGCACCAGAGGAGAAGCCAGATCACACATATTGGACTATCCATTTTGGCGGATCCAGGCAATTGGAGGGCTCGGGGGCTGGAGTCGTATTAACTTCCCCACGAGGTGATAAGTTTTGTTATGTTCTCCGCTTAATGTTCCCTTGTACTAATAATGCAGCTGAGTATGAAGCCTTTCTCCATGGTCTCCGGATGGCTAAGGAGATGAACCTAAGTCGGGTTAAGTGCTTCAGTGACTCGGACCTCGTGGCTCAACAAGTGTCTGGCACTTGGGATTCTAAAGACCCACTTATGGCTGCATATCGTCGTGAGGTGGATAATATTGCGGGTCACTTCAAGGGTTATCAGGTGGATCATGTGGACCGTCGAAAGAATGAAGCGGCGGACGCTTTAAGCCGGTTGGGCTCTCAGCATAAACCGGTCCCGCCTAATGTCTTTCTTGATGTGTTGCACAACCCGTCAGTCAAGCTCCCGGGTGAAGCGGATTTGGCTATTCTTGATCCGGAGGCTCAATTGGTGGCAGCCCTGCATGTCATACCGGATTGGACAGGTCCTTATCTTGCGTACATGAACTGGGGAGAGTTGCCAGAGGATGAGATTCTAGCCAGGCAGATAGTCCGGCGATCCAAGTCTATGACTATTGTCAATGGCAAATTGCATCATTGCAGTGTATCAGGGGCGTTTCAACGCTGCGTTTCTCCTGAGGAAGGCTGTGAAATCTTACGTGAAATCCATGAAGGGGATTGTGGTCACCATGCCAGTTCAAAGTCTCTGGTGGCAAAGGCGTTTCGTCACGGGTTCTACTAGTTGACAGCTCATGCTGATGCGGAGGACTTGGTTAAACGGTGTGATGGTTGTCAGAAATTTTCAAGGCGTGCTCATGTACCGGCTCAAGAATTGAGGATGATTCCAATTACTTGGCCGTTTGCAACATGGGGGCTGGATATGGTCGGACCTTTTAAAAGATCCAAGGATAAGAAAACCCACCTTTTGGTGGCAGTTGACAAGTTTACCAAGTGGGTTGAAGCGGAGCCTGTCAGCAAGTGTGATGCAGCTACAGCGGTGCAGTTCATTAAAAAGGTGATTTTCCGGTTTGGCTTTCCACACAGTATCATTACTGACAATGGTACCAATTTATCCAAGGGTGCTATGAAGGAATTCTGTGAACGTGAGCACATTCGACTTGACGTATCCTCAGTGGCTCACCCCCAGTGCAATGGGCAGGCAGAACGGGCTAATCAAGAGATCTTGCGAGGCATCAAACCCCGGCTTATGGTTCCATTGCAGAGAACACCAGGCTATTGGGTTGAAGAGCTACCATCTGTGCTATGGAGTATCAATACTACGCCCAACCGATCTACAGGATACACGCCGTTTTTCATGGTCTACGGAGCGGAGGCGGTTCTCCCTAGTGATATCCGGCACAATTCGCCTCGTGTGGCGGCTTATGTTGAAGCGGATAATGAGACAGCACGGCAAGATGCTTTGGACCTATTAGACAAGGAGCGCGACATAGCAGCTGCCCGCTCGGCGATTTATCAACAAGATCTTCGTCGCTACCATAGTCGCCGGGTCAGAACCAGAGTTTTTCAAGAAGGAGATCTGGTGCTTCGGCTCATCCAAGACCAGACGGATACGCACAAGTTATCCCCACCTTGGGAGGGACCTTTCGTGGTCAGCAAGAATCTGCAGAACGGGTCGTACTATCTGATTGATATTCGAGAGCATAAAGACTCACGCACATCAGAGGAGGAGACAAACAGGCCGTGGAACATAGCTCATCTTCGGCCTTACTACACTTGAGCCATTGGGTCTATCTATGTGCATATTATGATAGTGTATATATTATCTTTGATATAATAAAACCGGAGCCTCAGCTAAAGCGGGGTCTCTGTCCTTTCATATCATGTGTGGTTACATGGAGTGGTTCTGTTTTAAAGCGGCCTCCGGTTTACCCCTTGAAATTTGCTTTCCAAAAAAGCTTTGTGATATCACTTGGGGCCTTGGTCGTGTCCGAACCAATGCGACACCTTTTGATAGGCGAAATCCACCAGATCACTTGGGGACATGGTCAAGTCTGAACCAGTCACGCCTCTTGATCGGCCTAAGGCCACAAAATCACTTGGGGGCTTGGTCGAACCCGAACCATTGCCACGCCTTTTGATCGGCATATATGCCACGGTTTCATTTGGGGACCTGGCTGACTTGAACCATTGTCACTCCTATTGGGGGCTTGGTCCTGTCCGACCATGGTAACACCATCTGATCAGCTCAGTAAAGCATGTTTTTTGCAAACGGTTTTTATAATTGCCTTTGCTTCCATATTTCTTTTATGACTATTCCTTAATTTTTGTTGTGTTTCCTTTAAACCAACAACACTTTTTTACCGGTTCAGCTGACGGATTCGGTTCATTTTATCCGGAGAAATATGTCCGGTTTACCTTTCCTGTTAACATCATGGAGTAACAGGGGGGCTCATAATAACCCAGCATGGTTTACATGGGAGTTGTTTTCTCCCCTTTGATGGTAATGGTTTATAAAACCTCCGTTTCAAGCCTGGCTAAGCCAACTTCATGCCCAGCGATGGCAGGTATTTTGTATCGCCTATTTGGTTATATGTCTTAAATACATTGATGATATATATATATATCAAGGTCATAAACCGGCTGGCGGTATAATCGCCACCGCAGTTCAAGATTTTCTGATTGCAGGAAATATAAATTGAGGATTTCAAGCAAAAGCATCAGTACTTATGCACGAAGGCATATTTAAAGCGGAAGTATTGGCTATTCTATTACAAGGCAACGCGGTGCCCAAATAAGATCATTGTTTTCTGGCGGATCATAATAAAGTAGCTATTCAAACCGGCTTCCGGTTCAAGCCTGCTCATCGTCCCGCGCCGCTTCAGCTTCCTCATCTCTATCCATTGGCTAGAAATCAACAGTGGTCCAGTCGATTCCCATTAAAGCTTGAAAGACAGCCTCTTCATGGATCAGAGAAGACGGTTCAATATCAGGAGCGTAAGTATGCTTACGGTTTGGAGGAATCAGATTCTCCGCTTCAAGAGTTTGTGCAGCCACACGTTTATTCTGATCATTATACTGAGCTTGATAATGTGACAAGTCTGCCTCTTCAGCCAATTGACAAGCCAGAGGGCGCACTGCATGGTTTATCTCCCTCAGGTCATCCTCATTGAACTCTGAGCCATCTTCCTTCAAACTGGGATAGCCTTGAGCTGCTTCAACAGGATCGAAATCCGGCACCCATGCTTTTTCCCGGATCAAGGCATTAATTGCTCCAGTTCGGGCAGCAGATTTCTTCAGTTCTTCAATCCGGGTAGGAAGCATTGACAACCTCTTCAGAGTATCTTGGATTAAAGTGGGTGCCGGATTGTTATGAGATGCGGTGGTGATGATCCGCTGCGCTCCGGTATACAGCTGTTCAATTAAGGTGTAGGCAGCCTTCAGCTTCTTCCGAACATCTGACCCTAAGTGACCAATGCGTGTACCTGCAACAATACAGGAACGATCACAAACCGGATCTATTATAAGAAAGCCAAAGTTGTCAAAGAAACCCAAAGGAACTTACCAAAGACAGCAGCGGTCATGGCATGCACTTGCCGCTTTACGGTGGTCAGTTCATCTACCACCGGTTTAAGGGCAGCTTCAGCATTTTCAGCTCTTTTTATTAAAGCGGCCTTCTCAGTGGCCCAATCAGCCCGCTCCTTCTTGAAGCCCTCCTTCAGCTGTTCCGTGATGCTCAAGGCGCTGGTCAATTCCTCCCTTGCTTTGTTGGTTTCGGCTTGTTGGGTTTTCAAAGTTTCTTGCAGATCAGTAATCCGGTCCTCTTTGATCCTCACTTCAGCCTGCATAAAGATAGTACTTGGCTTTAGACAAACGGTACAAGAATTTGAAGTACCAACCACATCACAAGTTATACACTTGATACTTGGGGGCTAATGCATCTTCAAACTTCATCTATTACTAAATCACAAAGTCCCAAGCTCAATACAGGTATTTAACTTGGCACTTGGGGGTTAATGGCTATTTGCTCAATTATGTTCTGATGTTACAATCTTTATTGGAGTCCCGGTGTAACTATACTAAGTTGAACCGGCCCTTGGGGGCTACATTGATGGATTTCAAAGTATTGATGACTATATTCAAGTCCCAGTTTGAAGAAGGTTACAAACCGGCCCTTGGGGGCTAGGAGGATTAGTACTGTGGCAGTAATTAAAGAAAGAAGAAGCACAAGGAAGTTACCTCAAATTTATCTCTCATCATCTTTACCAGGCCAGCTTCACAGTCACGACTAGTATATAGCCGGTTCAAGTAACCAGAATGAAGATCTTGGGCACTCAGAGCAGCATATGTTTCTAGATCAACATCTCATTTGCCTTTGTTCATGGCAGAAGAATCTTCTTTCACAGTATGTTTAGCTAAAGCGACAGGATTCCCTGGTTCAAAGCGGCCTACGCTGGTAATTACAACGTCATCATCCTTGGAATCGCCGGTTTGTGTTGGTGCTACCGGTTTATCAGCATGTCTTGAAGGACTGCAGGATTTTTCAATCCGGACGGGGCTGGTAGGTTGGTCAACAGGGACTGAAGTATTGATAGGCCTCTTCTCAGTAACAGCGTCATCATGCAAAGGAGGGTCACTGGGAACATCTTCATAAACAAATGCTTCAAGATCTGGTACTTTGTCCTGTTCAGGGGCAACATCTTCCTCGACCACTTTATCCAGATGGGCTTTCTTGCTCGGTTTGGGTTTATCCCTGAAAAAGGAACAATATAAGTTATAACATAGTATACCAGAAGCATATGTTCAGTCTAGCTTACCCAAGAACCGTTTTCAGCGGTGGCAGCTGAGTGGCTGACGATTCACCAGAGGATGAATGATAAGTAACCTGATAATCGGAGTCGGACGGATTAAGAGGTTGACGGATGAAACCCGCTTTAGGATATAAATTAATAAAAAGGTCGGAGACCTCGGAGCGGCTTTTTCGAACCGGACTGTTTGGTAAACTGGCGGAGGTAACTACCTAGCCGCTGTGCCGGGTTGTGCGGCGAGCTTCATGCTGCTGAGTCTTCATAAGAAATTTGGGATCCAAGTAAGCAAGAGGATGAGAAAATTTAACTTTCTGGTTTGCCTGGCGAAGTTTTGGCAAAGGCAAAGGATCTGAATCGGAAGAAAGAATAGTTACCTCAGCGACATCAGCATTACTGGCTTCAGCGTCGTCCTGACAAGTATCATCATCAATAAGGCGTGTAAAAAGTAAGCCTAGTGAATCGAGTTCTACCTCAAGGTCCGAGTTACCCACATCATCATCAATAGCCCGATCAGATGAGGCGGTGGTTTTCCTTTTGTGAGCCGGCTTCTTGATAACCTTGGTCTTTGGCCGGGTTGACCGTTCTGTTTTCTCCGGTTTGTCTTGCGGAAGCTTCTTGCTCCAAAATGGATTATCCCCCTGGTTAAGCAACAGTTGATGTTAGACAGAAATAGTAGTAACAGGTTCAGTAAAAAATACAAGCAAAATCTTACAGCTGGCGGTTTGTTGGTAGTGCAGAAGGGGAGTAGGCCGGTTTGAGCGCAGAGGTGTTCCGGTTCATTCAACATTTTCTTCACAGCATCTGTGACTTCGTCATCAGAGAGCTGGATTTTAGTGTGTCGGAGTGGGTCATCGACGCTACCAGTATACTTGCACATTAAACCGGAGCGCCGGCTGAGAGGCAGTACGCTCCATGATATCCAACAGCGTGCAAGATCTATTCCTGTTAAACTGTTGGCCATGAAGGCTCGGAGCTTGGATAGTTGTGGAGCATATTTACTTCTCTCCTTGGCAATTAATCTTTGTGGAAAGGGGTGAGTGTTGCTGAGCCGCTCCGGACGAAAGCTAGGCAAAGGATTTTCATTGTCAGGGGAGGTGTCTTTGCAGTAGAACCATGTTGCATTCCACTCCTTGGGGTGATGTGTAGTATACCAGAAGCATATGTTCAGTCTAGCTTACCCAATTCTGGCATGGGGATAAGGCTCCTCTTGAAGGTATACCTCAGAGAGCACTTGGAAGTGACATAGGTTGGTAACAGAATTGGGGCCAATATCTTGCGGGCAGAGCTGAAAATTGGCTAACACATCCCGGTAAAATTTAGAACCGGGCGGCTTGAAGCCCCGGGCTAAATGATCTGCAAAGATCACAACCTCTCCCTCTTGAGGGGTGGGAGGACATTCATCACCAGGAACTCTCCAGTGGATAGTATCTTTGCTGTCTAAAGCGCCGATCAAGACTAAATCATCCAGTTGAGTTTCTGTGACGCGAGAAGGAACCCAGTTGCACTCATATACTTGTTTGGCCATGGTGAGAGCTACAATAAATAGGTGATTCCGGTTCAAGAATATGTCGCATAAAAGAAGGTGCTGGTCTGAACAATGTTAAACCAAAGGCGGTACATTTAAACCGGATTTCTATGAGGTGGCATCATATGGATAAAGAATTCTGGCGGTTCAACAAGGGGACTAATGGTGTATACCGGTTTACTAACTTTTCTTATATTAAGTTAAACCGCCTGATCTAAACATTGAAGGCAATTGCGGATGTCTAAGTATGCAGAAACAGGTTTCACAAAGTCTTATTGCAGCAATGGATCTGAAGCAAGTTCAGGAAAACAGAAAATATTCAAAAGGGTAAAGCAGAACGGAAGTAAATCAATGGGCGGGTATGTGAATGAGATCTATAAACTTGAGTGTGAAACTACAGGCGGATGCTAAAAAGCTACTGCTAGTCAGAGCAGAGTTTCACAGATCTATCCAGGAGTCTGGGTACGAGCATGAACAAGTTATGAACACGGCAAGAACACGAACCTAGAACAGATCTATGTTAAGAAGAACAGAAGGCTTACCAGAATCGAGGAAGACGCGGAAGGCTACCGCGGTGCTCTGGTGCGTTCAGGTTGATGCAGCGGCCCAAGACGGTGCAGAGGTCAACGGCGGCGGCGGAGCTCTGAGGCGGGCGATGCGAGGAAGACGAAGAGAAAGAGACGAAGGGGAGAAAAGGAAATGACCCTTCGGTCCTATTTATAAGGCAGGGGACGTGTGTCAGGCGCGCGAATCCAGGAGCCAAAAATTTCGGAAGTGGAGCTGCTGCTTTGGGCATTGCAGATCTATTAATAAAAGAAGGCGTTATAAATGTTAAACTTCGTGATGACGTCATGCCGGTTTACAGCAACCAGAGATGATGACGACATGGCGGTTCACCAATTACCAGAAGATGTTGAAGACAAATATTTTTGTGAAGGATTGACATGAACCAGTTCAAATCAATCTGGGGCCTAATGTTGGGGATATTACCACTGGGTGTGAACCGGCCTACCTGGGCCGGGTTAACTTCATTAGTAGTATAAAGGTGATCAAGTAGATGAAGGCCCAAGGCCTGTAGTCTGTTTAGAAACTGTAGCCGTAAACCGGCTTGATATGTAAACTTGTATTCTAAGTTAGGAATAGAGAGATACCAACCGGGATACGAGTATGAACCGGTTGGGACTCTATGGACCGACGGGCGTCACCCGTGTATATAAGGGGACGACCCGGCGGCGGTTCAAAGACAGACAACAACAACTCGAGGCCTAGGCGAAGCTTGTTTGCTCCCTAGTCATCGAGACCACATCAATTCCATCACAACTAGACATAGGCTTTTACCTTCATCGAAGGGGCCGAACTGGTATAAACCCTTGTGTCTTTGTGTCCGCTTTAACCCCTTCAAGTTAACCCGTAGCGATGGCTCCACGACTAAGTCCTTTCGCAAGGACATCTGCCGTGACAAATCCACGACAATCACCTTAGCAAATCCTTCTGGAATCGGCTGGCAGTGATAAGTTGTGCCGGGTCCACTAGGATAAACTTGGCCAACAGCCGCCTTGACCTTCAAATTCATCCATCGCGCCATAATGTGGCAATTTTGAGACTCTGTGACACGATCCACGGGATAGCTGGCAGGAGCCGTCAAGACATGCTCCGGCTCGCCGTCAACATCACCAGGGTCATCTCGTTTGATCTTATACCGTAATGTACCGCATACCGGGCATGCGTTCAGATCCTTGTAGGCACCGCGGTAGAGGATGTAGTCATTAGGGCATGCATGTATCTTCTGCACCTCCAATCCTAGAGGGCATACGACCTTCTTTGCTGCGTATGTACTGTCGGGCAATTCGTTATCCTTTGGAAGCTTCTTCTTCAATATTTTCAGTAGCTTCTCAAATCCTTTGTCAGGCACAGCATTCTCTGCCTTCCACTGTAGCAATTCCAGTACGGTACCGAGCTTTGTGTTGCCATCTTCGCAATTGGGGTACAACCCTTTTTTGTGGTCCTCTAACATGCGATCGAACTTCAGCTTCTCCTTTTGACTTTCGCATTGCGTCCTTGCATCGACAATGACCCGGTGGAGGTCATCATCATCGGGCACATCGTCTGGTTCCTCTTGATCTTCAGCAGCTTCGCCCGTTGCAGCATCATCGTGCACATCGTCTGGTTCCTCTTCATGTTCAGTAGCATCACCGTATTCAGGGGGCACATAGTTGTCATCGTACTCTTCTTCTTCGCCGTCTTCCATCATAACCCCTATTTCTCCGTGCCTCGTCCAAACATTATAGTGTGGCATGAAACCCTTGTAAAGCAGGTGGGTGTGGAGGATTTTCCGGTCAGAGTAAGACTTCGTATTCCCACATATAGGGCATGGACAACACATAAAACCATTCTGCTTGTTTGCCTTAGCCACTTCAAGAAAATCATGCACGCCCTTAATGTACTCGGAGGTGTGCCTTGAACCGTACATCCATTGCCGGTTCATCTGTGTGCATTATATATAATTAAGTGTGTCAAAAATCATTACAGAACACTAAAACCAAATTAATAGAAGTTCATCATCACACTAAAACCAAAAGTACATACATAGTTCTCATCTAACAACATAAAGCTCTGCAGAGCATCTAAATTAATTAAACCATACACTGAAACTATGTAAAACATTTCAATGTGAAAACAAATGCAAGCATAATCGCAACCAATGTCACAACTGATCCAACGGCATAATGATACCAAGCCTCGGTATGAATGGCATATTTTCTAATCTTTCTAATCTTCAAGCGCATTGCATCCATCTTGATCTTGTGATCATCGACGACATCCGCAACATGCAACTCCAATATCATCTTCTCCTCCTCAATTTTTCTAATTTTTTCCTTCAACAAATTGTTTTCTTCTTCAACTAAATTTAACCTCTCGACAATAGGGTCGGTTGGAATTTCCGGTTCAACAACCTCCTAGATAAATAAAATCTATGTCACGTTGGTCGGCATAATTGTCATAAACAATAAATGAACCAATAGTTATGAAAAGATAATATATACCACATCCGAATCATAGACAGGACGAGGGCCGACGGGGGCGGATACCAAAACCATTGCACTATATAAGATGCAATAATAAAAGTAAGAAAATTATACAAGTATCTATATAAACATACAAGTAAGAGGCTCACCATGGTGGTGCCGGCGACGAGATCGGCGCGGGCGATCGATGGCGGTGAAGACGGGGACGCGACGTGACGGACCGCTAAACCTAGACAAATATTGAGGAAAATGGAGCTTGGAGGTGGATCTTGGAGAGGAGAAAGCTTAAGTAGTGTGGCTCGGGCATTCCATCGAACACCTCGTGTGCATAGGAGGTGAGCTAGAGCACCACAAAGCTCCCTCCTCGCATGCCATGAAAAACAGAGCAGTGAGAGTGCTCTGCTCGCGGGGTATATATAGGAAACTAATTAGTCCTGGTTCGTGGCTTGAACCGGGACTAAAGGTCAGCCTTTGGTCCCGGTTCAGGCGACCAACCGGGACCAATGGTGGTGGGCCAGGAGCAAGGCACATTGGTCCCGGTTCGTCCCACCAACCGGGGCCAAAAGGTCCAGACGAACCGAGACCAATGTCACACGTGGCCCGGCCGGGCCCCGGGGCTCACGAACCGGGTCCAATGCCCCCATTGGTCCCGGTTCTGGATTGAACCTGCACTAATGGGCTGACCCGGCCTGGACCATTGCCCCCTTTTCTACTAGTGTTACCTCCATACTTTCCATAGTACAGAAACCAATCTTATCCTAGACATACATTCTTGCATGGCAGGGGATACGCTAGAAGAATTGTAAAAAATTAAAACTATAAGTTGAAGCAAAAGAAGCAGAAGTAGCAGAAGTCATGCTTAATTACAAAAAAAGACTTGTGATTGTGACTTACTGTATCCACTTCGAAGGTCTCATCCAGCATGATGCTGAAGCGCCTACCACCAACTAGGTGAGGCCTGTCGCACATGCTGCGCTCGTCTTCATAGTATTCACACATAACGAATTCCTTTTCATCGTCAGACATTTCCTATGTTCATATTTGAAACATTGAAAATCAGTCGAAGGCAACTACCAGGAAACTCAACACACAGATCACTATTACTCAATATGCAACGGGTTGACCTTAGGTCTATCGAGTCTTCCTTCCTAAACTCTTATCTCACGTATATGGTGGGCACTCCCTCTCTAATATTGTGACCATCGGTGATGGTCGCTAGTCCTCCTTTCCCTAGGGCATTACAAATATCTATCACAAGGAAAATAAGGAGAAGCGACCCCCACGACAACAATCGTCATTCTTCTTCTCTCATATATGGTGGATACTGCCTCAGCGATTTTTCGACTTTCAATTCTGGTTGCTACTCCTTCTTTCCCTAGTGCATAACAAAGGTCTAGCACAAAGAGAAGAAGGAGAAGTGACCCCCACCACAACAGTCGACATTCTTCTTCTCCCATATATGGTGGAGACTCTCCCTCACTGATTTTTTGACTGTCATGTATGGAGCCCCGACAGACTTGAAGTCAACTCGAAATGTCATTTACTTCTCTTTCCAGCAATTCCGGGGCAATCGATATTTCCTACATATTCTAGCACAAGTCATGCTTAAATTCAGGGCCGGGCGGACAAAATCCGGGGCCCTGTGCCAAACTAAAAAATGGGGCCCTATCTCACTAAAAAATAACCTAACGAGCAATTATAATGTATATATTAATATAAATCAAGCAGATTTTTTCATAATATATATAATATAATGTCTTGCATAACAATTGGACGTATAAAAAATCATACCTATTCAACTCCCGGTTGCTATTTATTTGAAAAACTTCATTCTTTTAGTATTCTTTGATATGAAATCTTCAATGATATCCTCGTAATCAATCTTCTCCAACACTTCACTCTCAAGTGCTATTGTGGCCAAATCATTGAGTCTTTGTTGTGTCATAGTAGTACGCATATAGGACTTCAATAGCTTCAACTTAGAAAAACTTCTTTCTGCCGATGCAACTGTCACAGGAATGGTGAACAGAACTCTATATGCAATACTTGCATTGGGAAAACAGTCATGCCGCTTTAAAAAATTCAGAATTTCAACAGGTCCCATATTTTCCTTTGGCATGAAATTTTGAAGGAACTTCAACTCAACAAACAGATCATTGGCATCAATATCAGATTGTTTATCCTTCATAAGGGCAGACTCAAGATTAATACAAGAGGATTTCAAACTATCCTTATCCAATGAACGCAATGTTTCAGAGGTAAATAAGAAACCAAAAATTTTCTGGTAACCTTGATATTGCTCAAATCTCCTTGTGAGTGAGGAAATTGCTTGATCGACAATTGGTGTAAAATAGTTGATTCTAAATGATTCCTCTGCAGACCGTGTGGCAATATTTGTGTCGTCTGGGTTCTCATCATACTATTTCTTTCTTTTAATCTCTCTCCTTTTACGAAATGTTGCACCAATATCCATCTCAAGTGCAATTTCTTTGGCTATCTCCAATGCTTCTAAGAAACCAGTTTCGCTATACCCCTCGAAGAAAGAAATTAGCCCTTTCACTTTCTCAATAGCAACATCAATAAGCATATCCTTTGTTTGCAAGTTTTTGCTTACTAAATTAACAGCAAACAATACCTCATACCAAATGACTATTGCCACGATAAATTCATACTCTCCAAGTTCATTATTTGGCAAACCTAGAGCCTCACTGCTTGCCTTTGGATCACTATCAGTTTCAGATACCTGAAATTAAAAGAAAGTCCATAAATGTTATGGTTGGATTTAGTCAAAGCCTAAAGGAATTACATCACTATTAATATGAACATATTGGTTACCTGAAGTAGAGCCTCCCGAATGTCTGAACATTGAAATCTGATAGCTTTAACACTTTCAACACGACTCTCCCAACGCGTAGCGGACACAGACTTGAGAGTCAATCCTGATACGTTTTCTTTCAAAATATGCCATTTCTTAGTAGAATTGGAAAAAATTGTATAGATGCGTTGGATGATTTCAAAAAAGTCCTTTGCTCTACCACAAGTCTTGGCCATATCACAAAGTGTTAAATTAAGGCTATGACAACCACAAGCTGAATAAAAAGCTCTAGGATTTATATCCAAAAGTTTCCTTTGTACCCCTTGATGCATTCCTTTCATATTTGATCCATTATCATAACCTTGTCCTTGCACATCATTTATATCAAGATCAAGAAGTTTTAGCTCCTTCTCTAGCACATCGAAAAGTCCTTGGCCGGTTGTATCATCTACATCTAGAAATTCTAGAAAGGACTCTTCTATGCAAACTTGACTTGAAGATGAATCCACATATCTTATAATTAAAGACATTTGCTCTTGGTGAATTGCATCAGGGGTACAATCAAGTATGACAGAGAAATACTTTGAGCTCTTTATTTTCTTGATAATTTCATACCTAATAGAAGAAGCAAGCAAGTGTAGCAATTCATTCTGAATCTTATGATCAAGATAATGAGCATGAGTTTCTTCATTTGTAATACGACGAACATGCTCCTGAATAACAGGGTCAAATTCAGCCAACATCTCTACCAAACCCAAGAAATTACCATTGCTATCTTCATACAGCTTGCCATTAGTACCACGGAATGCTAGATTATGCTTTGCAAGAAATTTTACAATGCAAACAATTCTGAATAATACCTTTCTCCAATGGTCCATCTCTTTCTCAAGTTGTCGTTGAGCAGCTTTATCAATAGTTTGATGTTTTTCCAATCTACTACGCAACTCATACAAATTAGTCATGCTCGAAACATGATCCACACTTGTCTCATGATCTTTTAGTCTATTGGTCATATGTGACCAATCATTACAACCCTCATTTGCCAACTGACCTTTCTGGTGACCTTTTGTAAATAATTTACAACCAAAACAAAAGACTCTATCAAGTTGTTCAGAATAGACAAGCCAGTCTCTATCACAATACTCTCCATTTGATAGGATTCTAGTATAGAATACTGAAGTAAACCTTTTATGATATCTATCTTTGGGACCTTTAGCTGACTTGTCTATTTTTGGACCCTTCTATGCTAAGATATCAATCTGTTTAGAATTAAGAGAATCCCAGTTTCTTGGATCAAATATATCAGACCGAAAAAGAATCATCAACATCCTCATGAGGTGAACTATTCAATTTGACATCAATATTATCTTCCTCTACATCCATATTATCTGTCTCTGTGTGACTATCTCTAGAATCATTGTAAGGAATAATTGCAAGTGCAAGGGTAGAAGGATCCGTAGACTGATTACCAGATGACACTTGCGGTGCCTTTTTTTTAACAATAACAAAACTGTCCATACCACCTTTAAAACATTTATTAATTAAATTTTCTTCCTCTGCTTTTTTCTTGCGCTTATAGGCACCTGACTGATGTTTCCCCATGATGACTCAAATCTGTATTATTGAAACACAAGATAAAGAAGATGAATAAAATAAAATTGAATTTATACATAGCATATATCAATTGGACATCATGCGTCAATGCTTGGGAATTAGACGAACCGTCTAACTCACCTAATTTTCGGTCTTGTGATCTTTAACCGGGGAGGTAAGAACCAATCTCTAATGAAGTAATCCCTGTCAATAAATAATTAGAAAATTAAGAATTAGGATTTAGGAGTAGGAACCGAAGTTAACCAAAAAGAATGACTTGCTGAGCACCTGAAGGCTAGCATCGGTGACCAATCAATCCGATGAGATGACGTCGACGAGTCAGAAATTTAAGAAAGGAGTCAAGGAAGTCAACAGTGGCACCGCAACAGTGGCCTGTCGCTTAAGTCGGCCTGAATCCGAAATTGGATCGGTCTAAGGAACAAGGACCAGGGACCAAGCAAGAGCTACCGAGGGAGGAGGCGGGACGAGGCGTCTACGTGACGACGTCAAGGGCTCCAGGCGTCTAGCCGTCGACGGCTCCAGCGATCCGATCTGCTGCAGGCTGTAGCGATCTAATGTTTTTTTATGGTAGCGATCTACTAACGTAGCTAGTTAGCGATTCCCTCGTTGCTTTTTTTTCTAAGTGCTGCCTCGTCGCCTGATCTCGTAGCGATGTGGAGGAGTCCCAGCGCTCCGTCCGCTCCGATGGCCTCTCTCTCACTCGATGGGCCTAGTCGCTCGCCGCTCGGCCCAGTTACGTTTACTGTTACTATACCTATATAAAAAATATGGGGCCCCTTAGAATTTTTGGCCTTGTGCGGGCTGCACCTTTGGCACCACTGTGGGCCCGGCCCTGCTTAAATTCATGGAATAATCCGTCATGACCTTTGCTAAAATAGGACATATCAAGAGCCTGAAATTTGCCGGAATGGAAATGAATCAACACTCCGGCAAAACATAGGCCACCCAAATTTTCCCACATTCGCTCATTGCATTTCAATGGTTCAATATTCACAAAAACATTTCAATATATTTCTACTCTATTCAACACCGAGGAGTAGAGAAGGAGGAGGTGGACTTTTAGCTCACCGACTTGGGTGTAGAGGAAATAGAGGTAGCTCAGATGACGATCACTCCAAGGAGACACGACCCTACAAAGCCTGCATATTCCACTGAGTGAAAATTTTAGATCATCAAATCTCATATAGCATTCTTTGATGACAAAGTGATAATGACATAAAAATAACTGTATGCCATGATGGAGCTATGTGCTACCCGGGGGCCGTTGCCCCCCTCCACCCTTTTTTGGTTTCAACACACACATAGATGGGGAAATTGTCTTTTCCCCCTAAATTTTCTTACTAAAATTTTTTATTACTAAATTTGATACCTAAAAATTTCTCATGTAGCATTCTAATAGATTTCTATAATTGAAAATTTTCTATACCTAAAAAATTATATTACTAAAATTTTCTATTATTAAAACTTTTTTATATTCAAAAAAACCTATTCACTAGTCTATTAAGCACCTGCTATAAATAAACTATTTCTATTAACCACTTGTCAGTGTCAAAACCGGCGGATCTCGGGTAGGGGGTCCCGAACTGTGCGTCTAGGCGGATGGTAACAGGAGACAAGGGACACGATGTTTTTACCCAGGTTCAGGCCCTCTCGATGGAGGTAAAACCCTACTCCTGCTTGATTGATATTGATGATATGGGTAGTACAAGAGTGGATCTACCACGAGATCAAGGAGGCTAAACCCTAGAAGCTAGCCTATGGTATGATTGTTGTAATGGTTGTGTGTCCTACGGACTAAAACCCTCTGGTTTATATAGACACCGGAGAGGGCTAGGGTTACACAGAGTCGGTTACAATGGTAGGAGATCTACATATCCGTATCGCCAAGCTTGCCTTCCACGCCAAGGAAAGTCCCATTCGGACACGGGATGAAGTCTTCAATCTTGTATCTTCATAGTCTTGGAGTCCGGCTGACGATGATAGTGCGGCTGTCCGGACACCCCCTAGTCCAGGACTCCCTCAGTAGCCCCTGAACCAGGCTTCAATGACGATGAGTCCGGCGCGCATATTGTTCGGCATTGCAAGGCGGGTTCCTCCTCCGAATAATTCATAGAAGATTGTGAACACCAGGATAGTGTCCGGCTCTGCAAAATAAATTCCAAATTCCACCGTAGAGAGAATAATATGTACACAAGTTCAATCTGCTGACGTATTTTGTGGCATGACATCATACCACCACCAAGCCATTACTTGAATCGTTTTATACTATACCACCTCAGCGCGTTTAGCGAAGCGGTTTCCTTGGCACGTCTTGTCGAAGCAGAGATCGTGTTCCCGTTATTCCGGGATTCCCATCAATACGGACGTGGGTAACCCAACCGCGCCATTGATGGTGGCGCTTGGGAGATAAGCGAGTTTTACCAGGCCGGTGGGGACGCATAGTCTTCGTCCACCTATATATAAGGGGATAAGGATCCACCTCTTTACCTAAGCCTTCTTCCTCCTTTGCTTATCCATCTCCGCGCACTCGAGCTCCAGCGCCCAAGTCCGCACATCTCGCTTCGACCTTCTCCAACCATGTCTGGAGTGGGAGGCAAGTGGTTGGCCTCCTCCGTTACGGAGGAGCACATCGCAAAGCTGCGCGGCACCGGATACCTTTCCAACGACATCACGCACCGGCTGCCCGACGAGGGGCAGCTCATCCCCACCCCCGGGCCCCATGAGAGGGTCGTATTCCTTCCCCACTTCCTCCGCGGACTGGGCTTCCCACTTCATCCCTTCGTCCGAGGCCTCATGTACTACTACGGCCTGGATTTCCACGATCTGGCGCCGAACTTAATCCTCAACATCTCGGTGTTTATCGTCGTGTGCGAGGCCTTCCTCTGCATCCGGCCTCACTTCGGCTTGTGGCTCAAGACCTTCAATGTCAAGCCGAAGGTGGTGAAGGGCGCTCAAGCGGAGTGCGGAGGCGCCATGGTGGGAAAAATGCCCAACGTTACCTAGCTCGAAGGGGCCTTCATGGAGTCCATCAAGGGATGGCAATCAGGGTGGTTCTACATCACGGAGCCGCATGACCCTAAATGGGCAGCGGCCCCCGAGTTCAGATTTGGTATCCCCATGCAGCTCACCTCCTGGAAAGAGAAGGGCTTGCTATGGGGCAGTTCGGAGGAGCTGACAGGACTCCAGTCCTGTCTCCAGACCTTGGTGAACAAGAAGCTTAGGCTTGTCAATGTGATCCAGGTCATGCTCGTCCGCCGGATTCTCCCCTGCCAATAGCGGGCCTTCAATTTGTGGGAGTTCGATCCGGCACAGCACCGGACCCTCAGCGGGCTCTTCGACACAACGTACGAAGCTGCCTGGAGGGTGATATTCAAGGGCGGAGAAGCCCCCGCGTCCGCGACTGAAGATTGTGGATTCAGCACCAAGCGCCCGGCCGGCGAGGTAAGCTTTGTTATCCTTTATGGGACAGTTATTTTCTTTCATAGTTTAACTCTATGTGGGATCTAAAACTCCCAATGCCTTTGAAAGGACTGGCAGAGGTCATCCGGACAGGTAGACTGTCCGGCTCCCCTTCCCGAAGACCCAGCAGACGCCCGTTTAACGGGGCTGCTAGTCTCGGCACTCTATGTGGTGCCAGAGAAGAAGGCCAAGAAGAAGGCCACGGGAACTCGAAGAAGTTCCCGGCGCCAGGTGATATCGGATTCATCGTCCGATGGCTCCAAGGCGGACTCCTCCCCCGAAGACGAGGAGGAGAAAGAGGACTCTCTCTCGAAGGAGGGAGAGAGAAAGAGGAAGGCTTCCCCAACGGGGGAGGCCGAAGGGTCCAAGAGGGGAAGGTCTCTTCCCTTGAACAGCTCCGCCAACGCCAACGTTGGCGACGAAGAGTGGCCCTCAAGGGCCACGCCTCCGGCAAGATCGTAAGTATCCGGATTCCTGAATGGTTTATAATATCTCCTTTGTGTCACATAGTGTCCTTCTAATGCCGCACACTACCTGTAGTCCGGCCGATGATGATCTTCTCGCTTCATCGAGCGGGTCCTTGGCTCCGTCGGACATGGATTCCATTCCGACCGCCTCCACCCCTCGTGCTGACGACGCCGAGGTGGGATCCCAGGAGGGGACCCATCGGGAGGAGGCTCCGGAGGTGCCGCAAGGCAGCCTCCCGGACTTTGCGCCGGACTCCATGCCAGAACCCGCAGTGGTTCCGGAGTCCGGCAGGTGGCCCCTTCGTAAGAAGGGCAAGACCGTGACGCCGACAGCCTCCGTCCAACTGGAGGCGCCGGACAACTTGTTGGAGGCGCTTAATGGCGCTTCCATCGAGGAAGAACACCGCACTATCATGAGTGCGGTGATTCAGAAGGTTCACTCGCCAAGAGCGGGCTGACCGAAGCCTGCAGTAGCCTTCTAACAGGCTTTGAGGTAAGAAGTTTAAAATATGTAATGTAATACTGCATAGACAGTAGCCCCTGATGCTCGGTTCGGTGTTCGGAAAGAAAAACCGGATTGAGTATCTAAAAAAGATATACGCAGGAGTGCTAAAAATTATGTCAATATGGGTTTGCAGGCTATGCTGCTGACCTCTGCCGCATTGACTGCGGAGGTCGGTGCTTTGAAGCAGGACCTCGAGCGGTCCGAGCAAGAGCTCGGCCTTGCCAAGAGGCAGCTCGAGGACAAAGAAGGTGAGTAACACCACTTTTATGTTTGTACCTTACAGAAAAGGATTTTGGTTGCAATAGAAATAACAAGGATAACGTGGGTATTGCAGGGGCCACGAACGAGGTGGCGACCCTGAAGGAGGCCGTGTCCGCGGCCGAACGCAATGCGGCCGCGGAACGAGCGGAGCGCGAGAAGCAGGAGGCGCGGGTGGCGGAGGTGCGGCAAGAGCTCCAGGCTCTCATGGAAAAGCATGAGAGTTTGGAGCGCGACTCGAAGACTCGAGAGTCCGAGCTTGCCTCGGCTCTTGAAAGTGCCAAAGCCGCTAAGGCCGAGGCCCATAAGGCCCTCCAGGAGATTGAGGAGGTGAAGAAAATAGCGGCGGGTAAGGCATTTTTCATGCAAAGCAAGCATGTGAATGTAAATTACCTGTTACTTACCCGAATTCGGAGCTCTCCAGGGGCGTTTGCAGATCTGCCTCGCAGCGTGTCTAGTGCCGCCGCATTCTATCGGGCCGAGGAGGGGAGCTCAACGGAGAAGGTCTTCTAGTCTCAGTACGCTGAGGCTGGACACCTGGTGCCCCCTAGCGACCAGCTGAAGCAGCTGGTCGAGCTCCACAAGGTAGCTGAGCAGGCCATGAAGGGCCTCATAGTCCGGCTGTGGCCTGGAGAGGCCATGCCTGGGAGCTACTTCGGCCTCGTGCAGCGGCTGGTGGATGCGTGTCCCTGGGTGGAAGTCATCAAGTGCTCTGCCTGCATTGAAGGTGCCCGTCGGGCCCTTGCCCGCGCAAAGGTGCACTGGGCAGGCTGGATGCTGAGAGGCTTATCACGGACGCGCCGCCGGCGGGCAAGGAGTATCGTACGCCCGAAATGTACTATAGGGTGTCCTGAAGGGTGCCCGCAAGATTGCGGATGAGTGCCCCAAAGATGTAATTATTGAGTAAACTCGCAATGTGTTATCCTGTGCGCTGAAAACTTTGTTCATATGCGCTATGCAACGCTTATTGATTTAAAATATTACCTTCTGTGCGGCCGTTTATAAAATCTGAGAGATGGCAAGTCGTTGGCTGCAGCCCCCATGCCACGAGTGCTGGGGTGTTCGGGATAAACTTGAGCAATCTTGTTCCCATTTTTGGGTCCATCTAGGGAGGCGCTCAACACAACGAACAAGGCAACTGGACTTATAATGCTTGAACACTCTCACTTAGCCATAGAATTCTATAATTTTAAATTTCGGCGAAGCCCCTAGTATTCGGAAGACCGAGTTCGGGGCGCTATCCACGCCTGGGCCGGACAAAGCCGGTTCCTCGCTCTAAGCGACATAAGTCTTTAAGGACTCGAAAGGACCTCTCGAACAGCGACCAGTCTCTCGCCTTATCATGACAGTCAGTTTTAGCTTTCTCCACTGAGGCGCTCGCCCAGCTCAACCGGGGTGCAATCGCAGTGGTTCTCCCAGTGCTACCTTAGCCGACGGAACGGACCGTAAGGTACCAAAACATGGGAGTCGGGCAAACCCAACTATTGACCCAAGACATGATTCGGAGCCGATGCATATAATGCTATAAGTTCAGGGTGCCGCACTTGTGAAAGTGTTCGGACTTATCACACCATAATGCGGGGAACATAAGCCCCTGGTGTATTCGGCCGTACCAAAATGTACGGGTGCAAGATGTCATTAATGAACATATATAAAAAAAAGGTAATGCAATTATAGGCAAAAGGTGCTGCATTGTTTATTCAAGGAATTCTGCTATGAGTGCAGAACGATACAAATAGTGCGGTAAGCAAGGGTTTGGACTAACTAAACATATCCCCCTCCAGAGGTAGGCTGCGAACTGGTGTATTTAACAAATTTAATGCTCATAATGGAGATCACCTGTGTGTTCGTCATAGCCTTTGTCCCTCCCTGGCTGTTGCATCGTGAGTTCGGCAGATCTACTACCGGATAGGTTCTCTGGTGAACGGAGTCCTGTGGATAAAAAGGAAAAAATAAAAAACAAAAGGAGCGACACACTTGGGAGCCCTTGGTGTGGTTAAGCCGCACTCTGGGCCTGTCGTGGTCGTGCACCTCCCCTTATGCCCATGGTATCTCTAGAGCGTAATGATGTACGTCAAGAGTTGGTCTTGCGATCATGCAAGGGCTGGGGTTGGAGCCGCATTGCTACGCGTGCTTGGGACGTGACAGGTGGTCTTGATTGATGTTACTCCGGGCGCGTTTGGCCATGTCCGGTCGTATAACAGCCGGACTCGAAAATTGCCTTAGGAGGCTGCTCTGTACTTCTGCCGCGAGAGCCGCTGTGTGTTCCTCTGTTCGAAGGGAGCGTTCAGTATTTCCGTTGACCGTGATGACTCCACGAGGACCTGGCATCTTGAGCTTAAGGTATGCATAATGCGGCACCACGTTGAACTTTGCAAACGCGGTTCGTCCGAGCAGTGCGTGATAGCCACTGCGGAACGGGACTATGTCGAAGATTAACTCCTCGCTTCGGAAATTATCCGGGGATCCGAAGACCACTTCCAGTGTGATTGAGCCTGTACAATTGGCCTCAACACCTGGTATGACGCCTTTAAAGGTCGTATTTGTAGGTTTAATCCTTGAGGGGTCTATGCCCATCTTGTGCATTGTATCCTAATAAAGCAGGTTCAGGCTGCTGCCGCCGTCCATCAGGACTCTAGTGAGGTGAAATCCATCGACGATTGGGTCTAAGACCAATGCGGCGAACCCACCATGACGGATACTGGTAGGGTGGTCCCTTCGATCGAAAGTGATCGGGCAAGAGGACCATGGATTGAACTTCGGGGCGACTGGCTCCATCGCGTATACATCCCTAAGTGCACGCTTCCGCTCCCTCTTGGGTATATGGGTTGCGTATATCATGTTTACCGTCCGTACTTGTGGGGGGAAACCCTTCTGTCCTCTACTGTTCGGCGGCCGGGTCTCTTCCTCGTCATCGCTGTGTAGCCCCTTGTTATTGTTTTTGGCAATTAATTTGCCTGCCTGCTTGAATACCCAACAATCTCTGTTGGTGTGATTAGCTGGCTTTTCGGGGGTGCCATGTATCTCGCAAGAGCGGTCGAGTATTCGGTCCAAATTGGATGGACCCGTGGTAGTTCTTTTGAATGGCTTCTTCCGCTGACTGGGTTTAGAGCCTCTGAATCCGGCGTTGACTGCCGTATCCTCATCGTTATGGCAATTAACGCGGCGTTTGTTTTTGTTTCGACGCGACCTGCCATTGTGGTCCTTAGTATCCGGACTGCCAGCATTTTTGCTGAGGTTGTTGCTGCGAGCTAGCCAGCTGTCCTCTCCCGCACAGAAGCGGGTCATGAGTGATGTGAGGGCTGCCATGGATTTCGGCTTTTCCTGTCCTAGGTGCTGGGCCAGCCACTCGCCGCGGATGTTATGTTTGAAGGCTGCGAGGGCCTCTACATCCGGACAGTCGACGATTTGATTTTTCTTTGTTAAGAACCGTGTCCAGAACTGTATGGCCGATTCGTCTGGCTGCTGAATTATGTGGATTAGGTCATCGGTGTCTGGTGGTCGCACATATGTGCCCTGGAAGTTGTCGAGGAATGCGGCTTCCAGGTCCTCCCAACACCGAATTGACTCTGCAGGCATGCTGTTAAGCCAATGCCGAGCTGGTCCTTTAAGCTTGAGTGGGAGATACTTGATGGCGTGGAGATCGTCGCCGCGGGCCATATGGATATGAAGGAGATAATCTTCGATCCAAACCGTGGGGTCTGTTGTGCCATCGTAGGATTCAATGTTCACGGGTTTAAACCCTTCAGGGATTTGATGATCCATTACTTCGTCAGTGAAGCATAGTGGGTGTGCGGCGCCTCTATATTGAGCAATATCACGACGTAGCTCAAGAGAGCGTTGTCTGCTGTTTTCGGCCCGGCCGGAGTTGCTGTATCCGGCGCGACGGTAGTCGTTGTGGGTTGTGGGGCGCCCACGTGATCCGTAGATAGATCTGGATTGTCTTGCCTTGTCCTCTAATATATCCCGCAAGTCCGGAGCATTCCCTCGTGGCTTCGTACTTTTCGAGCGATGCCGGGGTACGGTTCTGATGGAGGGCCTAGATGCCTCTCTGTCGCGGCCACGGGGTGGTCGATCTGCCGTATTGTGCGCTGGTGATGAATGTTTGTATGCTTCCTCCTCTAGTCGGGGGAGCAACTTGCGTTTTGGGTAGCTTTTGGAGGGGCGTTCGAGTTCATACTCTTCGGCCGCGAGGACCTCGGTCCATCTGTCGGCCAGCAGGTCTTGATCAGCTTGAAGTTGTTGCTGCTTTTTCTTTAGGCTATTTGCCGTGGCGATAAGCCTGCGTTTAAAACGCTCTTGTTCGATGGGATCCTCTGGCACGACGAATTCATCATCGTTGAGGCTTGCCTCGTATCCGGAGGGAGGCATGTAGTTTTCATCCTCCTCGTCTGCCGCTCTCTCTCGAGGGCTGGCTTCCCCGTCCTCCTGTGCTGAATCTTGCTGGAGGGGGTTGTCTTCGGCACTCTCTGGGGTGTTATTATCTCCGGTGCCAGAATCTCCATTCTTACTGTGGCGGGATTTAGAGCGGCGCCACTGACGTCGGCGCTTGGGCTGTTTATTAGAAGAATCTGCCTCCGCTGCTTCTTCACCGTCACCATCCTTTGGGGTGTCCACCATGTATATGTCGTATGACGAGGTTGTCTTCCAGTGCCCTGTAGGCACTGGTTCTTGATCGTCTCCAGCATCGTCGTCCATACCGTTGATGTCTTCAGAGTCGTAGTCTAGCATGTCGGTTAGATCGTCGACAGTGGCTACAAAGTCGGTGGTGGGTGGGCTTTGAATTTCTTTGTCGTCCGCATCCCAACCATCCTGACCGCAGTCCAGCCAGGGTTCTCCTGATAACGAGAGATGCTTTAGCGAATTTAGGATGTCGCCAAAGGGTGAGTGCTGAAAGATGTCCGCGGCGGTGAACTCCATGATCAGCGCCCAATCGGATTCGATTGGCAGGGGCACAGGAGGTTTGGAGTCTGGCAAGGAGTCCGGCGTCTCGGAGTCACGAGCTTTATAAGGGACAAGATCAGTATTCGGCTCCATCGCCGTAGAAGTTGCAGCTCCCGAGGCGGTGGACTTCTCCGAACTATGGGTCAGAGCGAACTCGTGTGAGGCCTCCAGGGCACTGTCCGGCGGCAGAGCTAAATCATGCCCATCGTGACAGCGCGGCACGCTCGGCTGTGGCTCGAACCCGTCGAAGATCAAGTCTCCACGGACGTCGGTCGTGAAGTTTAGGCTTCCAAACCTGACCTGATGGCCAGGGGCATAGCTTTCGATCTGCTCCAGATGGCCAAGCAAATTGGCCCGCAGTGCGAAGCCGCCGAATACAAAGGTCTGTCCGGGGAGAAAAGTCTCACCCTGGACGGCGTTGTTGTTGATTGAAGAAGCCATCAAGCCTATCGGTGACGACACAGAGGAACTCTCAATGAAAGCACCAATGTCGGTGTCAAAACCGGCAGATCTCGGGTAGGGGGTCCCGAACTGTGCGTCTAGGCGGATGGTAACAGGAGACAAGGGACACGATGTTTTTACCCAGGTTTGGGCCCTCTCGATGGAGGTAAAACCCTACTCCTGCTTGATTGATATTGATGATATGGGTAGTACAAGAGTGGATCTACCACGAGATCAAGGAGGCTAAACCCTAGAAGCTAGCCTATGGTATGATTGTTGTAATGGTTGTGTGTCCTACGGACTAAAACCCTCCGGTTTATATAGACACCGGAGAGGGCTAGGGTTACACAGAGTCGGTTACAATGGTAGGAGATCTACATATCCGTATCGCCAAGCTTGCCTTCCACGCCAAGGAAAGTCCCATCCGGACACGGGACAAAGTCTTCAATCTTGTATCTTCATAGTCTTGGAGTCCGGCTGACGATGATAGTCCGGCTGTCCGGACACCCCCTAGTCCAGGACTTGCTCAACCACTTACTATAAATAAACTAGTTCTATTAAGCACTTACTATAAATAAACTATTTCTATTAAACACTTACTAAAATAGTAAAAAAACTACATTATACAAGAATAATACAAAATAGTTTGGGGT
>NC_041391.1:245616233-245621959 GCF_002162155.2 Triticum dicoccoides
GGAGGAGGGCTGCCGGTGAAGGGCTTGGCCGGAGGAGGAGGGGGCGGTTGGAGGAGAAGGGAGGAGGTCACGGTGGGAGGAGGAGGGAGATGAGGGATGAGGGAGGACAACGGCAGCAATGCGGCGGCGGCGGAGGCAGAGTGAGAAGGAGGAGGGAGGACAACGGCAGCAATGCGGCGGCGGCGGAGGCAGAGTGAGAAGCGGGGAGTGAGGGGAGGAAGAGGATGGTCAGGCGCGAGGGAGAAAAAATTGGGGATAAGGCACCCATAGCTGTAGCGCGGGTCCAGGAAGAGCACTACTGCTAAGATCAATAGCAGTAGCGCCGGACGTAGAAAAGCGCTACTACTATACCTAGCCTGCCGGCAACAGTGTGGCAGTTATAGTAGTAGCGCTTGTTGTTTAGGTCGCGCTACTGCTACTTATATAGTAGTAGCGACCTTATGTACACCGCCCTAGTGGTAGATAGCAGTAGCGCATTTTTTTGACCAACCATTGGTGCAGAGACCTGCTATACAAACGGTTTTTAACCCCTTCCCGTGACGACGTTTGGAATCGTCGCTAAGTGAGTGTGGGCGATAGGGGGTCCTTCCCACACGACCCAGAAAATGTCAGGGATAGGCCCTCCAGGCACATAGGCTGGGACAAAATGAGCTCGTGTGCGATCTGACGGGGCATCGAAACCCAATTGTTTCCGTTCATATGTACATCCCACACGATGAATCCCAGAAAAACATTTCCGTTTGTATGTATATCACACACAATTTTTGTCTGGAAACGTTTGTGCAAGGTGACCTAACGTAAACAGCTATCTGCCGGAAGTCGTGTGTGATTATTAGTTGATCGAACACACCTACTTTCTAGAAACCGTGCGGGTTGTTTGAGTTCATCACCCACGGTGTTTTCTGAGTAACCGTCTACAATAGAAAACCCCATTAAGCAGGGAATTAGCCTATTATTGATAATCCATGTACTATTCAAATTGATATTTCTTATAAAACACGCCAGATATTCCATATCCGTATAACAGCAACCAAGATTTGATAATCGAATTACATCAGATGGCTTTGGGACTCAGTTACGCCATTACACAACAGCACCAAGTTTCACATGCAACATCAAACACCTTTGGAAAGTAGCATCATACACGGTAAATAGACAGATGAATCTCATCTGGGAAAGTGTAGAAGCGGAAGGCAAATATTGAGCCTTTAGTGATGTTGAAGATGTCCTTGCAACTTTAGGCAATTGGCTATGGATAATTGCCTGCCCAACCTTCGTCCTCTTCCGCAAGACTTCAATATTGTACCGTGGGTGTTGAATGAACACCTGCCTCACCTCTTGACCATGCAGGTGGTTTGAGAGGTAATCATCGGTGAACTGCTTTGAAAAGTACTAAAAACAAAGATATGCATAAATTTCTATTATAAATTTTGAAATGGCGCAAGGGGTAAAAAACAAGGTAAAAGAGTTAGTACCATCCTATAGTTGACTAATGTCTTCTTCATTGTGCAAACAAAGATCTTGCTGTTATTCGTCACAAGTTTCTTCATCCTAATAATCTTTCTGAGTTTCTTTACTTGACTAATATTCATGGACATCTCATTTCCCCATATGAAAAATGGGTCGAACAGTGGGTCTAAGCCTCTAACAGTAGGACCTACATGTGCAAGACCAAATTGTAAGAAACCTAAACATTAGAATGATTCCTCCAATTGCACAATAATGTGCTATTAGCGAAAGGACCATGCTTGAACAAACCTCAATGGTAAACCGCAGTATCTCCCATTGTTTCCCTGCAACACACACAAGGAAGATCTTGATCAGGTTAACTGAGAGTTGCCATACTATTAGTAGAATATGTATTGAGTATAGCCAAATTCGATTTATTTCACATGCATAACAATACAAAATTGTACCCATAGCAAATGAAAATGAAATTGCAAAACTAAACCAAATAGTTAAGTGGACAGTAGACCAAGTGAACCAAAATAGTTAACTGAGCACGACATTGCAGAATAGAAAAATGTACTAGAAGATAAGATAGTTAACGAAACAAAGAATGCTTGAGAACAGTACTACAAAATGTAGCAATTTTTGGACCAAACTGTTAACTGAACATTACATTTCAGAGGACCAAAGTGTTAACTGAACATTACATTTCAGAGGACCAAACTGTTAACTGAACATCTGATTGCATATTAACATTACAGGGGACAAATCACTAGAAGACACTTGCGGTGGCCTCGAAAAAACAACACGAACTGTATTTTAAGGTAGACAACAGGGTGGCGGTGCCGATGGTGGACTCGAAGATGAGGTGCTCCTCCAAGATCTGGCGGTCGGCATGCATGGCAGCCATAGCGACCTCGTGCGCACGTGCGGACGCGATTTGCTTCTCCACTGCTAGATGCTACTGAGCTCCAGGTTATACTGCGTGCAAAATGGCTGTGGGTGACACTTAATTGGAGGAGGGGGACAGTGATTTCAGCGGAAGGTGTCGCGCCATCGGTCGGAGCATGTGGGACGGGAAAGGAGGAGGATGGTGTGGGTGGGGTGTGGATTACCAGACCATCTCGACGAGGCCACATAGCAAGAAGAAGGGTCAGCGGTGAGGAGGCCGCGTAGCAAGAAGAAGGGTCACCAGCGAGGAAGCGGCGCTGCAAGAAGAAGGGTCGGCGGCGAGGAGGCAGCGCTGCAAGAATAAGGGTAGCCGGCGAGGAGGCGGCGCTGCAAGAAGAAGGGTCGCCGGCGAGGAGGCGGTGCTGCAAGAAGATGGGTAGCCGGCGAGGAGGTGGCACTGCAAGAAGAAGGGTCACCGGCGAGGAGGCTGAGCTGCCAGTAAGCACCAGTGAAGGTTTGAACTTGGAAGGCAAGGACAAACATGGAAATGTGGCTTTTGGTGGGAGGAAGGGAGCGGGGAGATAGATATTTCCACGGTGGCAGAAAAATTACGCTCGATGCTGCGAGAAACTAGCGCACAAGTGTGGTTCAAGCGGGGGCGGTGGACTGTAGACGACGAAGCTTCCTGCGTAAGCCAGACAAGACGGTGCGCCAAGATATTTTATATCGCATCCCACACGATTCATTCTAGTAAACTATTTGTAGTATACATGTTTTTTTGCATTATGTTTAGAAGGACAAAATGGTGTTACGGAGGGAAAGGATGGTGTTTGAATTGCTGGAACATTTATTTACAGTGAACATGCAACTACATGATTGTCGTGTTTAAACTTGGAATTATTCTGGGTTCATTTGGCATTTTTATGCATTAATTGAGTTTCTCGGCATTTAATGTGCATAATTCAAATTTGAACTAGAAGCACATGCTCCAGTGCACCAAAGTTATTTGAAAAATCACATGTGCATATTTGGGTGAATTTCTAGGTCCCATGCAAGAAATGGGAATGAAATTCAAACATCTGGGCGTCGTAGCTCGGCTGGGAACATTGAGAAACTTGGTTTTTAAATTCCTGAAAATTCAAAACTCGCCTGAAAATCATGAAACTTGGCATGGTGTCATTTCATGGCACCAACATGTTGTGGTAAAAAAATTGTCCGCATTTGGACAAGTTTTTGGTATAAGCTTCTTGCAAACCGGAGCTTCTCTCAAGAAGGCTCATGGTTCCGAGAGGGAACGTGTCACCTCCATGTGCGAAGCGACATACGTACACTGCCTTCTCCCGCCTTAATTTTTTTACACAAACAGATTAGACCAAATAGAAGTATTGTGCTAAATTTTGGAATTATTCCGGGTTCATTTAGCCTTTTTTATACATTAATTGAATTTCTAGGAATTTAATGTGCACAATTCAAATTTGAACTACAAGCACATGCTCCAGTGCACCAAAGTTGGTTGAAAAATCACATGTGTGTCCTTGGGTGAATTTCTAGGTCCCATGCAAGAAATGGTAATGAACTTCAAACATCTAGGCGTCGTGGCTCGGCCGGAAAGATTGAGAAACTTGGTTTTTTAATTCTTGTAAATCCAAAATATGCCTGAAAATCATGAAACTTGTCATGGTGTCTTGACATGGCGCCAACATGTTGTGGTAAATTTTTTGGCCGAATTGGGACAAGCTTTGGTATAAGCTTCTTACAAACTGGAGCTTCTCTCAAGAAGGCTTGTGATTTTGAGAGGGAACATGTCACCTCCGTGTGCGAAACTTGGTTTTAAAATTCCCGTAAATCCAAAACTCGCCTGAAAATCATGAAACTTGGCATGGTGTCATGACATGGCACCAACATGCTGTGGTAATATTTCTGTCTAATTTGTGAAAGCGCACACATTAACAATCAACGAAGTCATTTTGGAACAAGTGTTGTCATGCTACAAATCGGAAACACAAGTATTACTGAAAACCGTGGGCGTTCTACTTACCAATTATGTGCCGCCACGTGTCCTCTTTTTTATTGGCTATGAGGTGTCGTGCGGGGTAGCTATTTGTGTACGGGAGGAGTACGATCAGACCCCTGCGCGTGCTCTTCGGGAGGAGAGCCCTTTGACCTCTATCCATCACGCACTTCCCTGCCAACATCTCCATTAATGGTGCCCGAGCCCCTGTTTCAAGGCATGGCTATGTCTCACTCGATTGAGATTTAAGAGAGAAAAATGAAAATCTGAAAAGAAAGTTTTGCACGGATCTTGATGTAAGATCCGACAGACCTATATAGCATCGACCGCGACTTATAGCAAGCATGATGAATATAAAGACGATGACAGTGGATAATACTTGTCTTACATATTTAGGAACATAATTAAAAAAAGCCACATGCGGCAACGCCCGAAATACACAAGGGCAAAATAAGAAGGAAGACAATGATCTGGCTTGCTGATCTCTACTTTCTTGATGCGTTGCTGTAGGCCGCGGGGACTAGTCTCTACGGCGAGCGTTGATGAGCTCGTTCCTATCCTCAATATGACGCTTGAGAGCATCCATGGATTCCTCCACCAGCCTTTTGCGCTTCATGCGCAGCACACCATTCTCGTCCATAAGTTTCTCGACGATGACGCTGGTCCTCTTCAACAAAGCAGTGATATCCTCCTGCTGCTCCACACTTCCGACGATCTTCGCCCTCAGAAGGTTGCGCTCGGCCTGGAGCTTCGATTGCTCTCCCTTCACTACTAGGGAAAAGCCTATACACAGAATCTTAGCAGCAGCGCAGTTCAAAATGGGGCGCTGCTGCTAACTAGTTGTAGCGCGTGTTACGTAAACTCGCTGCTGATAAGGATTTAGCAGTAGCGCGCTCAGCCAGAAACGCGCTGCTACAAATATCGACCGGCGGTGTTCACCTAACTCTAAGTAGCAGTAGCGCGGTCGCAAGAACAGCGCTACTGCTAAGTATGTAGTAGTAGCGTGCTTTTTTCGAGATCGCTGATGGTAAGTTTCAGATTGCCACAATTTTTTGTCCCAGTTAGCAGTAGCGTCGTACCGCAAAGCGCGCTGCTACTAAATACTTAGCAGCAGCGCGTTTTCGCTCCCGCGCTACTGCTAACCCGCACCAACCCAACACTTTCCCCACCCGTCCCTCCCCTCCCCCTCCTCTTTTCCCTTCCCCCTACCTCCCCCTCCTCTCTTCCCTTCCCCCTACCTCCACCACATGCTCCCACTCTCACTCTTCTTCTTCTTCTCAATACTTCTCCCCCATTACTCTCTCTCTTCTATCCACCTTTCTCTCTCTTCATACTCCTACATAACTACACCACCTCCATTAATGCATCTCCTTTC
>NC_041391.1:245622383-245627111 GCF_002162155.2 Triticum dicoccoides
TTCTCTCTCTTCATTACTCCTACATAACTACACCACCTCCATTAATGCATCTCCTTTCTCTTTTTCCTTCCCCCTCCACTAGTTGAAGTTGTCTCCTCCCAAATTAGGTAGCTAGGTAGATGTAGGATTTAGTTAAGTGACCTATTTGCCCCCTAACTAGATCTATCTTTGTCAAGAAGAGCTTTGTGCACTTTTGATCTCCCTACAACATCATCTCCACTGTGTGCTCGATCTCGATCGAGATAGAGGTGATGAAAATTTTATGCTTTTGCAAAATGGAAATGTGTTTATGTGTGTGTGATATGTTTGTGGAAATTGTGTGTGTGGCATGAGTTGACGCCGCCAAATTGTGCTTTTGAGTTGCCTATGTTTTACCGAAATGTCGATTTATTTCCGTTTCGGCGAATTCCGGGCAAACTCTAGATCCATATATGTCCTATTTTTAGGGAAGGTCATGCCAAATTTTTTTATGACTTTGATGCATGCATGCATTTTTATAATCAATTTTTTTATTATTACCGTGCAGAGTTGACGATGGTCAGTGGAACGATGGTGGACAGGTGGTTGCGGTCGGCGGTGCAGGACATGAAAGAAAATAACCGGACAGAGGTTTTATGTCTGTGTCGAAAATGCAAAGGAATAGTTTGGCTCGACCCCCATGACGATGGTCGTGTCCAAGCGCACCTGCTCATGACTGGTTTCATGGATGGCTATACTCGGTGGATAATTGAAGATGAGGATGACGATGTTGAGGATGCCGACGGGGCAGGCAATGATGACACGGGCCAAGACGAAGAGATGATCGATAATGGTGGCGGGGAAGAGGCCGGACATGGCGGCGGAGAAGGGGCCGGACATGGCGGAGGAGAAGGGGCCGGACATGGCGGCGGAGAGAATGACATGGACTCCACGCAGCAGAGTTCATCGGTACTAAGTTCAATTGTGCGGGACCCTCATGTTCAAGCATTGCTTCGCAAGGAGACGAGTACTGAGAGAGCTGCTTCTAGAGAGGAAGCTAAGCTGGAGCAACTGGTGGTAGACTCGAACACTCCATTGTATGATGGTTGCAATCCTGAGGTGACCCGGTTGAGTTTCACGCTCCAACTCCTAAAGACGAAGGCTAAAAACAAATGGACCGACACTAGCCTCGATGAGCATCTCAAGTACCTAAAGGATGTTCTTCCCGCGGGTAATCTATGTCCTACTAGTGTTGATGAGGCCAAGAAGATCGTGTACCCTCTTGATCTGCCACATGTTATATACCATGCATGCATCAACGATTGCATAATTTATCGGAAGGAGCACGCGGAAAAAACAAGCTGTCCGGTGTGCAATGCTTCTCGATACAAGAAGGTCGGGAAGAAATGTCCCCAGAAAGTTGTATGGTACTTACCGATCACTCCCCGTCTCCAGAGGTATTTTGTAGATCCCAAGGAAGCAAAGCTAATGCGCTGGCACGCGGAGAGGAAGAAGCCCGAAGATGGAGATGATCCGAAGCTGAGACACATGAAGGATGGAAGCCAGTGGAGAGCGTTGAACAGCTTCTATCGGTATTTTGAATGTGATGCAAGGAACATCGTGCTCGGCGCGTGTACCGATGGCATGAATCCGTTTGGCAACCAGAACACCAACCATAGTACATGGCACGTGTTTGTATGGATGTACAACCCCCCCCCCCTGGTTGTGCATGAAATCGAAGTACATTCACATGAGCATGCTTATTCAAGGGCCGAAACAACCAGGAAATAATATTAATTTGTATCTGGGGCTACTTCAAGAGGAGTTAGACACATTATGGAAAACACCGGCCAAGACATGGGACGCCAGCAAAGGTGAGTATTTCAACATGAGAGCCGCGCTGATCACGACAGTGCAGGACTATCTCGGTTACGGATATGTGGCAGGCTAGGTGTGCCATGGATATTGCGGATGCACGCGGTGCATGGATGATACAACGTCTCAGCAGCTAACGTCAAGGAAAGATGGCGGGTCTGGGAAAATCGTGTACATGGGGCATCGAAGATGGCTTGAACAGGACGACCCGTGGAGAAACCGTGGAGATCTATTCAATGGTCACGCTGAGCATCGAGGACCTCCACGTAAGCGGAGTGGTGCCGAAATCGATGAGCTGTTGAAAAACTGGAAGGAGTGCCCCGCGCCGAGAAAGACGATGAGAAAGGCGCCGGAGCCGCTGCTGAAGGTATGGAAGACGAGGTCTGTGTTCTGGGACTTGGAGTACTGGCACAAACTCGATACACCTCATTGCCTTGATCAAATGCATATCTGTAAGAATGTCCTTGAGAGCTTGCTCGCAACATTGATGAACATGCCGGATAAGACCAAGGATGGGCCGAAGGCAAGAAAAGACTTGCAAGATTTGAAAATCAGGGAAGATCAGCACATGCTGCCCCGTAAAATGTCAGACGAGACAGAGACGGAGATAGAGGCACGGGAGAAGAAGGGCAAGAAAATAAAGAAAGAGGATTATTGCCCCCCCCCCTCTTGCTTCACGTTAAGTCAGGCTGAGATCAATCAATTCTTTAAGTGCCTTACCGGAGTGAAAGTTAGTTCCAGTTACTGTGGCAAGATAAGCAGATATCTAGACACGGACAAGAAAAGGTTCAGCGGGATGAAGTCTCATGACTGTCATGTGATGATGACACAGATACTACCTGTTGCCCTTAGAGGGATAATGGACAAGCACGTCCGTGACACGCTTATTGGTCTCTGCAACTTTTTCGACGTCATCTCTCAAAAGTCGATCAGTGTGAAGCAGCTCCAAAGGCTACAGGAAGAGATCATTGTGATACTGAATGAGCTTGAGATGTACTTCCCGCCCGCGTTCTTCGACGTGATGGTGCATCTGTGTGTCCATATTGGGGATGACATAATAGACCTGGGGCCGTCATTCCTGCACAACATGATGCCGTTTGAGAGGATGAATGGGATCATCAAAGGATTCATTCGTAACATGTCCCGTCTGGATGGAAGCATCATCCAGGGCTATTTGGCACAAGAGTGCATCTCTTTCTGTGAGAATTTTCTATATGGCGCAGACCAGCCGCCTGGTGTTAGTGTTGGTTTGCCCGTTAACAAGCACGATGGGAGGCTCGAAGGAGATGGTCACTGCCACGGTCGCAGGAAACTGCACGTGGCATACTCAGATCGACGCAGCGACTTTGACAGAGCAAACTTGGTAGTGCTACAACACCTAGACGAGGTAGATCCTTTCGTGGCACTGCACAAAGAAATTATCGCAAAGAAGTATCGTGACCGGGGGGTATGCAGGACGGACGCCGAAGTTACTAGAGAGCACAACTCCACTTTCCTGCATTGGTTCAAAGAGCATATTATTGCTAATCCCCCGGAGGAGGGCTCCAAGGACGGATTGCTCATATACGCCTTAGCACATGGCCCCTCGCCCAACCTCGTAACCTATCAAGCATATGATATCAACGGATACATGTTCTACACGGAGGCAAAACATATGGACAGTGATGATCAGAACTCAGGGGTGACGATGGAATGCATGACCGGCAGCGACAACGGCACAACTGAACGATTTTATGGAAGGGTTGAGGAGATCTGGGAGCTTGACTACTCTGGACTGCACAACACGACGATGTTCCGTGTCAGATGGGCTAAGAATGTCGAAAGAGAAAGCCGGATGTTCACTACCATGACTATACCCGACGCCAAGAGCGCTACCGTGAACGCTATCGCAAAAAAAATGAGCCATGGGTACACGCTAAGCACGTGACACAATGCTTCTTCATAACTGACCCGCGCAATCCCAGTCGTGTTGTCGCGAGGAGAGGCAAAAGGAACATCATTGGAATGGATGGAGTCGCCAACGAGGAAGACTATGATCAGTACGGCAACCCAATGAAGGAAGATGACGATGATGATGAAGTATACGTCAAAAGAAGAATCAATACTACATTACCTAAGAAAAATCATACTCCATGGAAAAGGCAAAGTCACAATGAGGGGCTCGATTATTCTTCAACGAACAAGAAGGGAAAGAAGCTGACTCAAAAACGAAAACGTCAGCACTGAGGAAACGTATGTTATGGGTCCAATGATGTGTAATATATATATGTTCCTATTTTGTATACACACTTAGCCATTATTATGCATGGCTCCAATGATGTGTAATATATCTGTTCCTATTTTGCATGCATATTTAACCGTCAAATGATGCAATATATATCGCCCTCCCTTCGTTCACTGCCCTCGGGAAATAAAAGTGGGATAAATTTAAAGGAAAAGAAAAAGGAAAACTGGCAGTAGCAACGGTAGTAGCAGCGCGTTTCTCCTAAACCGCTGCAGCTACAGATCTTAGTAGTAGCGCATTTCTCCTAAACCGCTGCCGCTACAGATCTTAGTAGTAGCGCGTTTCTCCTAAACCGCTGCAGCTACTGAATTTAGTAGCAGCGCGTTCTGACATAATGCGCTACTACTACGTCCACTTAACCCAAAATTCTCACTCGCCCTGCTTCATCCCGCCATTTCCCCCCAAATACCCACTCTCTCTCCCCCGTCGCTCCGCCGCGCCCGAACCGGCGCCGGCGCTAGCCCCGGCGCTCTCCCCCGTCCCGGCCCTCGACCCGACCCCGGCGCCGGCACTAGCCCCCGACCATGCCGCTCGCCCCCGACCCAGCCGCTCGCCCCCGACTCCGGCGCCGGCGCTCGCCCCCGACCCGTCGGCCCTCGCCTCCCTCCTCT
>NC_041391.1:245627407-245631752 GCF_002162155.2 Triticum dicoccoides
CTGCACTCTCTGTAAACCCCCCCCCCTCTCTGCTAGGGTTGTTCATGTTAATTAATTAGGTTATCTATTTAGTTATGAATGTAGCTAGGTTTCAAAATTGGCTGAATTTATATGCAAATTTGAACTGGACATGTGATATGTGCATATGTCATGTTTTGGACACGTCATGTTTGGAAAATGATCCGTGTGGCCTATGTTACGCCGGAATGTTGATTCATTTCCGTTTCGGTGAATTTCAGGCGCTCGATATGTCCATTTTTTAGCAAAGGTCATGCCGAAATTTCCCGTGAATAAAGGCATGATTTGTGCTACATAGTTGGCATATCGAGTGCTGGCACATAGATTTCTTTTTATGTCATTTCTCATCTATTCATACTTTTAGAAATAAATGAGGCCACTGTCACACCCAATATGCGACCCTATCCAAAAGGAACTCGAAGGTCCCACCAAGGATAGACCCGCATATTGAAACGCTTTTGCAAGGTGGATATCATTACATCAACATTACGTAATGGATGGGGATATATCCAAGAGGCATACAATGCCACATGAATACAACAATACATCAAACATAAGACCAACATCCGGCTACGGATGAAACACAAACAAAAGCTCAAACGACATCCACCCTGCTAGCCCAGGCTGCCGACCTGGAACCTATCCCCTGATCGAAGAAGCAGAAGAAGAACTCCAAACAAGCAAACATCGCTCTCGCGTCATGATCATCGCATAACCTGTACCTGCAACTGTTGTTGTAGTAATCTGTGAGCCACGAGGACTCAGCAATCCCATTACCATGGGTATCAAGACTAGCAAAGCTTAATGGGAAAGGAAGGGGTAAAGTGGTGAGGTTGCAGCAGCGACTAAGCATGATATGGTGGCTAACATACGCAAATGAGAGCGAGAAGAGAAGCAAAGGAACGTTCGTCAACTAGCAATGATCAAGAGGTGATCCTGAACACCTACTTATGTCAAACATAACCCAGAAACCGTGTTCACTTCCCGGACTCCGCCGAGAAGAGACCATCACGGCTACACACTTGGTTGATGCATTTTAATTCGGATCTGGTGTCAAGTTATCTACAACCGAACATTAACAAATTCCCATCTGCCACATAACCGCGGGCACGGCTCTCGAAAGTTTATACCCTGCAGGGGTGTCCCAACTTAGCCCATGACAAGCTCTCGCGATCAATGAAGGAATAGACCTTCTCCCAGGAAGACCCGATCAGTCTCGGAATCCCGGTTTACAAGACATTTCGACAATGGTAAAACAAGACCAGCAAAGCCTCCCGGCGTGCCGACATCCTGATAGTAGCCGCGCGTATCTCGTCTCAGGCCACGACCGGATGAGCACTACGTGCAACTAGAACCAGACCTCAAGTTTCCCCGAGGTGGCGCTGCAAGTGGCTCTAGTTTGGACCAACACTTAGACAAGCATTGGCCCGGGGGGCTAAAATAAAGATGACCCTTGGGTTAATTACGCCCAAGGGAAAAGGTAGGTGGTGGTGAGGCAAATGGTAAAACCAATGTTGGGCCTTGCTGGAGGAGTTTTATTCAAAGCGAACTGTCAGGGGGGTCCCATAAATCACCCGAACGCGTTAGGAACGCAAAATCCGGGAACATAACACCGGCATGACGGAAACTAGGGCGACAAGAGTGGAACAAAACACCAGGCATAAGGCCGAGCCTTCCATCCTTTACCAAATATATAGATGCATTAATAATATAAGAGATATTGTGATATCCCAACATAACCCTGTCCACCATGGAGTAATCTTCAACTTCACCTGCAACTAACAACGCTATAAGAGGGGCTGAGCAAAAGCGGTAACATAGCCAAGCAACGGTTTGCTAGGAATGGTGTCAAAGGTTAGAGGTTCATGGCAATTTGGGAGGCTTGACGAGCAAATGATAGGTAACGCAGCAAAGCGATAGAACGAAGAACCTAGCATAGCAATGATAGTAGTGTGATCCAGGGTAGCGGTCACCTTGCCTGAAATCCCGCAAGGAAGAAGAACGAGTCCATGAAGAAGATGAAGCCACGAAGACGAACCAAGCGTAGACGAATGAATCCTCACGATCGCAACGGAACGGGAACTATCGAGAAGAAGCACACAACATAGTAAACACACCACACATGACAAGACATGATGCACAACAAGCATGATGCATGAGAAATCTAGATGAGGCTACTCATGGAAAGAGATGATGCAAACAAGAACAACACATCAAAGCAAGTTTAAATGAGGTCGGGAACAACATATAACAAATCCGGTAAGTCCTCATATGCAAATTTCGAAATTGGTCCAGATCTGAATAAACATTATGTTCAAGTTTTTAAACAGCAAGTTAAGATCACCAAGATGATCTACACGAAATTCTAGTCAAGTTACATATAAAGTTCATTAGATTCGGAGCTTCGGCCTAGAAGATACGAGCAAAACAAGTTAAACATGACATTGATGCAAAATGCATACAAACATCAAGCAAACACCTCAAAACAGGATGCAACATGCTAATATGAAGCTACATGCAAAATCAAGCAAGTTTCATATAGAGCACACTCAAAACGGAGCAACGGTTCAACACATACACTCTATAGAAGTCATAACAACAATCTGTCCAAAACAGCAATTAGGCATCTTGCAAGCATCAAAACAATATGCTACAACACCCCAACATAAGAACAAAAGGCATGCGCATGAAGTACAGGTAAAGCATAACAAAACATGAACACTGAGCTATCTCCAGAAAAGACTAGAACATGCTCAAAATGACATGCTAAGATTGCAAATAATAACAGTTTCAGACTTTAGCAGAAATAACATCAGGTTGCAATGTTTAGAGCTATCAAACAGCATGATAAAGGAACTTATCATGGAAAACAAAGGCATGGCATGATACTACTAAATGCATAGAACAAGAGTCCCTTACTGACCATGAGCCAAAAAGGAACAGAAAATATGATGGCACACATGTAAACATGGCAAGTTATATGACACATTCAAACATGGCAGGAACAACAATAAGTAGGCATGTTGGTGAGCTTGAACCACTCACCACAGAGCAATACATGGCATAGCAAGGCAACCAACAGTAAGAAGACATGTTTTTCAAGCTATACATGGCAATAGCAAGGTCATAGGGTTCATGGATCACTAGGAAAACACATGGAAACAACTGAACATAATGTAAACAGGCTGACAGCAACATTATGAAGCAACTTTAGAGCAAGATAACAACATGTTCCAGCAGCTATAATTGCAACCAAGGGCATGAATGGATAGAGCAAGACATGTATATCAAAACATATTTATAGAGCATCTCCAGATTATGCATAGAATGATTACTAGAAGCATGTTAACATAGCAACAAACTATAATAGAATCTGTCTAGCAAAACAGCAACATCATGTACACTACTTAACAAGCTCGATTCACTCACCACAAATCATTGCATGACAATATAAGCATAGCATCATCAAGAAGGCATGTTTGTGTAGCCACCAAGGCAAGAACAAGTCCATGGCGTGCAAGGATGAACTATAGCAACCTTGGCTAAATTGAATAACAAGTAAACAATCTGCCAGGAAACATTTTGAAGCAAAAGTAGAGCACTCAAATGACATGCTAGGCTACTCCATAATTGCAAACAAGGGCATGAATGGATAGACAATGACCATATGTTCAAAACACCCTTACTGAAGTATCTCAAAATATGCATGGATCTCTCTGTAGCATCAAGTTTACTTGGCACCAAAATAACAGCAGAACAGGGACTAAAATCAGCAATATCACGAAGCCTAGTTTGCATGCTTGTGCTAGTCACCACATTGATCAAAAAAATACATGGCATACACCCCTGGAAAGATGGCATGGCATAGATCAAAACACATGTAGATATCAACCTCATAGGATGCACACATCAATCATGGCAAAAATGACAAATGAGCAAGTTATAACAGTTTCAGCAGATTAACATCAACATGCACTCTTCCAACATCATTTCGGGCCTCAAGATGAGCTCAAATAAAAATGATGCAATGGAATGAAATGAAGCACTCGTTGAGAAGAACAATTTTGACATATTACACGCACGAAACGGAGATACGGATGCAGAGATACAATGCGATGAACGTGCTATGATTATGTCAAAAATTCTCAGGGACTTAGTAGAATTTTAGACCTCGCGGGAAAACTGGACAGAGGGATCCGGGGCGCCGTTTGGATGGCCGGGCGGGTGGATCACATCCCACCCGCCGGATCTGGCGATGAGGCGGCCGGAGACGGTGGCCGGAGGGCGGGGCGGCGCCGGAGGAGGCCGGGGACGGCGGCGCGGAGCC
>NC_041391.1:245632071-245638066 GCF_002162155.2 Triticum dicoccoides
CCGGCGGCGCCGGGGCTGGAGGGCGCCGGGCGGCGAGCGAGGTGGGGCGCGGGCGCGGAGGCGCAGGCCGGCGGGCGCAGGCGGCGGCGGCGGGCGGGCCGCGCGGGCCCGGCTCGGGCCCCGCGGGCCGGCGGCGGCGGGAGGGCGCGGGGGCCATGTGGCGATGTGCCACTGGCCCGGGGCGGCGGTGGAGAGGTGTCCGGCCGGGTGCGGACATGTCCGGGCGCGGCGGGGGCGATTGGATCTAGGGTTTGCACCGCAAAAATTCGGGGAGTGTCACATATTTATAGGTAGAGGGAGCTAGGAGAGTCCAAATGAGGTGTGGTTTTCGGGCACGCGATCGTGATCGAACGACCGAGATCATGGATGGGAGTTAGATGGGTTTTGGGCCACTTTGGAAGGGGTGTTGGGCTGCAACAAAAGAGGCCTTTGCGGTTACCCGGTTAACCGTTGGAGTATCAAACGACCTCGAAATGGCACGAAACTTGACAGGCGGTCTACCGGTGCTATACCTAGGCTGCTTGGAAAACCTTGGGCCATTCCGAGAACGTTTAACACCCGCACAAGAGAAGAGGTCAAAAGGGACCGCCGGATGACATAGGAGCGCCGGATTGCAAAACGGACAACGGGGAAAAAGTTCGGATGCATGAGACGAACACGTATGCAAAATGAGATGCACATGATGACATAATAAAATGCAACACGCAAGCAAATGACATGGCAACAATGACGAATAACTGGCAGACACTTGGCACAGCGGATCCGGGGCGTTACAACACTCCTCCACTAACAAGAGATCTCGTCCCAAGATCTTAGGACCGAGACGGAAGGGAAAAAGGGATGAGGTTTAACAAGAACTCAAGAGAAGAAGCAAAGAATAGAGAGCATACGAGAAGAAGAGAGGAACGATGAGAATGACGAGAAACACCACCAAAATTACTGAGATACTCCGGGAGAATGAAGAAGGTTGAGTCAACAATGAAAAGAATTTGAAAGCGATCTTGGAGAAGGCATGTGACTGATGAAATTCATTCTTACGTCACACTTGAAAAGAATTATGAATGCTCCGGGGGAATTAGAAGAGTCAGGTAAGATCCTGGGAAAAGACCTGTGGGTTAGGGCCCACTGAAGAGATAACACCGTTGGGAACGGATGTTGAACAGATAGATGATGCACCGGAGCAATTGAAATATTTGAATGAGGTGGAAACCTCGAATTAATTGGAACACAGATGAATCTCCTGAGATATCTTGAGCACTCCGGAAGGATAAACTGGCGAGAGGTGAACGAGCGAGGAAAACACTTCGAGGAAAAGAATATGATCAACCCGAAAAACTTGAATTGAGTCCACCGGAGAAGAAAAGAGATGAAGAATGTCCACAGAGACGAGAATTCACCGGTTGAGATAATTGAGGGAAGACTGAAGAGGCTCCGAGCGAATGAAATAGATGGTCGAGAGAGAGTCAGACTCCGGGAAGAAGAGGGTGGGAGGGCGGGAAAAACACAGGCAACTGGAAGGGAGAACCAACGAATATCTTGAGGAGAAAACACCGGTTGGAATAATTGAGGAAAGAAAGCAAAGACTTCGCACGAGTAGGAAGGATACTCGATTACGGACTCCGGATTCGAGAAGAAGAAAGGAGGGCGGGTGAGAAAAAACAAGGACAACTTCGGACAGGGAAACAACAACGATGTCGGAGGAAGAACTGAGGATTGAACTCCCGAAAGACAAAGAGGTTCGAGTCGACTTGACGAGAGATGCACCGGACAAAAGAGGATGAACGAAAACTAACCGCGTGATCCTAAAGAAAAATTTGAAGGGGAAGAGGGGTAGTTCAAAACACCTACGTCAAGATTCCTAACCAGAGAGACGAAGGGGCTGAGGAGTAAAAAGAATTCCTACTCTCCGATATAACTAGACTCCAAAAACAGTTTTCTTCTAGACTCAACAACGGCCAAACTACACGATCAATCAAGGGGGGGCTCCTAGGGTCGGTCGAGGCTCTGATACCAACTTGTCACGCCCAATATGCGACCCTATCCAAAAGGAACTCAAAGGTCCCACCAAGGATAGACCCGCATATTGAAACGCTTTTGCAAGGTGGATATCATTACATCAACATTACATAATGGATGGGGATACATCCAAGAGGTATACAATGCCACATGAATACAACAATACATCAAACATAAGACCAACATCCGGCTACGGATGAAACACAAACAGAAGCTCAAATGACATCCACCCTGCTAGCCCAGGCTGCCGACCTAGAACCCATCCCCTGATCGAAGAAGCAGAAGAAGAACTCCAAACAAGCAAACATCGCTCTCGCGTCATGATCATCGCATAACCTGTACCTGCAACTGTTGTTGTAGTAATCTGTGAGCCACGAGGACTCAGCAATCCCATTACCATGGGTATCAAGACTAGCAAAGCTTAATGGGAAAGGAAGGGGTTAAGTGGTGAGGTTGCAGCAGCGACTAAGCATGATATGGTGGCTAACATACGCAAATGAGAGCGAGAAGAGAAGCAAAGGAACGGTCGTCAACTAGCAATGATCAAGAGGTGATCCTGAACACCTACTTACGTCAAACATAACCCAGAAACCGTGTTCACTTCCCCGACTCCGCCGAGAAGAGACCATCACGGCTACACACTCGGTTGATGCATTTTAATTCGGATCTGGTGTCAAGTTATATACAACCGGACATTAACAAATTCCCATCTGCCACATAACCGCGGGCACGGCTCTCGAAAGTTTATACCCTGCAGGGGTGTCCCAACTTAGCCCATGACAAGCTCTCGCGATCAACGAAGGAATAGACCTTCTCCCAGGAAGACCCGATCAGTCTCGGAATCCCGGTTTACAAGACATTTCGACAATGGTAAAACAAGACCAGCAAAGCCTCCCGGCGTGCCGACATCCTGATAGTAGCCGCGCGTATCTCGTCTCAGGCCACGACCGGATGAGCACTACGTACAACTAGAACCAGACCTCAAGTTTCGCCGAGGTGGCGCTGCAAGTGGCTCTAGTTTGGACCAACACTTAGACAAGCATTGGCCCAGGGGGCTAAAATAAAGATGACCCTTGGGTTAATTACTCCCAAGGGAAAAGGTAGGTGGTGGTGAGGCAAATGGTAAAACCAATGTTGGGCCTTGCTGGAGGAGTTTTATTCAAAGGGAACTATCAGCGGGGTCCCATAAATCACACGAACGCGTTAGGAATGCAAAATACGGGAACATAACACCGGCATGACGGAAACTAGGGCGGCAGGAGTGGAACAAAACACTAGGCATAAGGCCGAGCCTTCCACCCTTTACCAAATATATAGATGCATTAATAATATAAGAGATATTGTGATATCCCAACATAACCCTGTCCACCATGGAGCAATCTTCAACTTCACCTGCAACTAACAACGCTATAAGAGGGGCTGAGCAAAAGTGGTAACATAGCCAAGCAACGGTTTGCTAGGAATGGTGTCAAAGGTTAGAGGTTCATGGCAATTTGGGAGGCTTGACGAACAAATGATAGGTAACGCAGCAAAGCGATAGAACTAAGCAACTAGCATAGCAATGATAGTAGTGAGATCCAGGGTAGCGGTCATCTTGCCTGAAATCCCGCAAGGAAGAAGAACGAGTCCATGAAGAAGATGAAGCCACGAAGACGAACCAAGCATAGACGAACGAATCCTCACGATCGCAACGGAACGGGAACTATCGAGAAGAAGTACACAACATAGTAAACACACCACACATGACAAGACATGATGCACAACAAGCATGATGCATGAGAAAGCTAGATGAGGCTACTCATGGCAAGAGATGATGCAAACAAGAACAACACATCAAAGCAAGTTTAAATGAGGCCGGGAACAACATATAACAAATCCGGTAAGTCCTCATATGCAAATTTCGAAATTGGTCCAGATCTGAATAAACATTATGTTCAAGTTTTTAAACAGCAAGTTAAGATCACCAAGATGATCTATACGAAATTCTAGTCAAGTTACATATAAAGTTCATTAGATTCGGCGCTTCGGCCTAGAAGATATGAGCAAAACAAGTTAAACATGGCATTGATGCAAAATGCATACAAACATCAAGCAAACACCTCAAAACAAGGATGCAACATGGTAATATGAAGCTACATGCAAAATCAAGCAAGTTTCATATAGAGCACACTCAAAACGGAGCAACGGTTCAACACATACACTCTATACAAGTCATAACAACAATTTGTCCAAAACAGCAACTAGGCATCTTGCGAGCATCAAAACAATATGCTACGGCACCCCGACATAAGAACAAAAGGCATGCGCATGAAGTACAGGTAAAGCATAACAAAACATGAACACTGAGCTATCTCCAGAAAAGACTAGAACATGCTCAAAATGACATGGTAAGATTGCAAATAATAACAGTTTCAGACTTTAGCAGAAATAACATCAGGTTGCAATGTTTAGAGCTATCAAACAGCATGTTAAAGGAACTTATCATGGCAAACAAAGGCATGGCATGATACTACTAAATGCATAGAACAAGAGTCCCTTACTGTCCATGAGCCAAAAAGGCACAGAAAATATGATGGCACACATGTAAACATGGCAAGTTATATGACAGATTCAAACATGGCAGGAACAACAATAAGTAGGCATGTTGGTGAGCTTGAACCACTTACCACAGAGAAATACATGGCATAGCAAGGCAACCAACAGTAAGAAGACATGTTTGTGAAGCTATACATGGCAATAGCAAGGTCATAGGGTTCATGGATCGCTAGGAAAACACATGGAAACAACTGAACTTAATGTAAACAGGCTGACAACAACATTATGAAGTAACTTTAGAGCAAGATAACAACATGTTCCAGGAGTCTATAATTGCAACCAAGGGCATGGATGGATAGAGCAAGACATGTAGATCAAAGCATGTTTATAGAGCATCTCCAGATTATGCATAGAATGATTACTAGAAGCATGTTAACATAGCAACAAACTATAACAGAATCTGTTTAGCAAAACATCAACATCATGTACACTACTTAACAAGCTCGATTCACTCACCACAAGTCATTGCATGACAATATAAGCATAGCATCATCAAGAAGGCATGTTTGTGTAGCCAACCAAGGCAAGAACAAGTCCATAGCGTGCAAGGATGAACTATAACAACCTTGGCTAAATTGAATAACAAGTAAACAATCTGCCAGGAAACATTTTGAAGCAAAAGTAGAGCACTCAAATGACATGCTAGGCTACTCCATAATTGCAAACAAGGGCATGAATGGATAGACAATAACCATATGTTCAAAACACCCTTACTGAAGTATCTCAAAATATGCATGGATCCCTCTGTAGCATCAAGCTTACATGGCATCAAAATAACAGCAGAACAGGGACTAAAATCAGCAATATCACGAAGCCTAGTTTGCATGCTTGTGCTAGTCACCACATTGATCAAAAAAATACATGGCATACACCCCTGGAAAGATGGCATGGCATAGATCAAAACACATGTAGACATCAACCACATAGGATGCACACATCAATCATGGCAAAAATGACAAATGAGCAAGTTATAAAAGTTTCAGCAGATTAACATCAACATGCACTCTTCCAACAGCATTTCGGGCATCAAGATGAGCTTAAATGAAAATGATGCAATGGAATGAAATGAAGTACTCGTTGAGGAGAACAATCTGACGTATTACACGCACGAACCGGAGCTACGGATGCAGAGATACAATGCGTTGAACATGCTATGATTATGTCAAAAATTCTCAGGGACTTAGTAGAATTTTAGACCTCGCGGGAAAACTGGACAGAGGGATCCGGGTCTCCGTTTGGATGGCCGGGCGGGTGGATCTCATCCCACCCGCCGGATCCGGCGACGAGGCGGCCAAAGACGGTGGCCGGAGGGCGGGGCGGCGCCGGAGGAGGCCGGGGACGGCGTCGCGGAGCCGGGGCGGCGCCGGTCCGGGCGGGGCCGAGG
>NC_041391.1:245638321-245645244 GCF_002162155.2 Triticum dicoccoides
GGCCCCGCGGGCCGGCGGCGGCGGGAGGGCGCGGGGGCCACGTGGCGGCGTGCCACTGGCCCGGGGCGGTGGCGGAGAGGTGTCCGGCCGGGTGCGGACATGTCCGGGCGCGGCGGGGGCGATTGGATCTAGGGTTTGCACCGCAAAAATTCGGGGAGGGTCACATATTTATAGGTAGAGGGAGCTAGGAGAGTCCAAATGAGGTGTGGTTTTCGGCCACGCGATCGTGATCGAACGACCGAGAGCATGGAGGGGAGTTAGATGGGTTTTGGGACACTTTGGAAGGGGTGTTGGGCTGCAACAAAAGAGGCCTTTACGGTTACCCGATTAACCGTTGGAGTATCAAACGACCTCCAAATGGCATGAAACTTGACAGGCGGTCTACCGGTGCTATACCAAGGACGCTTGGCAAACCTCGGGCCATTCCGAGAATGTTTAACACCCGCACAAGAGAAGAGGTCAAAAGGGACCGCCAGATGACATAGGAGCGCCGGATTGCAAAACGGACAACGGGGAAAAAGCTCGGATGCATGAGACGAACACGTATGCAAAATGAGATGCACATGATGACATGATAAAATGCAACACGCAAGCAAATGACATGGCAACAACGACGAATAACTGGCAGACACTTGGCGCATCGGATCCGGGGCGTTACAGCCACTAAATCATAGGAAACATGTCGAACAACGAAGAAACTGGGCCTTCTAACCAAGATGCAGACGAGATGGATTATGAGGGTGAACAAGAGTACCTCGACTATTTGACTGCTAAGCAAGGTTTGCAGGTTGGCCTCGATGATGGTACTAACGCCGACATCGACACCGACGGCGCCGGCACCGATGGCGGCACCGAGACCGGTGGGGAAGGTACCGGCGGGGAAGGTACCGGCCCCGATGCCGATACCGAAAAGAGGAAGCATAAGAAGCAGAGGATATGAAACCCTAACAAACTAGGGATTTGACGACTTGTGATCACAAAGATGGCACCTGGCAAGTTTGAGCCGTTAGAGCCGGAAGAACCTCGCAAGTGCTATGGGAACCAAGTAGGATGCATCCTACGGGAATGCGCAAGCATCAACGACGATGACTTAAGGAGTAAAGAACATTTGACGCAGTTGCTCCTAATGAAGTTGCACAAGAGATTCAAGTTCCCCGCCGTGATGATAACATAGAACAACCGTGGGATGATCCGAAGATGAAAAAGATTAACAATCACGCCATGGGCATGTTCAGCAATGATTTGGCCTCCTAGAAAGGGAGGGTGAAACGAGCTATTGAGGCTGATGAACCCCTGTCCAAGATTCTAGAGGAAAATCCGACACTTACGGAAGAGGAGTTCGAAAAATTCAAGGACACTTGCGCTACCAAGGCAGCCAAGGCTAAGGCTGCAAAATTCAAAAGCCTTCAGCAAAGGAACATGGGGAAGAATTGCCTCGGAAGCCGTGGCTACCTCGGTAAAAGGCCCATATGGGATAAGGAGGACGCGGAACGTGAAGCCGCGGGTCTCCCAGACCCCTTCGCGAAGTTCACCAACCCCTTGGAGCATGACTTCATCAGGGCCCGCTACAAGTGGGACAAGGAGAAAAAGGTTTTTTACATGGACAAGATCACGAGGAAATTTATTAGACTACTGGAGAAGCAACACCGGCTTGCAGCCGAAAGCCCTACTTCTCCGATGAGGCCCAAGTGGGACACCCCTCTCAACCGGGCCTTGAACGAACTTAAGGGACTCCCGTTGGACCAGCGGCCCCAATATGGTCGTGTGCACGGCGCTGGAGACGGCGCCACGTGGAAGGTGTTTTACAACGACGGCCCGAAGGCCAAGAAGCAGAAAAAGAAGTTTAGTCAGGCGGACATCGATGCAAAGGTGAAGCTTGCGGTCGAGAAAAAAGCAGCTGAGGACGCGAAAAAAGCAGCCAAGGACAAATATGAGTTGCTACAGTAGGCAGTCAGTGCAGCTGTAACTGCCTACAGAAATGATTTCGCTACTAACTTGGTTCCAGTTATCATCAACTGGGCGAAGGAAAATCCGTACAAGACGGTACATGATTTCCCGATGCCCAGTTTCGTTGCGAGCAACTCCATGAACAACAACACCATCGCACCATCACTTGCTCAAGCAACCGGGCCTCCTCTCGCAGCCGCTCCCGCTCATAGCAGCCCGTCCTCAGTCTCAGGCGTGCTAGGTGGGCCTTCGTCTTTGGCTGAGCTCGACGCCGTCACGGTAATTACATGTCGCACCAACATATATATATATATATAGATAATATTCCATTTTTGTTGCCTTTCGGTTGTTTTACGCCACAGACATATGTGTTTGCAGGCGAAAGAAACCCCGTGCACCATACTCTACTTGATCAAAGGCCAGAAGGTGGACGTGGGAATGGGGATGATAATGGACCCCTCTCAACGCACGTTCCACAACCAGCCGATCCCCGCTGGGCACTTCAGGGTTAGCTTGACCAGTGTGAAATCGGGGCACGAGGATTTGCCTCCTCCAGTACAGCATGTGAGAGCGGACGACGAGACCCCTCTGCGGATTGAACGCTGCAAGGGTTGGGTGCTGCGATGGCCGAAGAATCTTATTCGTCTGGAGCCGGCCGAGAGCACACCAATAACTACCACACATCAACAAGCATGTGCGGAGACCACCACCCCGCCTACGCAATTACCAGCTCCTGTAGTGCCGGGTGAGAGCGGCAGATGACATGATGAAGGGGGTGCAATAGTACTGGCTGATGTAATTTCTCCTGTAGAACAGAGAATGGATGATGAGACGGAGGTCGACCCTATGGATTACCTCAATACAAACGCGTATGACTGTGACATAGATATGATGAGTCAACCATATGACGAATCGGGCTATCAACTTGCTAATGAGGATATGGATGATATGCCCGGGCAGGGTCGTACCATGGATTGCAAAAAGTCTCTCTTCATGAAATCCTCACAGGACACGCCTGAAGATGCCGCCTCAACACAGGCTCAACTAGCCGGGCGCGAGGGTCGTACAGTACTTAGCCGGGAACACTTGTGCAGGGGTTAAGGAAGGGTCTGGAAGGTGTGCCCAAGAAAAAGGAGAGGAAGAGATCGGGGAAGGTAACTGCCTCCAAACAAGCCAGAGCACACAGTAGACAGACGATGCATTCTGAAGAGCGTGTACGCGTGAAAGGTGCAGTCATGTTCCATCTCACGGGCGAGCCGATGCTACCGCCGAAACCGCTGGAGGCACTATCAGGGGATCTCAGGAGACTGCACGACCATGTGCTGTCCACTGAGAAAAGCCTACTAGCCTCAAAGGATCCAGGATATCCGACATACGCGGCTCGTGTGCCTGAGGGGAAGTGCTACGTCGACACACGGCCCGCGGAGGTGTTCTTCCTCCGGTTTGACCATATCTTTGAGATATTTCTAATAAGGCGGCTTGATTTTACTATCGTCCGCCTTTTTGCGCTACATATGAGCTCCGTCATGAAGAGTGAAGAAGTCTCGCAAATCTGTGTGGCGGATCCGTACTACATGCACGAGTCTTTCTTGAGTCTCGGCGACTTTGAGCGTGAAGCTGCTAGGGAGTACCTCCAAAACTTCATGGTACAGAATAAGGACCGGGAAATTGTCCTCGTGCCTTATCATCCAAAGTAAGTCAGTTCTGGACAACCCTTTCGTACATTTCAATCATTCCTTCTCTCTCATATGGGGAATAATTTGAGGTGTCTTTTCCCCACAGCAACGGGCGCGCCGTCCTTATCGTTCTTTACCCGCAAGTCTCCCACGCCGTGTATTTTGACCCTTCCAGAGACTACGAGAAAAAGGATTACACCCACATAATGAATATTCTAGATGATGCTCTCCAAGGCTTCAGCTTTATAGGTGGCCACGTGCATATCAGGAAACAAAGGAACAAGAAGATGGGTTTCGCGCATAAAACTAACTTCTCCTGCATCCATGTCCTAAAACCAAGCAAGAAGGATGGATTCTACATCGTCCATCTCATGATTCAGTTCAACACGGATCACCAAAAACTTCGCATTAACAGCAAAAATGATGATCATATCCACAAGTGGCTAGAATCTCATGGAGAAGCGAATTACAAACTTAGAGATGACTTCTTTCGCATCCAAAGCGACATTGCGACGATCATCATGAAAGAAGTCGTCGATGAGAAGGGGATGTTCCACCACAGCCCTATATCGCGAGCTGACGTCCGAACTCACATAGGCATGCAACGTCTAGACCTCACGTCGTTCAAGAAGCTAGGGTTCGTCCTCGATGATATGGAAGGATGGAACTTCTAGTGATTTATGATGCCGATGATGATGATATGTGTCGGTTGAACTTGTATACTTTTTGTAGCGATGAAACTTTGTGATGTCCACGGTCCCTGCCGAACTTGCGTACGCTACTTTGTTAGTTTGCGTACGATGACCTGCGTACCTCTAGTTAATTAATTTGCATACTGTATATGTTGCATCTAGTTGCTAACCTTTCTTTTTTTGTTGCTCTAGTATATTTTGTTGCATATATATGATTGTACATCCTCTTCATGAACATGCATCTCTAACAGGTACCTAGTTTCGTGATGGCGAGATGGAAATGCTATGTCGTGTACAAAGGGAAGGTTCCGGGGGTGTACAACAAGTGGCATGAGTGTCAGGCGCAAGTGAATGGGTTCACGGGCGCCAGCCATAAAGGCTTCAAAAGCAGATAAGAAGGAGAAGCTAGTTACTTGAGGTTCACGCTAGTGCGAGAGAGGACTCGTAACCGCCACCTCATGTACTGCATAGTTCCGCTCTCACTCATAGTGATAGCACTTCTTGCGTATACCTTTGTTTAGATGGATGACGTTGTTGTAGTTGCAAGTATTCGAGACTTGCATCTATTGCTATTTTCGAGATGATGACAAGATATGACTTTGTGTTGGATGATGATTATGATGAGACTATTTGTATGTACATGCTATGATTACATTTGTGGTCTCGCAGGCATTTGTATGTGTATCATGATGACATTTCTATGTGCTAAAGATTCTTCTACAAAGCCGGTTCAAATACAAAACAAATATGCCAAAAAAACTACTTAAATTAGCAGTACCGAGTGTACAAAAGTTAGCAGCAGCGCCTCAATAGCAGTAGCGCGTCCATCTAAACAGCGCTAGCGCTACTAGCGGTACCGAGCTTCCTCTAACCGCGCTGCTGCTACACTTGTGTAGCAGTAGCGTGTGTGCACACGTGCTACTACTATGAGTTAGCTATAGCGCCTTATTAGTAGCGCGGGTACCCGCGCTACTGATACATCTAAAACCCGCGCTGCTGCTAGCCTTTTCCCTAGTAGTGCTTAGTTGCCGGATGACACTAGTAGCATGTTCAAACGAGGCTTTCATGTCGTCTTGCAACCTTGCCCAACCGGAGATCTGATCCATCTGGCTATGGACGAACGCATGCATGCGCCTATAGGAGTCCTCGCTTGCCCGCGAGACATTTTCCCAGGCTGCCACAGTGGGGGAGGACATCTCTGCTGCATTCACGATGCGTGGGACATCTCTGCTGCTTCCGTGGAACGGCCGGACCAATCTGCTGCATCGACGGTGCGGAGGGACATGTCGGCTGCTTTTGCAGCGAGACGGGACATCTCTCGCGCTTACGCTTCCATGCTCGCCTCTCCCTGGTGGCAATCTCTCGAACCAGAACTCACGCTAGCCATGGCAGACGCAAGGGAACGATGATGAGTGACTTGTTTGTTTTTGTGGATGAGGAGTTGAGGAGGCACTATAGGAATCAGGAACTTTACCATCAGCCATGGCTGACGGCAACGCAAGGCGGACGGAAAAGGCCTTCGTCGTCAGTGTAACGCCCACGATGCGGCTATATCTCACACATGTCGAAGCACGACTTAGAGGCATAACCGCATGGTGGTTTTGTCGCAAGAAGGGTCATCTTCACACAAACCCATGTAATGAACAAGAATGGGATAAAGAGAGTTGGCTTACAATCGCCACTTCACACAATACATAAATAAGATTCATACATCATTCAAAATACACTCATAGACCGACTACGGTCAAATCCAAATGAAAAGAAGATAACCCCAAATGCTAGATCCCCGATCGTCCCAACTAGGATCCTCTACTGATCATCTGGAAACGAAACATAGTAACGACCAAGGTCCTCATCAAACTCCCACTTAAGCTCGGTTGCGCCACTTGTTCTGGTATCCTCGGTACCTGCATCTGTTTTGGTAGAATCTGTGAGCCACGGGGACTCAGCAATCGCACACCCGCGAGATCAAGACTATTTAAGCTTGTAGGTAGGAAAGGGGTAATATGGTGGAGCTGCAGCAAGCACTAAGCATATATGGTGGCTAACATATGCAAGTGAGAGCGAGAAGAGAAGCAACGCATCGGTTGAGAAGATAGAAGTGATCAAGAAGTGATCCTAAAACTACTTACGTCCATACATAACCCAAACCGTGTTCACTTCCCGGACTCCGCCGAGAAGAGACCATCACGGCTACACACACGGTTGATGCATTTTAATGAAGTCAACTGTCAAGTTCTCTACAACCGGACATTAACAAATTCCCATCTGCCTCATAACCGCGGGAACGGCTTTCGAAAGATAATACCCTGCAGGGGTGTCCCAACTTAGCCCATCATAAGCTCTCACGATCAACGAAGGATATACCTTCTCCCGGGAAGACCCGATCAGTCTCGGAATCCCGTTTTGCAAGACATTTCGACAATGGTAAAACAAAACCAGCAAGACCACCCGACTGTGCCAACAAATCCCGATAGGAGCTGCACATATCTCGTTCTCAGGGCACACTGGATGAGACAGGCTACGAGTAACACCAGACTTCGAGTTTCCCCGAGGTGGCCCCGTAGGCGGCTCGGTTCGGACCAACGCTCGGAGGAGCACTGGCCCC
>NC_041391.1:245645490-245689789 GCF_002162155.2 Triticum dicoccoides
TGACCCTCGGGCTCGCGAAAACCCAAGGGAAAAGTGATAGGTGGTAGGTAGTCAAATGATAAAACCAAGGTTGGGCCTTGCTGGAGGAGTTTTATTCAAGGCGAACAGTCAAGGGGGTCCCATAAATCACCCAACCGCGTAAGGAACGCAAAATCAAGGAACATAACACCGGTATGACGGAAACTAGGGTGGCAAGAGTGGAACAAAACACCAGGCATAAGGCCGAGCCTTCCACCCATTACCAAGTATATAGGTGCATTAATTAGACAAGAGATATTGTGATATCCCAAAATATCCATGTTCCAACAAGGAACAAACTTCATCTTCACCTGCATCTAGCAACGCTATAAGAGGGGCTGAGCAAAAGCGGTGACATAACCAAACAACGGTTTACTAGGAAAGGGATGGTTAGAGGCTTGACATGGCAATATGGGAGGCATGATAAACAAGTGGTAGGTAGAGCTAACATAACGATAGAGCGAGCAACTAGCAAAGCAAAGATAGAAGTGATATCGAGGGTATGGTTATCTTGCCTGCAAAGTTCTCAGAGTTGTCGAAAGATTGATCCTCGTTAGCGTAATCAACAGGTTCCTCATTCACGTACTCGTCTCCTGGCTCTACCCAAAGCAAGAACACAAGCAATGGAACCACAATAAATCACGGTGCAATGCACAAGCAACATGATGCAATCCATGGCAAGATGTGATATGCGATGCATATGCGGGCTCCAGAAGGAAAATTGATGAACAAGCATCAACTTGGCAAACCAAGCTTGCCATTGGAAATATGAGGTGATTTCGGTTGAAATCGATATAAAGATCACCGGAATCGGATGCACGGTTTGCAAATGGCAAGCAAAACAAGAATGACACAAATCTGCGATTAACAGCACGATGCTACTTAGCATGCAACAAGAAACCATGCTACATCACCCCAACATAAAAACAAAGCATATGGCAGTGATCTACAGAAGATGCTTGACAAAAGAGGAACACTGAGCTATGGCTAAATCACACAATAACAGCTTCAAACAAGCATGGCAAAAGTGCAAAAGATATCAGCTTGGACATGGCATAAACATCATCAGGTAGCAATGTTCAGAGCAAGAAATCAACATGCTACAGGAACTTATAATATCAAAACAAGACATGGCATGATTCTACTCAAAGCATAGAACAAAAGTCCCTTACTGACCATGAGCCAAAAAGGATCAGAAGATATGATTGCACCCATGTAAACATAGCAAGTTCCGTTAACAGATTTAGGAAACAGAGCATGGCATTAACAGCATTATGAAGGCATCTTTGCGAGCTCGATTCACTCACCACATGTCATTGCATGACAAGATAGGCATAGCACCAGCAAGAATACATGTTTATGAAACTAAACATGGCAAGAACAAGATCATAGCATGCAAGGATCAACTACACCAACCTTGGCAATATTGAATGTCATGTAAACAATCTGCCAGGAAACATTTTATCGCAAAAGTAGAGCAAGAAAATGACATGCTATACTACTCCATAATTGCAAACATGGGCATGAATGGATAGAGAATAACCATAAGTTCAAAACATCCTTACTGAAGTATCTCAAAATATGCATGGATCTCTCTGTGGCATCAAGTTTACATGGCATCAAAATAACAGCAGAACAGGGACTGAAATCAGCAACATCATGAAGCCTAGTTTGCATGCTTGTTCTAGTCACCACATTGATCACAAAAATACATGTCATACACCCCTGTAAAGATGGCATGGCATAGTACAAAACACATGTAGATCTCATGCCCATAAGATGCACACAATAAATGTAGCAAAAATGACAAATGCACACATTCTGTTAAGAATCAGAAACTAACATCATATAGCACTCTTGCATCAAAGATGCAGGCATCTAGATGACCTCAAATGAACATGGCCCACTGGAACAAAATGAAGAGCTCATCCTGATGAACATTTTGATATATCATGTGCATGAAACAGAGCTACGATGACGGAGTTATGGTGCGATGAACAGGGCTAAAAATAATGCAGACTTGGCAAAAAAACAAGGTCAACCTCTAGGGTTCCAGATCTGGATCCGGGCGCGGACTTCGAAGCAGGCCGGAGCCTCGCCGGAGTTGGTGCCGGAGGGGAGGAAGACGACCGGAGGAGGAGAGGGCCGACCGGATCTCGCCGGATCCGGCGCTGGCGGAGGCGGTGGCGGGGCCGGGCGGCGCGGGGCGGCAACCGGGGCGGTGTAACACCCCAAAAATTTAACCAGGTTTTAGTTATTAAAAATTTGCCAAGAGTTTAATTTTTTTTTCCTACAAGAATATCTCTGTTGATTTCAAAACTTTTCTTTTAATATTAAGGAGTTTTTCCCAAGTGGATCCTTCCAAAACATATTGAACTTCTATGCCATCTCATTAAAACAAATTCCTAATCAGTAGGATTATTTATTAAATTATTTCACCCTGAACCTTATTCATTAAAATGAGTTGTTTTAAAATTTGGAGCTCTTTTTGAACTACAACCATTTGATAAATTTAACTAAAAATCCAACCAAAATTTTGAGATGTCATGTGATGTCTCTAAATCACTTTATGCAATAATATAGTTCATTCATTGCATATTTTGAGTGCTACATATGTTTTTCTTCTCTGGTCCAGTAGGCATTTTTGCACTGCAACCCTTTTAAATATTTGTTTATAGCCTCCACCAAAATTATGGGATGTCAGTAGGAGCATATACTTCCATTATATGGAAAAATCCAGGGTTGTTCTTTGAAAATTTTGAGTGAAACAACCTCATCTTCATTCTGGTCCAACATGATGGTTTGTACAGCAACCATATTTTTGCTTGCTCTTTAGCCCTTGATTCTTTCTCCTACTTGTAGTCCTCCCTGTTAAACTCCTAAGTCCAGGAGCATGCAACCATTGGCATATTTTTGGTTCATGAATTAATGCCCTTAACATCCTGTACAGATTTGAAGTTCATCAAAACCTGCACTAGCAAGTTTCTCTTTTTGCCAAAATAACCTTACCACCTTCTCTTGCTTCTAAAGAGACACTGATCTGGAGAATTTGGCCCCTCCAAGAAAAGCCTAGGTGCCTGTGGCATTTTGTCAAACACCTGGAGTGCATGATCAGATTTGACATGAATCGTTGATTGGCATTGTGAACTTGGTCTCCTGACCAAACCACCTTGTCCTCTGAGCTTCACTCTATCAACCACCTAGCTCAGTTGCTTGCCACCCTCACCTGTGACCTGTAGCATGCCACGGCATTATGTCGAACACCTTCCGTGCGTGCACTGGACGCGCCCAGAGCACGCGTATTGCACGAGCGGCACCCGAATCGCCGCGTCACGCCCCGCACTCACCCCAGCCCGTGACCGACCGCAGCCGGCACGCCAGGTCCCCTTGCGCGCTACGTGCTCCCCCTCACCGCAACGCGCCAAACAGAGCCTCGCCGCGTCCCCGGCAAGCCAAAGGCAAGCCGCCACGGCCGCCCGACAGCCCTGCTCAGGCCGGCGCCGCCAAAGCCACCCCGGCTTGCCACCTGCCCCTGGAACAGTGCGAGCTCATCCGCAGCCTCATCACCTAGTGCACGTCGCCGCCACGTCGCCCTAGCTACAGAGAGGCGGTCCGCTAGAGAAACTTATCCACGGCCGCCGCGGAACCGCCTTGCCTCGCCTATATAAGGAGCCCGAGCTCGTATCCGTACGCAGGCGACCTCAAGCCATCTCCCTAGGGGCCCCTTTGGCAGCCAAACGACCCGGGGAGGCCTTCTTCCCCATCTCCGGCAACCGCAGCCGCCGCCATTGCCCCAGCCCTTCCGGCGCCACCAGAGCTTCCCCCTCTCCAATCTCTCCACCAAGAACTCCCCCTCCCTCTTGCGAGTGCAACCCCTCGATCAATTTCGGTCGGAGACCACTGCAGCCCAAAAATCACTTTGTCACCGAAGCCCCCTCCGCCACGGAGCTCCCCCTCCGCCACGGAGCTCGCCGCCGGCGACTCCCTCCACCCCCGGTGACCCGGCGACCACCGGAAGGACCGCCTAGGAGTGGCGGATCCATCCCTGCACTCAGATGCCCGCGAAGAAACGCCGTTCGCCGGCGACGATCGCCGGACGCTCCGCCTCGGCTCGGGCAGAGAAGAGGAGGGAGTGGGGACTGGTCAAACCTGACCAGTGGGCACCCTGGACCCACTGTCAGTGACCCAACCCCGCCTCCACGCGTTTAAGTGGAAGCGTAAAGACCCCGAGTACGTCTCCCATTTTCGAAGACGCATTCTGCAGAAACGTTTTCTTTTCTGTTTTATTATTAAAAACAGATTTTGACCAAATCTTTGACTGGCTTTATCTTTTTAAATATAACTCCAAATGAATTAATTCTTTCTCCTACGTCTCTCAAATATTGTCTAGTTTATTTTAAGATTTATTTGAAAAAATTTCAACACATTTTTTTGTGCCGTTTTTATTTTGTGTGTTAATTCAAATATATTCTTCTAATAGGATTTTTGAAGATTTCAAGATGTTTTGGATTGCACCCTGTTTTCCCATGACCTGAAGGCAAGCATTCTGAACCCCGGCATAATATTTTTGTGTGTTCGATGACACGTTTATAACACCACCTCACTTTGGAGAAACTTGTTATTTCATGTGATATGATCATATGCATGGGTGCATGTTATTGATTTCCATGCTGTTGGAAATGAAGACACTTGTGATGATAACCATCCTCATGTGCCTTGCATGCATACCGGTAGGAACCCGGGAAAACCTCTGCCTTGGGTAGGCATGAGTTTGTCGCCGGTCTCCGTCGGGACGGTTATGTCTGGTATGGCATGGCAAGGTGATATGAGCGGTGACTCTGTTGGTTGAAATATATTCGTTAAGCTAATCATGCAGGGAATACTTAAACCTCCTGAGTCGACCGTAGATCGAGTCTTGTGCCAGTAACCCCCATACTTGTTTCGTACTACCACTCGTCTCTACAGCAAGTAGAGTACGGTTCAGTAAGTTGTTAACCTCTTTCTAGCACACACCGTACAGAGAGGCCATGGTGGAAGATACCGGTTGTAGCTGGTAGGCAGGCCACCTGGTCCGGAGGCATGGGTGTTTCCGGCTGGGACCGAGAGGGGAGGTGAGGGAGTCCTGGACTAGGGGGTGTCCGGATAGCCGGACTATCAATATCCGCCGGACTCCCAGACTACGAAGATAGAAGATTGAAGACTCCGGCTCGTGTCCGGAAGGTACTTTCCTTGGTGTGGAAGGCATGCTTGGCAATACGGATATGTAGATCTCCTACCATTGTAACCGAATCTGTGTAACCCTAGCCTCTCCGGTGTCTATATAAACCGGAGGGCCTTAGTCCGTAGGACACAACATTACATCTCAACAATCATACCATAGGCTAGCTTCTAGGGTTTAGCCTCCTTGACCTCGTGGTAGATCTACTCTTGTACTACCCATATCATCAATATTAATCAAGCAGGACGTAGGGTTTTACCTCCATCGAGAGGGCCTGAACCTGGGTAAAAACATTGTGTCCCTCGTCTCCTGTTACCATCCGCCTAGACGCACAGTTCGGGACCCCCTACCCGAGATCCGCCGGTTTTGACACCGACATTGGTGCTTTCATTGAGAGTTCCTCTGTGTCGTCACCGATAGGCTCGATGGCATCTTCAATCATCAACGCTGTCCAGGGTGAGACTTTTCTCCCCGGACAGATCTTCGTATTCGGCGGCTTTGTACTGCGGGCCAATTCTCTTGGCCATCTGGAGTAGATCGAAAGCTACGCCCCTGGCCGTCAGGTCAGATTCGGAAGCTTAAACTTCACGGCCGATGACCACGGAGACTTGATCTCCGACGGACTCGAGCCACAGCCAAGTGCGCCGCACTGCGACGATGGGCATGATCTAGCTCTGCCGCCGGACAGTGCTCTAGTGGCCGCACTCAAATCCGCTCCGGCTACTAGCCCGGAGCCGATTGCCCATATCAAGGGTCGGTGGATAGACGCCGCCCCGGGGGCTTCAACATCCACGGCGATGGAGCCGAATACCAATCTTGTCCCCTGCGAAACTCGTGATCCCGAGGCGTCGGACTCCTCGCCGGACTCTGAGCCTCCCGCGCCCCTGTCAATTAAACCAGATTGGACGCCGGTTATGGAATTCACCGCCGCGGACATCTTTCAGCACTCGCCTTTTGGCGATATCCTGAATTCCCTGAGGCATCTCTCGCTATCAGGAGAATCCTGGCCGGACTATGGCCAGGACGGTTGGAGTTCGGACGACGAAGAAATTCAGAGCCCACCCACCACCCACTTTGTAGCCACTGTCGAGGATCTAACCGACATGCTAGACTACGACTCCGAGGACATCGACGCTATGAATGATGATGCCGGAGACGAACAGGACCCAGCACCCATCGGGCACTGGAAGGCCACCTCGTCATATGACGTCTACATGGTGGATACCCCAAAAGAAGGGGATGGCGAAAAAGCAGCGGAGGAAGATTCTCTAAAGAAACAGCCTAAACGCCGACGTCAGCGGCGCCGCTCTAAATCCCGCCACAACAAGAATGAAGATTCCGGCACAGGAAATAACAATACCCTAGAGAGTGCCGAAGACAAACCCCTCCAGCAAAACTCAGCGCAGGAGGATGCAGAAGCAAGCCCTCACGAAGGGGCGGCAGAAGAAAAGGTCGAGGATCACAACTATATACCTCCCTCCGAAGACGAAACAAGCCCCAATGACGACGAACTCGAGGAGCCCATCGAACAAGAGCTTTTCAAACGCAGGCTCATCGCTACAGCAAGAAGCCTGAAGAAGGAAAAACAGAAGCTCAACACAGCGGAAGACGCGCTTCGAATAAGATGGAGCAAAGTACTCAAGACCGCAGATAAACACGGCAACGGCCACCAATCGAAGAGCTACCCGAAGCGCAAGCTGCTCCCAGAATTGGACGAGGAGGCCATAAAGCCCCCACCGTCCAACGGCCCAGCCAGGTCCATCTACGGACCCAAAAAGACAGCCCCAATAAGCAAAGGAACACGTCAAGTGTCCGACGATAGCGGCACGTACAAGTACAGGGGCGCTGCACACCCACTATGCTTCACCAACGAGGTGCTGGATCATGAATTCCCAGCAGGGTTTAAACCCATAAACATAGAAGCTTATGATGGAACAACAGACCCTGGAGTCTGGATAGAAGACTATATATTACATATACATATGGCCAGAGGAGACGATCTCCACGCCATAAAATACCTACCCCTCAAGCTCAAAGGGCCAGCCCGTCATTGGCTCAAAAGCCTCCCAGAAAACACTGTTGGAAGTTGGGAAGAGCTCGAGGAAGCGTTTAGAGCAAATTTTCAAGGGGCTTATGTCCGGCCTCCGGATGCAGATGACCTAAGTCACATAACTCAACAGCCCGGAGAGTCAGCGCGGAAATTCTGGAACAGGTTCCTTACCAAAAAGAACCAAATAGTCGACTGTCCGGACGCCGAAGCCTTAGCAGCTTTTAAGCACAATGTCTGAGACGAATGGCTCGCCAGACACCTCGGTCAAGAGAAACCGAGGGCAATGACCGCATTAACAAGCCTCATGACCCGCTTCTGTGCAGGAGAGGATAGCTGGCTGGCAAGATGCAGCACCAGCGACCCAAGTACATCCGAGACAAGAGATGGAAACGGAAAATCACGGCACAGAAAAGAGCAGCGCCGGAATAAAGAGAAAAGCCCAAAGAGCACGGCAGACAACACCGGATTTAAAAGCTCACGGTCAAATAATAAAGCTCAGCCCCTCAGGGATGACAGCGACGAACTGTCTAACCTACACAAAATTTTGGGTCGGATATGTCAAATCCACAGTACCCCCGGAAGGCCCGCAAATCACACCCACAGGGATTGTTGGGTTTTCAAACAGTCCGGCTGATTAAACGCCGAACACAAGGGGCTCGACGCGTCAAGCGAAGAAGATAAACCCCGCCAGCAGGGCACCGGAAAACAAAAAACTTTTCCCCAAGGGGTCAAAGCAGTAAACTCACTTTATGTGAGGATACGGAAAAACAGTGCGGCACTTTCTAAAAAGAGCACCAAACGGTCCAATCAAGCAGACCGAAGAGATTGGATATCAAAACCAATCACTTTCGACCACCTGGACTACTCCAGAAGTGTTCGAAGTGCGGGACGGACTCCCCTGATATTGAATCCGGTAATAGACGGATTACAATTCACAAACGTCCTAATGGACGGAGGCAGTGACTTAAACCTGCTATATTCAAACACAATCCGTCGGATGGGGATAGACCCTACCAAAATTCGACACAGCCGCACTTCCTTCAAAGGAGTGACGCCAGGCCCTTACGCCAAGTGCACAGGCTCGATATTACTCGAAGTCGTGTTCGGATCACCGAACAATTTTCGACAAGAAAAGTTAATTTTCCATGTCGTCCCATTTAAAAGTGAATATCAAGCACTGTTGGGACGAAAGGCTTTTGTCCGCTTCAACGCCATACCACATTACGCGTCTCTTACACTTAAGATGCCCGGTCCCCATGGCACCATTTCAGTGCGCGGGTCATTTAAAGACTCCGGACTCGGATAGACGAATCCGAACTCAGCAGGCTAGGGGCTGCCTAGCCGCATACCCTTTCACAAGGGGCTGCGCGCACAACTAACCACGATGAACAACGTGCGTACCCGTCCAGGATAATGGCACAACGGAGACACAGGCGCAGACGTGCAGTAGGGACCCGTCGCAAGGATTCTTTTCAGATTAAGACCCTACGTAGACCTTTTTATTACTATCCCTTGTTGTTAATCTCCCTCGGCTTCTTCCTATAGCCAAAGCGGAGCCTGACTCTTTGGCATCGACCGCGTCAGAAGACAATGCCCGTACCTGGACACAAGGGGCTTAGGGCATAATTCTGCCCGTTATCATAAAGTCCGAACACCTTCAGGAGTGTTCGGCGTCTCAAGTTAGGCATTATATGCATCAGCTCCGAATCATGTCTTTGGTCAAATGTTGGGTTTGCCTGGCTCCTGTGTTTTGCTGCCTTACGTTCCGTATCACCCGGCTAACGCGGCACCAGGAGAACTACTGCGATTGTGCCCCAGTTCGGCTGGGCGAGCACCTCAGTAGAGAAAGCCGAAAACTGACTGTCATGATATAGCGAGAGTCTGGTCAGCCACTTGATCGACTATCGGAATGTTTAGAATTCCCCGCTTTGACGAAGGACCGCTTCCCGGTCAGGCACGTACGCACCCCGAATCTGGAGATGTGCGGTGTCATTAGGGGTTATATCGTAGCCCCACCCTCGAGCTCCATTGGCTAAGTGAAAGAGATAAAGCATTATAGTCCGGATTGCCTCGTTCGCTACGCTACCACCTCCTTATAACAGGACCGAGACGTCAGATTAAAGTGTGAAAATGCGCCATTTTGTGAACACCCCAGCACCTTGTGCGAGGGGGCTGAAGCCGAAGACTGCATCTTTCAGGTCATACACAAGTATATTTAAACGGCCGCAAGGAGAAGTTTTACTACTTGGAAGCACAAGTATAAAAAGCATTCATACTATAATCATTGATTTACAAGATACTGCGTTCATTTGAACGCTACATTCTTTGAGCACTGCGCCTCTACTTTACGAGCACCGCGCATGACTTCTCCGAAGTAGTGCTCTGCAGGGAGCCGGCTTTCATCCGGACCCTGGGCAGCAACGGCGGTGGCATCCATCTCCGGATAATGCGCCTTCACACGGGCCAGAGCCATCCGCGCGCCCTCGATGCAGGCCGACCGTTTCATCTCCTTGATATGCGGCACCGCCCCAAGGAACTGCTGCAGTAGGCCGAAGTAGCTTGTCGCCTTCGACCTTTCTGGCCAGACATGAGCCACGATGTCAGTCATGGCCAGTCCGGACAGTCTATTCAGTTCAGCCCATTCGGCCAACCTGTGCGTCAGAGGAAGAGCGCGATCCGGGCTGTGGAATTGAGACCAATACAACTCTTCCGCCTCGTGATCCCCTTGGCTCCGGAAGTGCTTAACGGCATCAGCCGCACTCGCAGCCAAGTCCATGTATGGATCCTCCGAACTCCACAGTCGCTCAAATTAAGCATACTTGGCATCCATAAACCGGCGACGCATAAGAAACGACTTGCCAGCCACGATTTCTCCGGCTTGGCGCAGCTCCTCTTTCATAGCCCGCATTGCAGAGCGGGCATCCTTGGCTTCGGCGGTGGCCTTCTTCAGGTCTTCCCGCTCCGATAGGCGCTCCTTTTCAAGAGCCTCGCTACGGTCGGTAGCATCCTTTAATTTCTTGGCCAATTCGGCCACCTCCGCCCTGCTTAGGCAGTGCGCGGCCTTTTCTGCCTTCAACTCTTCGGCTGCCCTCGCGGCAGCCGCATCACTCCTTCGGGCTTGCTCCTTAGCTTGAGCAAGCTCGGCCCGAAGGCTCTCCACAGCAGCAGCACTGTTTGAACAAACAGCATATAACTTATCAGAGGAGGGCTTTGACCCACTCAATAAAGCGGCTGCGGAGAATTTATTTACCTTGCGACTCGTCAAGTCGCTGATTGACAAGTGCGATGTCAACATCTGCCATGTCCAGTTGTCAACTCAATTCGGCAAACTGATTAATCTGGCTGGCCCCCGGACTATCCGCCACCTGTATCAGAAAGGCAGTATTTATCACCTGAGATGTTTAGATTTTCGGTCCTCGGCACGCTGTCGTCTTCGACAACCTACCGAGTCTCAGGGGCTACTATCTATACAGGGCGCATTTTTTATATGCACAACTGTTAAAAAGACAAAGGGGTGCGCTATTTTCACATACCTCAAATCCCGCTAGCAAGCTCATGGCAGCGTCAAGCAATCCGCTCTCAGCGGACGAAATCCTTCCAATCACCATACGCATTAACGCACGGTGATCTTCTGAAATGGACGCCCTCTCAAGCAGACTCTTCAGTTCTCCCGGCCGTCTTCTGCTGGGTGCCGAACTCTCTGGCCCCTCCGGACTCGGGGACGCCCTCCGTGATGACACTTCAGGCTCGCCCGCTTCATCTGGCAGCGCCGCGGACGGAGGCGTATCACTCTCCATCATCTCCGGAAGAAAGTCCCCCGAGGATGAACTCATCTGAGACGGCTGCAGATCCGAACTACGATATAAATCTTTCGGTTACCTACAGAAGCATAAACGAAGGTATTCCCTTATTAATTAATTTCCTCTTTCATACTCACGGCTCGTTGGAGGGCTGGCCCGTCGGCGATGATTGCGCGTCCGGATTCTCTCCGGACGCCGGACCCCCCGGTGAGGATTTCTTCCCACGCTTAGGGGATTTGACCTCCGGATCTCCGGAGGCGGTCCTCTTCTCCCTCCAAAGGGAGGGATCCTTGGTTCCCTCCTCTTCGGTCGCCCCTTCGGGCGAAGTATTAGCTCCTTTATCTCCCCCGTCGCCCCCCTCTATGGGCGCAACCTCCAACATTCTGACCAGCACGGGCTCTAGTGCGGTCTCTGGGAGGCCGGACACCTTATCAGCCTTGATTGCGCCACCCATTCCTGTAAAGAATAAAGGGTCAGGAGACGATCTTTTGAAAGGCATACAAATAGAATGGCCGGGCTTTGAGCTATTTACCTGAGTATCCGGGCGATCGCGGCTTAGTCCAGCATCCTCGGCCAAATCCGGACACGCCACCTGCGGTCCGAAGAACAGCTCGTACATCTCCGAGGGTGTCGCACCCATGAAATGCTGGAGGATACGAGGTCCCTCCGGATTGAACTCCCATAAACGGAGAGGACGACGTTTGCAGGGTAGGAGGTGCCTGGTTAGCATGACCTGCATCACCTTGACCAGGTCGATCTCCCTTGTTTGGAGGTCTCGAATCCGGCCCTGTAGTGCGGGCACGTCCTTGGACGGCCCCCAGTTGTGCCCTTGGTTGACCCACGACATCAGCTGCCGTGGAGGTCCCGGGCAGAAAGAGGGCGGCGGCTTTTGCTTGCTGCCCCTAGGAACGGTGATGTAAAACCACTCCTGCTGCCACAATCCCTGTTCCTCTTGGAAGGAACCTTCGAGCCACGGGGCGTCGACCTTCCTGCTTATGGTCGCCCCGCCACACTCCGCTTGGCGCCCCCCGATCACCTTCGGCTCCACCTTAAATGTTTTCAGACACAGGCCGAAGTGGGGGATGACGCGGAGGAAGGCTTCGCAGACAATGATGAATGCGGAGATATGGAGGATGGACTCCGGAGCCAAGTCGTGGAAGTCCAGCCCGTAGTAGAACAGGAGCCCCCTCACGAAAGGATCCGTCGGGAAGCCTAATCCCCGACGGAGGTGAGATGCGAAAATGACGTATTCGCCGGGCTCGGGGGCTGGCACGGCCTGCCCTGGGGCAGGCAACCTGTGCGAAACTTCGTAGGCCAGGTACTTGGCCTCACGCAACTTCAATATGTCCTCCTCCGTGACGGAGGAGGGCATCCACTGGCCCTGGAGGTCGGAGCCGGACATTGTTGTGGATCCGAAGCACTCGAATCTGAAGCTCTAGGTTTTGGAACTGGGAGCAGAGGAAAGATTCGATGCGAGGTTGAAAGACAAGGACAGGCCTTGGTCCTCTTATAAAGGGGGAAGAAATACCAAGGGCCGTCTCTGTGACCGTTTGGGATTCCCCTTTGATAGAGGAGGCGTGGCGACGGGAACGGTTGGGTTACCCACACACGTATTGATGAGGATCCCGGGATAAAAGGGAACACGATATCTGCTTCGACAGGACGTGCCAAGGAAACTGCTTCGCTAAACGTGCTGAGGCGGAATAATAAAAACAATTCAAAACGAAGGATTGGCTGCGGTGTGATGTCACGCCGCATAAATACGTCAGCAGATTGAGCTAAGTGTATTTTATTCTCTCTATGTTGGAATGTGGAATTTATTTTGCAGAGCCGGACACTATCCTGGTGTCCATTATTTTCTCCGAATTATTCAAGGAGGGGAACCCGCCTTGCAATGCCGAACATTATGCACGCCGGACTTATCGTCATTGAAGACTGGTTCAGGGGCTACTGAGGGAGTCCTGGACTAGGGGGTGTCCGGACAGCCGGACTATCAATATCCGCCGGACTCCCAGACTATGAAGATAGAAGATTGAAGACTCCGGCTCGTGTCCGGAAGGTACTTTCCTTGGCGTGGAAGGCAAGCTTGGCAATACGGATATGTAGATCTCCTACCATTGTAACCGACTCTGTGTAACCCTAGCCTCTCCGGTGTCTATATAAACCGGAGGGCCTTAGTCCGTAGGACACAACATTACATCTCAACAATCATACCATAGGCTAGCTTCTAGGGTTTAGCCTCCTTGATCTCGTGGTAGATCTACTCTTGTACTACCCATAGCATCAATATTAATCAAGCAGGACGTAGGGTTTTACCTCCATTGAGAGGGCCTGAACCTGGGTAAAAACATTGTGTCCCTCGTCTCCTGTTACCATCCGTCTAGACGCACAGTTCGGGACCCCCTACCCGAGATCTGCCGGTTTTGACACCGACAGGAGGCCACCCCTTAGAGCGCGAGATATAAATTTGATCCCATGCTACGCGAGGTTGTAGCCTCCCCACTTAGAGTTTGCTTGACAGGTGTCGTGGGTGATTCCAGACACGTGTGAGTTAAGCTGGTGTGTGCAAGTTAGGTGTGTTTTCAACAAAAAGACCGTAGACGGAATTAGTCCCGATGGACTAAAGAAATCCGTTACTCGTGGGTAAAGAGTACACCCTCTGCAGAGATTAAACCTATTCGAATAGCCGTGTCCATGGTTAAGGATTACAGTCTGGGATGGGTCAAGTGTCGGTCTTAGTGTCGGTCTTCGGAGGTGAAACTGTTATCCAGAACTGGAATTACTACTTGTGACTTGTGATAATTATGATTATTATTATTGTTGACTAACCCGTGATATTATTGTTATTATCGAGTATCTCTGGGATGGTTCTACCTCCGGGATATTCACTATGATTGTTTCTTTTAAAGCCCTTTTTGTGGTGTTGCTCAGACGCCCGACTGTGGCATTTCTTTTAAAGCCCTTTATGTGGTGTCGCTCAGACACCCGATTGTGGCATTTCTTTTAAAGCCCTTTATGTGGTGTCGCTCAGATGCCTGACTGTGGCATTTCTTTTAAAAGCCCTTTATGTGGTGTCGCTCAGACGCCCGACTGTGGCATTTCTTTTAAAGCCCTTTATGTGGTGTCGCTCAGACGCCCGACTGTGGCATTTATTTTAAAGCCCTTTATGTGGTGTCGCTCAGCCGCCTAACTGTGGCATTTCTTTTAATGCCCTTTATGTGGTGTCGCTCAGACGCCCGACTGTGGTATTTCTTTTAAAGCCCTTTATGTGGTGTCGCTAAGACACCCGACTGTGGCATTGCTTGTTATTTATTTCATAAATTTTAATACTACTATGTTATTGCATTTTTATAAATAACTTGCTTGCACGCATCAGAGTTTATTTATCTTTTGTGACTGACGTCATGAGCATAAAATATTTTCAGCATATCAGTGTTATATTATAACTGTGTTCATAATGTTTGCAAGTACATTCAAAGTACTCACTGGCTTGTCCCTGGCTATTGTCTTGGCCAGATTTTCTTGCACGGAGAGGAGCGACGCGATGACAGCCCCAAAACCTAAGCAACAGAGATAGCAGCCTCGCGGAGATAGGAGTTAACCTGGTCAGCTGTTCCTGTGGGAAATGGAGTCCCATAGACACTGATGATCCATAAAACGCTTCCGCCATCAACCACTAGAAATCATTTGTTGTACTCACAGGCCAGAATGGTCTTGTACCACATATTTTGTATTTTTCTTGGAATTTCTGTATCAAGTTGGAGCCTCATCAGCTAACAGTAATCCTGGGGCTGATGAGCACGACGGTCTTTTCTAGAAATTTATTCCCCAGAAAACCGGTCGTGACAGACTTGGTATCAGAGCCAGGCTGACCATTGGCTAATCCTATCTTAGCCAGGTCAAAAATCTTAGGCAAACAACCCACCAAGCCATAACCGAACCCCAGCCAAACTTCTCGTGCAAGATAGCCACACAGTGACCCCGACACTTTTGGCAGTCGGTGCCCAACCTATCAACCTAGCTTGTCTATCACGCACCAGCAACTAGCACCCAAGGTGTCTCATTCGCAAGCGTGCGAAGGAAGACTCCGTCCCCTTTTTTCTATAAAAAGGGCACGCTAGCCCCAACCCAGCACAGCCTCTACCCCAAACCGAGTCCGACACCGACAACCCAGTCGTGCTGTTCGGACACCCGATCGAAACCCTGAGATCAGCTCCAGCCACCAACCGAGATGCTTTGATGACCCTAGAAGTGCTTCGTCACCTTTTGAGAGCACACTCCAACGGGGTTGTGGCCAACAATCCCCGCGATGGTCATCATCGCTACCCCGACCCTGCAGTTCTTCCGCCATCTCTGACTAATCCCGGCAGTGAGACACGTGGAGAAGCCTCGACATCCACCAGGCACGCCCGTTTAGACGTAAATGAGGTAGGTTAAGCCGTGCGAGTATCACCGAGTTTCAGTGTATCCTCGCTTTGTAATCGTGCGACCTTGTATATAAACGCAGCCTGTCGTTATACCTCTGTTTTAATAATAGCCTTGCGTATTTTGTCAGCGCACAGTTGCATAATTTCTGGGCACAGCTACCAAAACCAACCTTGACGACAACCACAATAACACGTCTCTTTATGAGATATGTGTATCTCTGACACTGACCCGACCTTTGGAGGTGATCTGGCCGTTTTATTACCTTTCACCACGGTAAATAAACCAGCCCAGATGCTATATAAGAAGACCACCTTGTGACCTTACCCAGCAACCCTCACCTCATGCACCACTCTCACAACCATTCCTTGTCATGCCGAGCCCCAGTATTCATCTGAGAACCCCAGATGCAACCCCAGGTAGCTTTGTCAAAATATTGCGGGACTTTACCCGCAGTACCATGGGTTCTACCCAACCACCCCAGTACAAGCTGTTCAAATCGAGAATCACCCCATCCACCTCGGAATATTGGGCAGCAGTACACATTCCTCCTGTAGACCCCAACCAAGATCCAACGGAAGTTTCCTTCGTGGGAAAATCTATGCCAACCCCACACCTGGCCATAGAAGATGCTGCGAAAGAAGCGATTGCTCGCCTTCATCCGCAGTACCTTATGCCCGCGAACGAGGATATTATTATTTTCCGAGTTGTGCAACACGCGGAGGAGTAACATCTTTTCCCGGTGGACGGATTGAGAGAGATCCAGTTCTAGCCAACCTTATCCAGTACATCATCGCTCAAGAGCATTTGAACCAGCGAGTGATGGATTATCTCCAGAATCTCACCGATCTGAATCCTCAGATTGCAATCGGCAGACCACTGAGGCCCGACCCAGAGAGACGCTTACATCGACTGGGCAATCCACTTCCTCCGATGGAAGAGGACTGCATCCCTTTACCAGAGACATTTTATCAGGACCCCACCCAGTTACCGTTTTCATTTTAGACGTTACTACTGTGTTTGTTATTTCAGCATTTATTATTGCGTCGTATCTTATGCATGGTACCTCGAACCTGTGCGACGAGTCGAGTATTTAGTTTCTACTAGTATGAGTAATTTTCTTCATGAATAACTTGTGTAACCGCGAAAAATCCTAGTATCAGTTTTCTTCTTATTGAATTGCTGCATCGATTATCCCCTCACTACGTGGATTATTATTTTTATTCACGCAGCACCACGGCAGCAGACTCACAACCGCTTGAACATATATGGAGTATTCGTTTTTCTCAACGGCTCTTAGCAAATCTCGAGGACGAGATTTTTTCTTAAGGGGGGTAGTATTGTAACACCCCAAAAATTTAACCAGGTTTTAGTTATTAAAATTTTGCCAAGAGTTTAAATTTTTTTGCCTACAAGAATATCTCTGTTGATTTCAAAACTTTTCTTTTAATATTAAGGAGTTTTTCCCAAGTGGATCCTTCCAAAACATATTGAACTTCTATGCCATCTCATTAAAACAAATTCCTAATCAGTAGTATTATTTATTAAATTATTTCACCCTGAAGCTTATTCATTAAAATGAGTTGTTTTAAAATTTGGAGCACTTTTTGAACTACAACCATTTGATAAATTTTAACTAAAAATCCAACCAAAATTTGGAGATGTCATGTGATGTCTCTAAATCACTTTTATGCAATAATATAGTTCATTCATTGCATATTTTGAGTGTTGCACATGTTTTTCTTCTCTAGTCCAGTAGGCATTTTTGCACTGCAACCCTTTTAAATATTTGTTTATAGCCTCCACCAAAATTATGGGATGTCAGTAGGAGCATATAATTCCATTATATGCAAAAATCCAGGGTTGTTCTTTGAAATTTTTGAGTGAAACAACCTCATCTTCATTCTGGTCCAACATGATGGTTTGTACAGCAACCATATTTTTGCTTGCTCTTTAGCCCTTGATTCTTTCTCCTACTTGTAGTCCTCCATGTTAAACTCCTAAGTCTAGGAGCATGCAACCATTGGCATATTTTTGGTTCATGAAATAATGCCCTTAACATCCTGTACAGATTTGAAGTTCATCAAAACCTGCACTAGCAAGTTTCTCTTTTTGCCAAAATAACCTTACCACCTTCTCTTGCTTCTAAAGAGACACTAATCTGGAGAATTTGGCCCATCCAAGAAAAGCCTAGGTGCCTGTGGCATTTTGTCAAACACCTGGAGTGCATGATCAGATTTGACATGAATTGTTGATTGGCATTGTGAACTTGGTCTCCTGACCAAACCACCTTGTCCTCTGAGCTTCACTCTATCAACCACCTAGCTCTGTTGCTTGCCACCCTCACCTGTGACCTGTAGCATGCCGCGGCATTATGTCGAACACCTTCCGTGCGTGCACTGGACGCGCCCAGAGCACGCGTATTGCACGAGCGGCACCCGAATCGCCGCGTCACGCCCCGCACTCACCCCAGCCCGTGACCGACCGCAGCCGGCACGCCGGGTCCCCTTGCGCACTACGTGCTCCCCCTCACCGCAACGCGCCAAGCAGAGCCTCGCCGCGTCCCCGGCAAGCCAAGGGCTAGCCGCCACGGCCGCCCGACAGCCCTGCTCAGGCCGGCGCCGCCAAAGCCACCCCGGCTTGCCACCTGACCCTGGAACAGTGCGAGCTCATCCGCAGCCTCATCACCTAGTCCACGTCGCCCTAGCTACAGAGAGGCGGTCCACCGGAGAAACTTATCCATGGCCGCCGCGGAACCGCCTTGCCTCGCCTATATAAGGAGCCCGAGCTTGTCTCCGCACGCAGGCGACCTCAAGCCATCTCCCTAGGGGCCCCTTTGGCAGCCAAACGACCCGGGGAGGCCTTCTTCCCTATCTCCAGCAACCGCAGCCACCGCCATTGCCCCAGCCCTTCCGGCGCCACCAGAGCTTCCCCCTCTCCAATCTCTCCACCAGGAACTCCCCCTCCCTCTCGCGAGTACGACCCCTCGATCAATTTCGGTCGAAGACCACCGCAGCCCAAAAATCACTTTGTCACCAAAGCCCCCTCCGCCACGGAGCTCGCCGCCGGCGACTCCCTCCACCGTCGGCGACCCGGCGACCACCGGAAGGACCGCCTAGGAGTGGCGGATCCATCCCTGCACTCAGATCCCCGCGAAGAAACGTCGTTCGTCGGCGACGATCGCCGGACGCTCCGCCTCGGACCCACTGTCAGTGACCCAACCCCGCCTCCACGCGTTTAAGTGGAAGCGTAAACACCCTGAGTACGTCTCCCATTTTCGAAGACGCATTCTGCCGAAATGTTTTCTTTTCTGTTTTATTATTAAAAACAGATTTTGACCAAATCTTTGACTGGCTTTATCTTTTTAAATATAACTCCAAATGAATTAATTCTTTCTCCTATGTCTCTCAAATATTGTCTAGTTTATTTTAAGATTTATTTGAAAAAATTTCAAAACAATTTTTCGTGCTGTTTTTATTTTGTGTGTTAATTCAAATATATTCTTCTAATAGGATTTTTGAAGATTTCAAGATGTTTTGGATTGCACCCTGTTTTCCCATGACCTGAAGGCAAGCATTTTGAACCCCGGCATAATATTTTTGTGTGTCCGATGAAACGTTTATAACACCACCTCACTTTGGAGAAACTTGTTATTTCATGTGATATGATCATATGCATGGGTGCATGTTATTGATTTCCATGCTGTTGGAAATGAACACACTTGTGATGATAACCATCCTCATGTGCCTTGCATGCATACCGGTAGGAACCCGGGAAAACCTCTGCCTTGGGTAGGCATGAGTTTGTCGCCGGTCTCCGTCGGGATGGTTATGTCTGGTATGGCATGGCAAGGTGATATGAGCTGTGACTCTGTTGGTTGAAATATATTCGTTAAGCTAATCATGCAGGGAATACTTAAACCTCCTGAGTCGACCGTAGATCGAGTCTTGTGCCAGTAACCCCCATACTTGTTTCGTACTACCACTCGTCTCTACAGCAAGTAGAGTACGGTTCAGTAAGTTGTCAACCTCTTTCTAGCACACACCGTACAGAGAGGCCATGGTGGAAGATACCGGTTGTAGCTGGTAGGCAGGCCACCTGGTCCGGGGGCATGGGTGTTTCCGGTTGGGACCGAGAGGGGAGGCCACCCCTTAGAGCGTGCGATATAAATTTGATCCCATGCTACGCGAGGTTGTAGCCTCCCCACTTAGAGTTTGCTTGACAGGTGTCGTGGGTGATTCCAGACACGTGTGAGTTAAGCTGGTGTGTGCAAGTTAGGTGTGTTTTCAACAAAAAGACCATAGATGGAATTAGTCCCGGTGGACTAAAGAAATCCGTTACTCGTGGGTAAAGAGTACACCCTCTACAGAGATTAAACCTATTCGAATAGCCGTGTCCATGGTTAAGGATTACAGTCTGGGATGGGTCAAGTGTCGGTCTTAGTGTCGGTCTTCGGAGGTGAAACTGTTATCCAGAACTGGAATTACTACTTGTGACTTGTGATAATTATGATTATTATTATTGTTGACTAACCCGTGATATTATTGTTATTATCGAGTATCTCTGGGATGGTTCTACCTCCGGGATATTCACTATGATTGTTTCTTTTAAAGCCCTTTTTGTGGTGTTGCTCAGACGCCCGACTGTGGCATTTCTTTTAAAGCCCTTTATGTGGTGTCGCTTAGACGCCCGACTGTGGCATTTCTTTTAAAGCCCTTTATGTGGTGTCGCTCAGACGCCCGACTGTGGCATTTCTTTTAAAAGCCCTTTATGTGGTGTCACTCAGACGCCCGACTGTGGCATTTCTTTTAAAGCCCTTTATGTGGTGTCGCTCAGACGCCCGACTGTGGCATTTATTTTAAAGCCCTTTATGTGGTGTCGCTCAGCCGCCCGACTGTGGCATTTCTTTTAAAGCCCTTTATGTGGTGTCGCTCAGACGCCCGACTGTGGTATTTCTTTTAAAGCCCTTTATGTGGTGTCGCTAAGACACCCGACTGTGGCATTGCTTGTTATTTATTTCATAAATTTTAATACTACTATGTTATTGCATTTTTATAAATAACTTGCTTGCACGCATCAGAGTTTATTTATCTTTTGTGACTGACGTCATGAGCATAAAATATTTTCAGCATATCAGTGTTATATTATACCTGTGTTCATAATGTTTGTGAGTACATTCAAAGTACTCACTGGCTTGTCCCTGGCTATTGTCTTGGCCAGATTTTCTTGCACGGAGAGGAGCGACGCGATGACAGCCCCGGAACCTAAGCAACGGAGATAGCAGCCTCGCAGAGATAGGAGTTAACTTGGTCAGCTGTTCCTGTGGGAAATGGAGTCCCGTAGACACTGATGATCCATAAACCGCTTCCGCCATCAACCACTAGAAATCATTTGTTGTACTCACAGGCCAGAATGGTCTTGTACCACATATTTTGTATTTTGCTTGGAATTTCTGTATCAAGTTGGAGCCTCATCAGCTAACAGTAATCCTGGGGCTGATGAGCACGACGGTCTTTTCTAGAAATTTATTCCCCGGAAAACCGGTCGTGACAGACTTGGTATCAGAGCCAGGCTGACCATTGGCTAATCCTATCTTAGCCAGGTCAAAAATCTTAGGCAAACAACCCTCCAAGCCATAACCGAACCCCAGCCAAACTTCTCGTGCAAGATAGCCACACAGTGACCCCGACACTTTTGGCAGTCGGTGCCCAACCTATCAACCTAGCTTGTCTATCACGCACCAGCAACCAGCACCCAAGGTGTCTCATTCGCAAGCGTGCGAAGGAAGACTCCGTCCCCTTTTTTTCTATAAAAAGGGCACGCTAGCCCCAACCCAGCACAGCCTCTTCCCCGAACCGAGCCCGACACCGACAACCCAGTCGTGCTATTCGGACACCCGATCGAAACCCTGAGATCAGCTCCAGCCACCAACCGAGATGCTTTGATGACCCTAGAAGTGCTTCGTCGCCTTTTGAGAGCACACTCCAACGGGGTTGTGGCCAACAATCCCCACGATGGTCATCATCGCTACCCCGACCCTGCAGTTCCTCCGCCATCTCCGACTAATCCCGGCAGTGAGACACGTGGAGAAGCCTCGACATCCACCAGGCACGCCCGTTTAGACGTAAACGTGGTAGATTAAGCCGTGTGAGTATCACCGAGTTTCAATGTATCCTCGCTTCGTAATCGTGCGACCTTGTATATAAATGCAGCCTGTCGTTATGCCTCTGTTTTAATAATAGCCTTGCGTATTTTGTCAGCGCACAGTTGCATAATTTCTGGGCACAGCTACCAAAACCAACCTTGACGACAACCACAATAACACGTCTCTTTATGAGATATGTGTATCTCTGACACTGACCCGACCTTTGGAGGTGATCTGGCCGTTTTATTACCTTTCACCACGGTAAATAAACCAGCCCAGATGCTATATAAGAAGACCACCTTGTGACCTTACCCAGCAACCCTCACCTCATGCACCACTCTCACAACCATTCCTTGTCATGCCGAGCCCCAGTATTCATCTGAGAACCCCAGATGCAACCCCAGGTAGCTTTGTCAAAATATTGCGGGACTTTACCCGCAGTACCATGGGTTCTACCCAACCACCCCAGTACGAGCTGTTCAAATCGAGAATCACCCCATCCACCTCGGAATATTGGGCAGCAGTACACATTCCTCCTGTAGACCCCAACCAAGATCCAACAGAAGTTTCCTTCGTGGGAAAATCTATGCCAACCCCACACCTGGCCATAGAAGATGTTGCGAAAGAAGCGATTGCTCGCCTTCGATCCGCAGTACCTTATGCCCGCGAACGAGGATATTATTATTTTCCGAGTCGTGCAACACCCGGAGGAGTAACATCTTTTCCTGATGGATGGATTGAGAGAGACCCAGTTCTAGCCAACCTTATCCAGTACATCATCGCTCAAGAGCATTTGAACCAGCGAGTGATGGATTATCTCCAGAATCTCACCGATCTGAATCCTCAGATTGCAATCGGCAGACCACTGAGGCCCGACCCGGAGAGACGCTTACATCGACTGGTCAATCCACTTCCTCCGATGGAAGAGGAGTGCATCCCTTTACCAGAGACATTTTATCAGGACCCCACCCAGTTACCGTTTTCATTTTAGACGTTACTACTGTGTTTGTTATTTCAGCATTTCTTATTGCGTCGTATCTTATGCATGGTACCTCGAACCTGTGTGACGAGTCGTGTATTTAGTTTCTACTGGTATGAGTAATTTTCTTCGTGAATAACTTGTGTAACCGCGAAAAATCCTAGTATGAGTTTTCTTCTTATTGAATTGTTGCATCGATTATCCCCTCACTATGTGGATTATTATTTTTATTCACGCAGCACCACGGCAGCAGACTCACAACCGCTTGAACATATATGGAGTATTCGTTTTTCTCAACCACTCGTAGCAAATCTCGAGGACGAGATTTTTTCTTAAGGGGGGTAGTATTGTAACACCCCAAAAATTTAACCAGGTTTTAGTTATTAAAATTTTGCCAAGAGTTTAAATTTTTTTGCCTACAAGAATATCTCTGTTGATTTCAAAACTTTTCTTTTAATATTAAGGAGTTTTTCCCAAGTGGATCCTTCCAAAACATATTGAACTTCTATGCCATCTCATCAAAACAAATTCCTAATCAGTAAGATTATTTATTAAATTATTTCACCCTGAAGCTTATTCATTAAAATGAGTTGTTTTAAAATTTGGAGCACTTTTTGAACTACAACCATTTGATAAATTTTAACTAAAAATCCAACCAAAATTTGGAGATGTCATGTGATGTCTCTAAATCACTTTTATGCAATAATATAGTTCATTCATTGCATATTTTGAGTGCTACACATGTTTTTCTTCTCTGGTCCAGTAGGCATTTTTGCACTGCAACCCTTTTAAATATTTGTTTATAGCCTCCACCAAAATTATGGGATGTCAGTAGGAGCATATAATTCCATTATATGCAAAAATCCAGGGTTGTTCTTTGAAAATTTTGAGTGAAACAACCTCATCTTCATTCTGGTCCAACATGATGGTTTGTACAGCAACCATATTTTTGCTTGCTCTTTAGCCCTTGATTCTTTCTCCTACTTGTAGTCCTCCATGTTAAACTCCTAAGTCCAGGAGCATGCAACCATTGGCATATTTTTGGTTCATGAAATAATGCCCTTAACATCCTGTACAGATTTGAAGTTCATCAAAACCTGCACTAGCAAGTTTCTCTTTTTGCCAAAATAACCTTACCACCTTCTCTTGCTTCTAAAGAGACACTGGTCTGGAGAATTTGGCCCCTCCAAGAAAATCCTAGGTGCCTGTGGCATTTTGTCAAACACCTGGAGTGCATGATCAGATTTGACATGAATTGTTGATTGGCATTGTGAACTTGGTCTCCTGACCAAACCACCTTGTCCTCTGAGCTTCACTCTATCAACCACCTAGCTCTGTTGCTTGCCACCCTCACCTGTGACCTGTAGCATGCCGCGGCATTATGTCGAACACCTTCCGTGCGTGCACTGGACCCGCCCAGAGCACGCGTATTGCACGAGCGGCACCCGAATCGCCGCGTCACGCCCCGCACTCACCCCAGCCCGTGACCGACCGCAGCCGGCACGCCGGGTCCCCTTGCACGCTACGTGCTCCCCCTCACCGCAACCAGCCAAACAGAGCCTCGCCGCGTCCCCGGCAAGCCAAGGGCTAGCCGCCACGGCCGCTCGACAGCCCTGCTCAGGCCGGCGCCGCCAAAGCCACCCCGGCTTGCCACCTGCCCCTAGAACAGTGCGAGCTCATCCGCAGCCTCATCACCTAGTCCACGTCGCCGCCACGTCGCCCTAGCTACAGAGAGGCGGTCCGCCGGAGAAACTTATCCATGGCCGCCGCGGAACCGCCTTGCCTCGCCTATATAAGGAGCCCGAGCTCGTCTCCGCACGCAGGCGACCTCAAGCCATCTCCCTAGGGGCCCCTTTGGCAGCCAAACGACCAGGGGAGGCCTTCTTCCCCATCTCCGGCAACCGCAGCCACCGCCATTGCCCCAGCCCTTCCGGCGCCACCAGAGCTTCCCCCTCTCCAATCTCTCCACCAAGAACTCCCCCTCCCTCTCGCGAGTGCAACCCCTCGATCAATTTCGGTCGGAGACCACCGTAGCCCAAAAATCACTTTGTCACCGAAGCCCCCTCCGCCACGGAGCTCGCCGCCGGCGACTCCCTCCACCCCCGGCGACCCGGCGACCACCGGAAGGACCGCCTAGGAGTGGCGGATCCATCCCTGCACTCAGATGCCCGCGAAGAAACGCCGTTCGTCGGCGACGATCGCCGGACGCTCCGCCTCGGCTCGGGCAGAGAAGAGGAGGGAGTGGGGACTGGTCAAACCTGACCAGTGGGCACCCTGGACCCACTGTCAGTGACCCAACCCCGCCTCCACGCGTTTAAGTGGAAGCGTAAAGACCCCGAGTACGTCTCCCATTTTCGAAGACGCATTCTGCCGAAACGTTTTCTTTTCTGTTTTATTATTAAAAACAGATTTTGACCAAATCTTTGACTAGCTTTATCTTTTTAAATATAACTCCAAATGAATTAATTCTTTCTCCTACGTCTCTCAAATATTGTCTAGTTTATTTTAAGATTTATTTGAAAAAATTTCAAAACAATTTTTCGTGCTGTTTTTATTTTGTGTGTTAATTCAAATATATTCTTCTAATAGGATTTTTGAAGATTTCAAGATGTTTTGGATTGCACCCTGTTTTCCCATGACCTGAAGGCAAGCATTCTGAACCCCGGCATAATATTTTTGTGTGTTCGATGACACGTTTATAACACCACCTCACTTTGGAGAAACTTGTTATTTCATGTGATATGATCATATGCATGGGTGCATGTTATTGATTTCCATGCTGTTGGAAATGAACACACTTGTGATGATAACCATCCTCATGTGCCGTGCTTGCATACCGGTAGGAACCTGGGAAAACCTCTGCCTTGGGTAGGCATGAGTTTGTCGCCGGTCTCCATCGGGACGGTTATGTCTGGTATGGCATGGCAAGGTGATATGAGCGGTGACTCTGTTGGTTGAAATATATTCGTTAAGCTAATCATGCAGGGAATACTTAAACCTCCTGAATCGACCGTAGATCAAGTCTTGTGCCAGTAACCCCCATACTTGTTTCGTACTACCACTCGTCTCTACAGCAAGTAGAGTACGATTCAGTAAGTTGTCAACCTCTTTCTAGCACACACCGTACAGAGAGGCCATGGTGGAAGATACCGGTTGTAGCTGGTGGGCAGGCCACCTGGTCCGGGGGCATGGGTGTTTCCGGTTGGGACCGAGAGGGGAGGTGTCGGTGTCAAAACCGGCGGATCTCGGGTAGGGGGTCCCGAACTGTGCGTCTAGGCGGATGGTAACAGGAGACGAGGGACACAATGTTTTTACCCAGGTTCAGGCCCTCTCGATGGAGGTAAAACCCTACGTCCTGCTTGATTAATATTGATGATATGGGTAGTACAAGAGTAGATCTACCACGAGATCAAGGAGGCTAAACCCTAGAAGCTAGCCTATGGTATGATTGTTGAGATGTAATGTTGTGTCCTACGGACTAAGGCCCTCCGGTTTATATAGACACCGGAGAGGTCGGTTACAATGGTAGGAGATCTACATATCCGTATCGCCAAGCTTGCCTTCCACGCCAAGGAAAGTACCTTCCGGACACGAGCCGGAGTCTTCAATCTTCTATCTTTGTAGTCTGAGAGTCCGGCGGATATTGATAGTCCGGCTATCCGGACACCCCCTAGTCCAGGACTCCCTCAGTAGCCCCTGAACCAGTCTTCAATGACGATAAGTCCGGCATGCATAATGTTCGGCATTGCAAGGCGGGTTCCCCTCCTTGAATAATTCGGAGAAAATAATGAACACCAGGATAGTGTCCGGCTCTGCAAAATAAATTCCACATTCCAAACGTAGAGAGAATAAAATACACTTAGCTCAATCTGCTGACGTATTTATGCGGCATGACATCACACCGCAGCCAAGCCTTCGTTTCGAATTGTTTTTATTATTCCGCCTCAGCACGTTTAGCGAAGCGGTTTCCTTGGCACGTCCTGTCGAAGCAGAGATCGTGTTCCCTTTTATTCCGGGATCCTCATCAATACGTGCGTGGGTAACCCAACCGTTCCCGTCGCCACGCCTCCTCTATCGAAGGGGAATCTCAAACGGTCACGGAGACGGCCCTTGGTATTATTTCCCCTTTATAAGAGGACCAAGGCCTGTCCTTGTCTTTCAACCTCGCATCGAACCTTTCTTCTGCTCCCAGTTCCAACACCTAGAGCTTCAGATTCGAGCGCTTCGGATCCACAACAATGTCCGGCTCCGACCTCCAGGGCCGGTGGATGCCCTCCTCCGTCACGGAGGAGGACATATTGAAGTTGCATGAGGCCAAGTACCTGGCCTACGAAGTTTCGCACAGGTTGCCTGCCCCAGGGCAGGCCGTGCCAGCCCCCGAGCCCGGCGAATACGTTGTTTTCGCATCTCACCTCCGTCGGGGATTAGGCTTCCCGACGGATCCTTTCGTGAGGGGGCTCCTGTTCTACTACGGGCTGGACTTCCACGACTTGGCTCCGGAGTCCATCCTCCATATCTCCGCATTTATCATTGTCTGTGAAGCCTTCCTCCGCGTCATCCCCCACTTCGGCCTGTGGCTGAAAACATTCAAGGTGGAGCCGAAGATGATTGGGGGGCGTCAAGCGGAGTGCGGCGGGGCGACCATAAGCAAGAAGGTCGATGCCCCATGGCTCGAAGGTTCCTTCCAAGAGGAACAGAGATTGTGGCAGCAGGAGTGGTTTTACATCACCGTTCCTAGGGGCAGCAAGCAAAAGCCGCCGCCCTCTTTCCGCCCGGGACCTCCACGGCAGCTGATGTCGTGGGTCAACCAAGGGCTCAATTGGGGGCCGTCCAAGGATGTGCCCGCACTACAGGGCCGGATTCGAGACCTCCAAACAAGGGAGATTGACCTGGTCAAGGTGATGCAGGTCATGCTAACTAGGCACCTCCTACCCTGCAAACGTCGTCCTCTCCGTTTATGGGAGTTCAATCCAGAGGGACCTCGTATCCTCCAGCATTTCATGGGTGCGACACCCTCGGAGATGTACGAGCTGTTCTTCGGACCGCAGGTGGCGTGTCTGGATTTGGCCGAGGATGCGGGACTAAGCCGCGATCGCCCGGATACTCAGGTAAATAGCTCAAAGCCCGGACATTCTATTTGTATGCCTTTCAAAAGATCGTCTCCTGACCCTTTATTCTTTACAGGAATGGGTGGCGCAATCAAGGCTGATAAGGTGTCCGGCCCCCCTCCCAGAGACCGCACTGGAGCCCGTGCTGGTCAGAATGTTGGAGGTTGCGCCCATAGAGGGGGGCGACGGGGGAGATAAAGGAGCTAATACTTCGCCCGAAGGGGCGACCGAAGAGGAGGGAACCAAGGATCCCTCCCTTCGGAGGGAGAAGAGGACCGCCTCCGGAGATCCGGAGGTCAAATCCCCTAAGCGTGGGAAGAAATCCTCACCGGGGGGTCCGGCGTCCGAAGAGAATCCGGACGCGCAATCATCGCCGAAGGGCCAGCCCTCCAACGAGCCGTGAGTATGAAAGAGGAAATTAATTAATAAGGGAATACCTTCGTTGATGCTTCTGTAGGTAACCGAAAGATTTATATCGCAGTTCGGATCTGCAGCCGTCTCAGATGAGTTCATCCTCGGGGGACCTTCTTCCGGAAATGATGGAGAGCGATACGCCTCCGTCCGTGGCGCCGCCAGATTAAGCGGGCGAGCCTGAAGTGTCATCACGGAGGGCGTCCCCGAGTTCGGAGGGGCCAGAGAGTTCGGCACCCAGCAGAAGCCGGCCGGGAGAACTGAAGAGTCTGCTTGAGAGGGCGTCCATTTCAGAAGATCACCGTGCGTTAATGTGTATGGTGATCGGAAGGATTTCATCCGCTGAGAGCGGATTGCTTGACGCTGCCATGAGCTTGCTAGCGGGATTTGAGGTATGCGAAAATAGCGCACCCTTTTGTCTTTTTAACAGTTGTGCATATAAAAAATGCGCCCTGTATAGATAGTAGCCCCTGAGACTCGGTAGGTTGTCGAAGACGACAGCGTGCCGAGGATCGAAAATCTAAACATCTCAGGTTATGAATACCGCCTTTCTGATACAGGTGGCGGATAGTCCGGGGGCCAGCCGGACTGATCAGTTTGCCGAATTGAGTCGACAACTGGACATGGCCGATGTTGACATCGCACTTGTTAATCAGCGACTTGACGAGTCGCAAGGTAAATAAATTCTCCGCAGCCGCTTTATTGAGTGGGTCAAAGCCCTCCTCTTATAAGTTATATGCTGTTTGTTCAGACGGTGCTGCTGCTGTGGAGAGCCTTCGAGCCGAGCTTGCTCAAGCTAAGGAGCAAGCCCGAAGGAGTGATGCGGCTGCTGCGAGGGCAGCCGAAGAGTTGAAGGCCGAAAAGGCCGCGCACAGCCTAATCAGGGCGGAGGTGGCCGAATTGGCCCAGAAATTAAAGGATGCTACCGACCGTAGCGAGGCTCTTGAAAAGGAGCGCCTATCGGAGCGGAAAGACCTGAAGAAGGCCACCGCCGAAGCCAAGGATTCCCGTTCTGCAATGCGGGCTATGAAGGAGGAGCTGCGCCAAGCCGGAGAAATCGTGGCTGGCAAGCTGTTTCTTATGCGTTGCCGGTTTATGGATGCCAAGTACGCTCAATTTGAGCGGCAGTGGAGTTCGGAGGATCCGTACATGGATTTGGCTGCGAGTGCGGCTGATGCCGTCAAACACTTCCGGAGCCAAGGGGATCACGAGGCGGAAGAGTTGTATTGGTCTCAATTCCACAGCCCGGATCGCGCTCTTCCTCTGACGGACAGGTTGGCCGAATGGGCCGAACTGAATAGACTGTCCGGACTGGCCATGACTGACATCGTGGCCCATATCTGGCCAGAAAGATCCAAGGCGACGAGCTACTTTGGCTTATTGCAGCAATTCCTTGGTGCGGTGCCGCATATAAGGGAGATGAAGCGATCGGTCTGCATCGAGGGCGCGCGGATGGCTCTTGCTCGTGTGAAGGTGCATTATCCGGAGATGGATGCCACCGCCGTTGTTGCCCAGGGTCCGGATGGAAGCCGGCTCCCTGCCGAGCACTACTTCGGAGAAGTCATGCGCGGTGCTCGTAAAGTAGAGCGCAGTGCTCAAAGAATGTAACGTTCAAATGAACGCAATACCTTGTAAATTAATGATTATAGTATGAATGCTTTTTATACTTGTGCTTCCAAGTAGTAAAACTTCTCCTGTGCGGCCGTTTGCGTATACTTGTGTATAACCTGAAAGATGCAGTCTTCGGCTTCAGCCCCCTTGCACAAGGTGCTGGGGTGTTCGCAAAATAGCGCTTTTTCACACTTTAATCCGACGTCTCGGTCCTGTTATAAGGAGGTGGTAGCGTAGCGAACGAGGCAATCCGGACTATGGTGCTTTATTTCTTTCACTTAGCCAATGGAGCTCGAGGGTGGGGCTACGATATAGCCCCTAATGGCACCGCACATTTCCGGATTCGGGGTGCGTATGTGCCTAACCGGGAAGCGGTCCTTCGTCAAGGCGGGGAATTCTAAACATTCTGGTAGTCGATCAAGTGGCTGACCAGACTCTCGCTATATCATGACAGTCAGTTTTCGGCTTTCTCTACTGAGGTGCTCGCCTAGCCGAACTGGGGCACAATCGCAGTAGTTCTCCTGGTGCCGCGTTAGCCGGGTGATACGGAACGTAAGGCAGCAAAACACAGGAGCCGGGCAAACCCAACATTTGACCAAAGACATGATTCGGAGCTGATGCATATAATGCCTAACTTGAGACGCCGAACACTCCCGAAGGTGTTCGGACTTTATGATAACGGGCAGAATTATGCCCTAAGCCCCTTGTGTCCAGGTACGGGCATTGTCTTCTGACGCGGCCGATGCCAAAGCGTCAGGCTCCGCCTTGGCTATAGGAAGAAGCCGAGGGAGATCTAACAACAAGAGACAGTAATAAAAAGGTCTACGTAGGGTCTTAATCTGAAAAGAATCCTTGCAACGGGTCCCTACTGCACGTCTGCGCCTGTGTCTCCGTTGCGCCGTTATCCTGGACGGGTACGCACGTTGTTCATATGTAGAAAGAGAGGAACACTTTAGTTTTAGAAATAGTTCGTGCGAAAAATATGCAAAAGAATAAGTGTAAATGATTAAAGCTAGGTTTATATGAAACCGCAGTTAGTTGTGCGCGCAGCCCCTTGTGAGAGGGTATGCGGCTAGGGAGCCCCTAGCCTGCTGAGTCCGGATTCGTCTATCCGAGTCCGGGGTCTTTAAATGACCCGCGCACTGAAATGGCGCCATGTGGACCGGGCATCTTAAGTGTAAGAGATGCATAATGTGGTATGGCGTTGAAGCGGACAAAAGCCTTTCGTCCCAATAGTGCTTGATATTCACTTTTGAATGGGACGATATGGAAAATTCACTTTTCGCGTCGAAAGTTGTTCGGCAACCCGAACACGACTTCTAGTAATATCGAGCCTGTGCACTTGGCGTAAGGGCCTGGCGTAACTCCTTTGAAGGAAGTGCGGCTGTGTCGAATTCTGGTAGGGTCTATCCCCATCCGACGGATTGTGTTTGAGTATAGCAGGTTTAAGTCACTGCCGCCGTCCATTAGGACGTTTTTGAATTGTAGTCCGTCTATTACCGGATTCAATATCAGGGGAGTCCGTCCCGCGTTTCGAACACTTCTGGAATAATCCAGGTGGTCGAAAGTGATTGGTTTTGTATCCAATCTCCATGGTTTGCTGGGCTGGACCATGCGAAGCTCTTTTTAGAAAGTGTCGCACTGTTTTTCCGTGTCCTCACATGAAGTGAGTTTACTGCTTTGACCCCTTGTGGGAAAGTCTTTTGTTTTCCGGTGCCCTGGTGGCGGGGTTTATCTTCTTCGCTTGACGTGTCGAGCCCCTTGTGTTCGGCGTTTAGTCGGCCGGACTGTTTGAAAACCCAACAATCCCTGTGGGTGTGATTTGCGGGCCTTCCGGGGGTACTGTGGATTTGGCATATCCGACCCAGAATTTTATGTAGGTTGGACAGTTCGTCGCTGTCATCCTTGAGGGGCTGAGTTTTACTATTTGGCCGTGAGCTTTTAAATCCGGCGTTGACTGCCGTGCTCTTTGGGCTTTTCTCTTTATTCCGGCGCTGCTCTTTTCTGCACCGTGATTTTCCATTTCCATATCTTATCTCGGATGTACTTGGGTCGCTGGTGCTGCATCTTGCCAGCCAGCTATCCTCTCCTGCACAGAAGCGGGTCATGAGGCTTGTTAATGCGGTCATTGTCCTCGGTTTCTCTTGACCGAGGTGTCTGGCGAGCCATTCGTCTCGGACATTGTGCTTAAAAGCTGCTAAGGCTTCGGCGTCCGGACAGTCGACTATTTGGTTCTTTTTGGTAAGGAACCTGTTCCAGAATTTCCGCGCTGACTCTCCGGGCTGTTGAGTTATGTGACTTAGGTCATCTGCATCCGGAGGCCGGACATAAGCCCCTTGAAAATTTGCTCTGAACGCTTCCTCGAGCTCTTCCCAACTTCCAACAGTATTTTCTGGGAGGCTTTTGAGCCAATAACGGGCTGGCCCTTTAAGCTTGAGGGGTAGGTATTTTATGGCGTGGAGATCATCTCCTCTGGCCATATGTATATGCAGTATATAGTCTTCTATCCAGACTCCAGGGTCTGTTGTTCCATCGTAAGCTTCTATGTTTATGGGTTTAAACCCTGCTGGGAATTCATGATCCAGCACCTCGTCGGTGAAGCATAGTGGGTGTGCGGCGCCCCTGTACTTGTACGTGCCGCTATCGTCGGACACTTGACGTGTTCCTTTGCTTATTGGGGCTGTCTTTTTGGGTCCGTAGATGGACCTGGCTGGGCCATTGGACGGTGGGGGCTTTATGGCCTCCTCGTCGAATTCTGGGAGCAGCTTACACTTCGGGTAGCTCTTCGATTGGTGGCCGTTGCCGTGTTTATCTGCGGTTTTAAGTACTTTGCTCCATCTCATTCGGAGCGCGTCTTCCGCTGTGTTGAGCTTCCGTTTTTCTTTCTTCAGGCTTCTTGCTATAGCGATGAGCCTGCGTTTGAAAAGCTCTTGTTCGACGGGCTCCTCGAGTTCGTCGTCATTGGGGCTTGTTTCGTCTTCGGAGGGAGGTATATAGTTGTGATCCTCGACCTTTTCTTCTGCCGCCCTTTCGTGAGGGATTGCTTCTGCATCCTCCTACGCTGAGTCTTGCTGGAGGGGTTTGTCTTCGGCACTCTCTGGGGTATTATTATTTCCTGTGCCGGAATCTCCATTCTTGTTGTGGCGGGATTTAGAGCGGCGCCGCTGACGCCGGTGTTTGGGCTGCTTCTTTAGAGAATCCTCCTCCGCTGCTTTCTCGCCATCCCCTTCTTTTGGGGTATCCACCATGTAAACGTCATATGATGAGGTGGCCTTCCAGTGCCCTGTGGGCGCTGGGTCCTGTTCGTCTCCGGCATCATCGTTCATAGCGTCGATGTCCTCGGAGTCGTAGTCTAGCATGTCGGTTAGATGCTCGACAGTGGCTACAAAGTGGGTGGTGGGTGGGCTCTGAATTTCTTCGTCGTCCGAACTCCAACCGTCCTGGCCATAGTCCGGCCAGGATTCTCCTGATAGCGAGAGATGCCTCAGGGAATTCAGGATATCGCCAAAAGGCGAGTGCCGAAAGATGTCCGTGGCGGTGAATTCCATAACCGGCGCCCAATCTGGTCTAATTGACAGGGGCGCGGGAGGCTCGGAGTCCGGCGAGGAGTCCGGCGCCTCGGGATCACGAGTTCCGCAGGGGACAAGATCGGTATTTGGCTCCATCACCGTGGATGTTGAAGCCCCCAGGGCGGCGTCTATCCACCGGCCCTCGTCATGGGCGATCGGCTCCGGGCCAGTAGCCGGAGCGGATTCGAGTGCGGCCACCAAAGCACTGTCCGGCGGCAGAGCTAGATCATGCCCATCGTCACAGTGCGGCGCGCTTGGCTGTGGCTCGAGTCCGTCGGCGATCAAGTCTCCGCGGTCATCGGCCGTGAAGTTTAAGCTTCCGAATCTGACCTGACGGCCAGGGGCGTAGCTTTCGATCTGCTCCAGATGGCCAAGAGAATTGGCCCGCAGTGCAAAGCCACCGAATACGAAGATCTGTCCGGGGAGAAAAGTCTCACCCTGGACAGCGTTGATGGTTGAAGATGCCATCGAGCCTATCGGTGACGACACAGAGGAACTCTCAATGAAAGCACCAATGTCGGTGTCAAAACCGGCGGATCTCGGGTAGGGGGTCCCGAACTGTGCGTCTAGGCGGATGGTAACAGGAGACGAGGGACACAATGTTTTTACCCAGGTTCAGGCCCTCTCGATGGAGGTAAAATCCTACGTCCTTCTTGATTAATATTGATGATATGGGTAGTACAAGAGTAGATCTACCACGAGATCAAGGAGGCTAAACCCTAGAAGCTAGCCTATGGTATGATTGTTGAGATGTAATGTTGTGTCCTACGTACTAAGGCCCTCCGGTTTATATAGACACCGGAGAGGCTAGGGTTACACAGAGTCGGTTACAATGGTAGGAGATCTACATATCCGTATCGCCAAGCTTGCCTTCCACGCCAAGGAAAGTACCTTCCGGACACGAGCCGGAGTCTTCAATCTTCTATCTTCGTAGTCTGGGAGTCCGGCGGATATTGATAGTCCGGCTATCCGGACACCCCCTAGTCCAGGACTCCCTCAGGAGGCCACCCCTTAGAGCGTGCGATATAAATTTGATCCCATGCTACGCGAGGTTGTAGCCTCCCCACTTAGAGTTTGCTTGACAGGTGTCGTGGGTGATTCCAGACACGTGTGAGTTAAGCTGGTGTGTGCAAGTTAGGTGTGTTTTCAACAAAAAGACCGTAGACGGAATTAGTCCCGATGGACTAAAGAAATCCGTTACTCGTGGGTAAAGAGTACACCCTCTGCAGAGATTAAACCTATTCGAATAGCCGTGTCCATGGTTAAGGATTACAGTCTGGGATGGGTCAAGTGTCGGTCTTAGTGTCGGTCTTCGAAGGTGAAACTGTTATCCAGAACTGGAATTACAACTTGTGACTTGTGATAATTATGATTATTATTATTGTTGACTAACCCGTGAAATTATTGTTATTATCGAGTATCTCTGGGATGGTTCTACCTCCGGTATATTCACTATGATTGTTTCTTTTAAAGCCCTTTTTGTGGTGTTGCTCAGACGCCCGACTGTGGCATTTCTTTTAAAGCCCTTTATGTGGTGTCGCTTAGACGCCCGACTGTGGCATTTCTTTTAAAGCCCTTTATGTGGTGTCGCTCAGACGCCCGACTGTGGCATTTATTTTAAAGCCCTTTATGTGGTGTCGCTCAGCCGCCCGACTGTGGCATTTCTTTTAAAGCCCTTTATGTGGTGTCGCTCAGACGCTCGACTGTGGTATTTCTTTTAAAGCCCTTTATGTGGTGTCGCTAAGACGCCCGACTATGGCATTGCTTGTTATTTATTTCATAAATTTTAATACTACTATGTTATTGCATTTTTATAAATAACTTGCTTGCACGCATCAGAGTTTATTTATCTTTTGTGACTGACGTCATGAGCATAAAATATTTTTAGCATATCAGTGTTATATTATACCTGTGTTCGTAATGTTTGCGAGTACATTCAAAGTACTCACTGGCTTGTCCCTGGCTATTGTCTTGGCCAGATTTTCTTGCACGGAGAGGAGCGACGCGATGACAGCCCCGGAACCTAAGCAACGGAGATAGCAGCCTCGCAGAGATAGGAGTTAACCTGGTCAGCTGTTCCTGTGGGAAATGGAGTCCCATAGACACTGATGATCCATAAACCGCTTCCGCCATCAACCAATAGAAATCATTTGTTGTACTCACAGGCCAGAATGGTCTTGTACCACATATTTTGTATTTTGCTTGGAATTTCTGTATCAAGTTGGAGCCTCATCAGCTAACAGTAATCCTGGGGCTGATGAGCACGAAGGTCTTTTCTGGAAATTTATTCCCCGGAAAACCGGTTTTGACAGGCGGCGGCCCGAGGGGTCGATGGCGCGGCAGACAGGGCGGCGGCCGGCGGGGTCGGTGGCGCAGCAGACGGGGTGGCAGCCGGAGCGGCGGCCGGAGGAGCGGGACGGGCGCGGCGGCGCGGGGCCGAGCGGGCGGCGGCGTTGAGGCGCTCGGGGAAGCAGGAGGCACCGGGCTCGGGGAGTGCCGGCCTCGGGCCCGGCGGGCTGGCGGCGGCGCGGTTGGCCGGGCGCCACGTGGCGGGCTGCGAGAGGTCGGGCGGCGGAGGCGGACGCGTCCGGCGTCGCCCGGACGTGTCCTGCGGCGCGAGGGGAGCGGTGTCTAGGGTTTCGCCCGCGATTTGGAGGGGGAGATGCATATTTATAGGTAGGAGGAGCTAGGAGACTCCAAATGGAGTGTAGTTTTCGCCCACACGATCGTGATCCAACGTCGGAGAGCATGGAAGTGACTTAGATGGGTTTTTGGGCTGTTTAAGAGGTGTTGGGCTGCAACCCAAAAGAGGCCTTTGCGGTTATGCGGTTAACCGTTGGAGTATCAAACGACCTCCAAATGGCACGAAACTTGACAGGTTGCCTACCGGTGGTGTACCAAGGCCACTTGGCAAGCGTCGGTCTATTCCGAGAATGTTTAACACCCGCTCATAAAAAGAGACAAGAGGGGTGCGCCGGTGCATGTGGTAGTGTCGGATTGCAAAACGGACCATGGGGAAAATGCTCAGATGCATGAGACGAACACGTATGCAAATGAGATGCACATGATGACATGATATGAAATGCATGACATGAACAAAATGCAAAACGAAAAACAAAACCCAACCACGGAGGGAATACCATAGCACATAGCCGAAAATGGCAAGAGTTGGAGTTACAAATATGGGAAGTTACATCCGGGGTGTTACAACACTCCACCACTACAAGAGGATCTCGTCCCGAGATCTAGGACTGAAAGAACTCTGGATATTCAGAACGGAGGTGATCCTCGCGCTCCCAGGTGGCTTCGGTCGGAATGGTGTGACCACTTCACTTTCAGGAATTTGATAGACTTGTTGCGAGTCTTGCGCTCGGTTTCTTCAAGAATAGCAACGGGGTGCTCATGATAAGAGAAATCTTCTTGGAGGTCAATTTCTTCGAAGTTGATAGTGCGCTCAGGAGTCTTGAAGCACTTCCAGGATGAATGGATAGAAGGGAATTTTGTGCCTCGTTCATAATGACTTTTCTCAGCTCACCTTTAGGAACCACAATTCGGTCCTCGAAGAAAAGAGTATCTTCGTCATCCAAGCGATAGCACTTGTATTTGGAAATGCCCTTGTCGATACCACGTTTCACCTTTTTCACCATGGTATCCAGGAGTTGTGCCTCACGAATTTGATCTTCCAAAGTAGGAGAGACTATGCGGTTGGCAAGAAAGCCTTGAGGAACAACTTGAAGATTCAGTTTGCGGAAAGCTTCACAAAGATCCGGTTGGAAGGGCTTGAGAATTAAGCTGTTGCAATAAGCCTTTCTGCTTAGAGCATCTGCAATCACATTCGCCTTGCCAGGAGTATATTCAATACTTAGATTGTACTCTTGAATCATTTCGACCCATCGAGTTTGTCTAAGGTTGAGGTTGGGTTGAGTGAAGATATACTTGAGACTCTTGTGATCGGTGAAAATGTCCACTTTACTTCCCAACAAGAGATGTCTCCATGTTATCAATGCATGGACAACTGCCGCCAACTCAAGATCGTGAGTGGGGTAGTTCTTTTCGTTGGGCTTCAACTGACGAGAGGTATAGGCCACAACTTTCTTCTCTTGCATTAACACAGCACCGAGACCTTGAAGAGAAGCATCACAGAAAACTTCGAATGGCTTGGATTCATCAGGAGGAGTCAAGACAGGAGCTGTGACTAGCTTCTCTTTGAGGGTGTTGAAAGCAACGTCGCACTCGGGCGTCCAAACATACTTGACATGCTTCTGGAGGAGGTTGGAAAGAGGCTTTGCAATCTTAGAGAAGTTCTCAACAAATCTTCGGCAATAGCTTGCAAGACCAAGAAAACTGCGGAGCTGCTTGACATTCTGAGGAGGTTCCCAATTCACAACTGCAGACACCTTCTCGGGATTAACAGCAATACCCTTGGCGGAGATGATGTGACCAAGATAAAGAACTTCATCAAGCCAGAACTCACATTTGGAAAACTTCGCATAGAATTGATGCTCTCTGAGCTTGTCGAGCACCAATCGCAAATGTTTGGCATGATCCTTCTTATTCTTGGAGAAGACCAAGATATCGTCGAGATACACCAGGACGAATTCGTTGGTGTAGGGGTTGAAAATGAAATTCATCATTCGAGAGAAAGTTGGAGGAGCATTGACAAGGCCGAAAGACATGACAGTATATTCATAAGAACCATAGCTTGTTCTGAATGTTGTCTTGGGAATATCTTGTTCACGAATGTGAATTTGATGATAACCCATCCGAAGGTCAAGCTTGGAGAATACTTTAGCACCTTTGAGTTGCTCGAATAGCTCATTGATGTTGGGAAGTGGATACTTGTTCTTGATTGTCTTCTTTATTCAATGGACGGTAATCGACGCACAGTCGGTCCATGCCATCCTTCTTCTAGACAAAAAGAACTCCACCACCCCATGGAGATGAACTCGGTCTGATCAAACCCAGAGCTCTTGTTCATCGAGCTGTTTCTTCAATTCCTTCAGTTCTTCAGGTCCAAGCTTGTATGGACGCTTGCAAACTGGTTCAGTGCCAGGCTCAAGATTGATAACGAATTCGACTGGCCGGCGCGGAGGCATACCCGGAAGCTCTTCTGGAAAGACATCTTGGTACTCACAAACGACTGGAATTTGAGAAATAGCATCCAACTCACCCTTCTCATTGAGAGAAAACAACCGAATGGTTTCATCACGAGCGGCATAGATGATAACCTCCTCAGAAGAGTGTGTCAATTGAATTTCCCTGGCAGCACAATCAAGTTGAGCTTTGTGCTGAGAAAGCCAGTCCATCCCGAGAATTAAATCAATATCCGAGTCACCAAGGACCATTGGAGAAGACAGAAATCTATAGTCGCCCATCTTGATACCGACATTCGGAACCAATAAGGTAGATCTCAAACGCTTAGCCGGAGAAATAACTTGCATTGCTCTAGGTAATTCCTCTGTGTCAAAATTGTGCTTCGATGCAAAAGGATATGACATGAAAGAATGCGATGCACCGGTATCAAATAAGACTTTTGCAGGAATATCATTAATTGGAAGATTACCCATTATCACGTCAGAAGAATCCTCTACTTGCGCTGCATTCATCATGTTCACCTTTGCAGACTTGGTATTATGCTTGACCACTGCATTGCTTGAAGACCTCACTGGAGGAGGAGGAGGAAGGCGCCTTTGGTTGAAGCATTTGTTCGCGTAGTGACCTTTCTGCTAGCACTTATTGCAAGTCACCTCTGAGAGCGGACGATGGTAAGGAGCATTTGACCTTGGAGCTTGAGAATTTGACTAGTTCTGATAGCCTGGGTTGGGTGGGTGGGAAGATCCACGACCACCTGAGTTCTTCTGCTGGTAAGGCTGACGAAATGGAGGAGGAGGAAGGTAGAACTTTTGCTGTTTAGCTGCCACTTGAGAGGTAGAAGAAGACTGAACTGCATCCCTGATTCTCTTCTTAGAAGCCTCACACTTGAGCTGAGCACCTTCTTGCTTGAGGGCCATATTGTAGAATTGATCAAACTGAGTAGGCTCAACAAGAACGAGAGCTAATTGCAGATCCTCTCTAAGGCCACCTCTGAATTGATAGATCATACTCTTTTCATCAGGAACGTCTTGTTTAGCGAAGCGAGCAAGTTTCTGAAACTGCTTGTTGTATTCGTACACTGACATGTTGCCTTGCTTGAGATTGCGGAACTCCTCACGCTTGCTCTCAACAACACTGGTAGGAATGTGGTGAGATTAAAAGTCCCGATAGAAGTCAGTCCAAGTAATCACTCGACCTCCTCTGGAATCCTTGTATTGCTGGAACCAATCAACTGCTTGATCATTGAGCTGAAAAGAAGCGAACTTAACATAGTCCTCAGGCTTGACATTGCTGCATTCAAAATGCTTGTTGATATCCACGAGCCAATCGTCGGCGTCTGTGGCCTCGGCACAGTAACTGAAAGACTTCGGCTGATTTGCAAGGAACTGGTTGAGGGTAGGAAACTGAGGCTCATGGTTGAACTGCCCTTGACCTTGATTCCCTTGGTTGCCTTGGCCTTGGTTGCGCTCTTGCATCAGCTGAATCAACAACTGAGCGTTGGCGTTAGTGGTTGCCATCAAAGCTTGCCATGCCTCCAGAGGCGGAGGTGGAGGTGGAGGGTTCGCTTGACTCCCATCATTGTGTTCCGGATTCTGACGCGTTGGCGGAGCCATCCTGAAGAGGGTGACATCCGTTAGCATCTTGATAGACACATAGACAAGTTGAATCAACGGATAAAAATTGCAACATATAGTCTTCACAATAAACATTCAAACAAGGATGAACGAATGAATTCCAAAGTAAACATCACGTCCATTAAGGTGAGAAGCCACTTGATAAGGGGTTGATGAATGAAATAAACAAGGTACAACTGGAACAAATAAGTGGTAAGGGTTACCCAATCACAAACCAAATATCTGCGGGAAGAAATGCTAGAGCTACTTGAATCCCACCTATAAACTCCCGAAACTTTCTGGTTATGCAATCAGTTGTTGAGGATACAGGGGAAGCAATATATCTCACCGAAACTAACAATCCCTACATCCAGCCGTATCCATCCGTCAACACATAACCAAGAAAACTTCGAAAATCGTGTACCTCAACCTTCGAAAAGCATCCGTTATATGAGTTATGGCAATACTCCCGAACTCCCCAGTACTGGGTGACGTCGAGGTTATCTCACCAACAACTGCATAAAAGAGATTTTCGATGTTGGCAAAACTCAGGTATTCTAGAACTGCAACGATAAAATTGTGACGACAACACCTCGGAGCTCAACTCCCCGGAACACTGCCACAACCCCTAAATGTCAGGAGGCACCAAGAAAAATGTTCTCATCACAAAACCATCCGAACGATTCCAAGATACCCGCGTGATCCTAAATTTTTTTTTAGTGAAATCTGAGGAGAGGAGAGTCAAAACTTCTACGTCAGGAGACCTCACCAAAGCGACGAAGGGACTGAGGAGTAAAAAGAATCCTACTCTCCGATATATATAATCCTAAGACTCAAAACATTTTTTTTGTTCTAGACCCAACAACGCCAGCAATCAATCAAGCAGGGGGCTCCTAAGTCGGGGATGGCTCTGATTACCAACTTGTAACGCCCACGATGCGGCTATATCTCACACGTGTCGAAGCACGACTTAGAGGCATAACCGCATGGTGGTTTTGTCGCAAGAAGGGTCATCTTCACGCAAACCCATGTAATGAACAAGAATGGGATAAAGAGAGTTGGCTTACAATCGCCACTTCACACAATACATAAATAAGATTCATACATCATTCAAAATACACTCATAGACCGACTACGGTCAAATCCAAATGAAAAGAAGATAACCCCAAATGCTAGATCCCCGATCGTCCCAACTGGGATCCGCTACTGATCATCTGGAAACGAAACATAGTAACGACCAAGGTCCTCATCAAACTCCCACTTAAGCTCGGTTGCGCCACTTGCGCTGGTATCCTCGGTACCTGCATCTGTTTTGGTAGAATCTGTCAGCCACGGGGACTCAGCAATCTCACACCTGCGAGATCAAGACTATTTAAGCTTGTAGGTAGGAAAGGGATAATATGGTGGGGCTGTAGCAAGCACTAAGCATATATGGTGGCTAACATACGCAAGTGAGAGCGAGAAGAGAAGCAACGCATCGGTCGAGAAGCTAGAAGTGATCAAGAAGTGATCCTGAAACTTCTTACATCCATACATAACTCAAACCGTGTTCACTTCTTGGACTCCGCTGAGAAGAGACCTTCACGGCTACACACACGGTTGATGCATTTTAATGAAGTCAAGTGTCAAGTTCTCTACAACCGGACATTAACAAATTCCCATCTGCCTCATAACCGCGGGCACGGCTTTCAAAAGATAATACACTGCAGGGGTGTCCCAACTTAGCCCATCATAAGCTCTCATGGTCAACGAAGGATATACCTTCTCCCAGGAAGACCCGATCAGTCTCGGAATCCCGGTTTGCAAGACATTTCGACAATGGTAAAACAAAACCAGCAAGACCACCCGACTGTGCCGACAAATCCCGATAGGAGCTGCACATATCTCGTTCTCAGGGCACACCGGATGAGACAGGCTACGATTAAAACCAGACTTCGAGTTTCCCTGAGGTGGCGCCGCAGGCGCCTCGGTTCGGACCAACGCTCGGAGGAGCACTGGCCCGGGGGGGCTAAAATAAAGATGACCCTCAGGCTCGCTAAAACCCAAGGGAAAAGTGATAGGTGGTAGGTAGTCAAATGGTAAAACCAAGGTTGGGCCTTGCTGGAGGAGTTTTATTCAAGGCGAACTGTCAAGGGGGTCCCATAAATCACCCAACCACGTAAGGAACGCAAAATCAAGGAACATAACACCGGTATGACGGAAACTAGGGTGGCAAGAGTGGAACAAAACACCAGGCATAAGGCCGAGCCTTCCACCCTTTACCAAGTATATAGGTGCATTAATTAGACAAGAGATATTGTGATATCCCAAAATATCCATGTTCCAACAAGGAACAAACTTCATCTTCACCTGCATCTAGCAATGCTATAAGAGGGGCTGAGCAAAAGCGGTGACATAGCCAAACAACGGTTTGCTAGGAAAGGGATTGTTAGAGGCTTGACATGGCAATATAGGAGGCATGATAAACAAGTGGTAGGTAGAGCTAACATAACGATAGAGCGAGCAACTAGCAAAGCAAAGATAGAAGTGATATCGAGGGTATGGTCATCTTGCCTGCAAAGTTCTCAGAGTTGTCGAAAGCTTGATCCTCGTTAGCGTACTCAACAGGTTCCTCATTCACATACTCGTCTCCCGGCTCTACCCAAAGCAAGAACACAAGCAATGGAACCACAATAAATCACGGTGCAAGGCACAAGCAACATGATGCAATACATGGCAAGATGTGATATGCGATGCATATGCGGGCTCCGGAAGGAAAATTGATGAACAAGGCATCAACTTGGCAAACCAAGCATGCCGCTGGAAAGATGAGGTGATTTCGGTTGAAATCGATATAAAGATCACCGGAATCGGATGCACGGTTTGCAAATGGCAAGCAAAACAAGAATGACACAAATCTGCGATTAACAGCACGATGCTACTTAGCATACAACAAGAAACCATGCTACAGCACCCCAACATAAAAACAAAGCATATGGCAGTGATCTACAGGAGATGCTTGACAAAAGAGGAACATTGAGCTACGGCTAAATCACGAAATAACAGGTTCAAACAAGCATGGCAAAAGTGCAAAAGATATCAGCTTGGACATGGCATAAACAGCATCAGGTAGCAATGTTCAAAGCAAGCAATCAACATGCTACAGGAACTTATAATATCAAAACAAGACTTCGCATGATTCTACTCAAAGCATAGAACAAAAGTCCCTTACTGACCATGAGCCAAAAAGGATCAGAAGATATGATTACACCCATGTAAACATAGCAAGTTTTGTTAACAGATTCAGGAAACAAAGCATGTCATTAACAGCATTATGAAGGCATCTTTGCGAGCTCGATTCACTCACCACAAGTCATTGCATGACAAGATAGGCATAGCACCAGCAAGAATACATGTTTATGAAACTAAACATCGCAAGAACAAAATCATAGCATGCAAGGATCAACTACACCAACGTTGGCAATATTGAATGTTATGTAAATAACTGCCTGGAAACGTTTTATAGCAAAAGTAGAGCAAAAAAATGACATGCTAGACTACTCCATAATTGCAAACAGGGGCATGAATGGATAGAGCATAACCATATGTTCAAAACATCCTTACTTAAGTATCTCGAAAGATGCATGGATCTCTCTATAGCATCAAGTTTACATGGCATCAAAATAACAGCAGAACAGGGACTGAAATCAACAACATCACGAAGCCTAGTTTGCATGCTTGTTATAGTCACCACATTGATCACAAAAATACATGGCATACACTCCTGTATAGATGGCATGGCATAGTACAGAACACATGTAGAGCTCATGCCCATAAGATGCACACAATAAATGTAGCAAAAATGACAAATGCACACATTCTGTTAAGAATCAGAAACTAACATCATATAGCACTCTTGCATTAGAGATTCAGGAATCTAGATGACCTCAAATGAACATGGCCCACTGGAACAAAATGAAGACCTCATCCTGATGAACATTTTGATATATCATGCGCATGAAACGGAGCTACGATGACGGAGTTATGGTGCGATGAACATGGCTACAAATAATGCAGACTTGGCAAAAAAACGAGGTCAACCTCTAGGGTTCCAGATCTGGATCCTGGCACGGACTTCGAGGCAAGCCGGAGCCTCGCCGGAGTTGGTGCCGGAGGGGAGGAAGACGGCCGAAGGAGGAGAGGGCCAACCGGATCTCGCCGGATCCGACGCCGGCGGAGGCGGTGGCGGGGCCGGGTGGCGCGGGGCGGCAACCGGGGC
>NC_041391.1:245690201-245691804 GCF_002162155.2 Triticum dicoccoides
GGCCGAGCGGGCGGCGGCGTTGAGGCGCTCGGGGAAGCGGGAGGCACCGGGCTCGGGGAGGGCCGGCCTCGGGCCCGGCGGGCTGGCGGCGGCGCGGGTGGCCGGGCGCCATGTGGCGGGCTGCGAGAGGTCGGGCGGCGGAGGCGGACGCGTCCGGCGTCGCCCGGACGTGTCCGGCGTCGCCCGGACGTGTCCGGCGGCGCGAGGGGAGCGGTGGCTAGGGTTTCGCCCGCGATTTGGAGGGGGGATGCATATTTATAGGTAGGAGGAGTTAGGAGACTCCAAATGGAGTGTAGTTTTCGCCCACACAATCATGATCCGATGACGGAGAGCATGGAAGTGACTTAGATGGGGTTTTGGGCTGTTTTGAAGGGGTGTTGGGCTGCAACCCAAGAGAGGCCTTTGTGGTTATGCGGTTAACCGTTGGAGTATCAAACGACCTCCAAATGGCACGAAACTTGACAGGTGGCCTACCGGTGGTGTACCAAGGCCACTTGGCAAGCCTCGGTCCATTGCGAGAACATTTAACACCCGCTCACGAAAAGAGACAAGAGGGGTGTGCCGGTGCATGTGGGAGTGTCGGATTGCAAAATGGACAACGGGGAAAATGCTCAGATGCATGAGACGAACACATATGCAAATGAGATGCACATGATGACATGATATGAAATGCATGACATGAAAAAAATGCAAAACGAAAAATAAAACCCAACCACGGAGGGAATACCATAGCACATAGCCGAAAATGGCAAGAGTTGGAGTTACAAATATGGAAAGTTACATCCGGGGTGTTACAGTCAGCCAGCAGACGGCAACATGTCCTGCTGAACAGGCTACGACAAAGGCTTCTTTCTCATCTGCTGGCTGACGGTAAAGATGCAAAGGTCTTTGCCGTCTGCCAGCAGATGGCAAAGAGCCTGGACGGCACAAGTGTCAGCTTAGGTCCGTTAAGGGGTTAACGACGTGCTTTGCCATCCGCCAGTGGATGACAAAGACCTTTGTGTATTTGTCGTCTGCCAGCAGACGACAAAGAACATTGTTTATTGTCGTCAACTGGCAGGCGACAAATATTCAATGTTCTTTGCTGTCCGCTGGTAGACAGCAAAGCATCCAAATAGCCAGCCTACTGCCCCAGGTTGCATAGGTAGGTGACACGTGTCCTGTTTGCCGTCTGTTGGTTGATGGCAAAGCTCTTTGTTGTGTGCCAGCAGACGGCAAAGAGCCTATATTGCCCCTGTTTTTTCTTAAATTCATTCAATTTCATAGAATTTCACACACACATATATATATATATATGATGAGTCTATTATGATAACAATCCTTAAGAGCTTATTTTAATAACACTTGTCCCTTATTCTGCTAACACCCTAGTCAACCTACCCACCCGCACACCCACGATCACTTCTTCCTCCCACATCCTACCACGCGTGACGCCCCCCAAATCCCCCACCTTCTTCTCCAGCCAACCCCCTCAACCTCCCTCGCCACGCCGCCACGCTCTCAGAGCCCGCCAACTCCCACCCCGCGCCGGTTAACCCCACCCCGCGCACGCCCACTCCCATCCCCACCTTCTACTTCGCCCGCCTGGCCGCCGTGCCACCCC
>NC_041391.1:245692083-245719619 GCF_002162155.2 Triticum dicoccoides
CATCCACCGGGGAGCCCACCCCACCTTCCCGCGCTAGCCCACCCAGCACCGGCGACCCGCCACCTCCCAAGCTCCGTGTCCCTGCCGCTGGTCCCCATGGCACAACCCTCCACCTCACCTCCCACGTCGCCGGCAGCCACATCCGCCTCATCGCGGCCAGATCTGTGTCACCAGGGGCGGATCCACCACCATCCCGAGCCCGGCCCGCTCAGCAAGCAAATCGGCACTGCCTCGGCCTCTCGCCCGCCGTGCCCCAGCTCCTCACCCCAGCAGCAAAAGATCGTTCGGGCCACAACCTCCCACCGTGCGCGCCACCACCTCTCCAGGCTTGCCTGTGCTCCATCCCTCCCCAGATCCATCGAGCGTGCACCAGATCAGCCGAGCCACGGCCATCACGCCACCCCTCACCTCCATTCCCTCCTTCCCAGGTCGTGCGCCCTTTCACTGCCATCGACGGGAGGTCAATGGCCAAGGCCATGGCCACCACGCGTGTCCGCAACAGTGAGATTCCACCCCGCTGATGCACTGTAGTTCGGTTTGGGTGGGCGCCACTGTCCTCTGATGAACCTGTGCGCAGTGCGGTTCGGCGACAGGGTAACCACCACTAGATTCCGGGCAAAAACACCTCCCTTGCGACGAGCAGCAGATCCTTGGCAATTTCTGCCCTTTCAGCCTGCACGGACATCGCCGTGGTAATGGAGCAGCACCCGAGCTCCTCCTTTCCCTCGCCGGCGATGAGAGCACGGGTATCTCGCTTAGCAATTTTTGTGGCCAGAGCGATCGACTACCGCGGTGCAGGCCACACGTGTTTTTGTTGGATTTAGTTTGTGTCTTATGCAGTTTACTCAAAGAAGAGGTTCGCTTTGTGCTTCGTTGGTGTTTTGTTTGCGTCAATGTGTAGTTTAGCTTACTCGAGAAAGAAGTGCGCCCAATAAGAAAAAGAAGAGAACATCGACGTTCATTTGAAGTTCATTTTGTTGTTTATGAGAAACACAGAGAGAAAAAGGGCACTGCCTAGTGCATTTGAAGTTCATTTTGTTGTAAGAATGGATGGTAATTTTGCTGTGTAGCTGCGTAAAAATAAGCAATGTCTATGTATGGTTTGAAGCTCACTTTGTTCTCTCACGAAGTTTGCCATAAAACTACTTTGGGGTTCACTTGGTGATGCGAAACAAAAACACCTCGGAAAGCAGCTCACTTCTCATTAATGTGGTTCACTTGCTCAGTCTATGCAGTCCACTCGCCCGTTCTATGCATGTAAAAAAAGTGAGTTTGGAAAAAAAACTCACGCAGTTCGCTTTCGGTAGTATTGCGGTCTGTTTATGGTAGTCTTGAGGTTCACTTTTCATAAGATTGTGGTTCACCAACGCTAGACATGGAGTGCACTCCACCTCGTTTGGGAAAATTTACGTCTCACAAAAAAGAAATCATGCAGTGCACTTGTCTGTCCGATAAAGTGCGGTTTTAGTCTAACTAAGTGCGGTTTTCTGTCTGATGTAGTACGACCCGTTTATGGTAGTCTCCAGGTTCACTTTTTATAGTCTTGCGGTTTACCAACACTCGACATGAAGTGCACTCCACCTCGTTTAGGAAAATTTACGTACCACGAAAAAGTAATGCGGTTCACTTCTTGATAGTGTTATGGCTCATTTACACACGGATATGAGGTGCACTCTACTTTCTCGTCCTTGAAAAAATTACGTTTGAATAAAATAAACCATGCAGTTCTCTAGCACGTCTGATGCAGTGCGGTTTTTCATCTGATGCAGTGCGGTTTTCAGTCGGATGAAGTACCCACGTCGATTTGGGTGTCGCGAAAAACAGTGTCCACATGTCGGTAAATTTGAAATTCCTCTTAAACCGTAAAGAATTAGGGAGAGTGTTCTACATGAAAAATTTGCGCCTCGTTGATATCTTTCCAACGGCGTATTATTTGGATCGTTCCGACCAGCGGTTTGTAAAAATTTCGTGAAAAACGGCCGCTGCCACTCGTCGTTCGCGGCACGATTTTCAAAATTAACTTAAAACCGTAAGGAATCTCAAAACAATTTCAACAAATGAAAGTTGCGCCTTGTCCATAGCTTTTCAACGGCGTATTACACGCCTCGTTTCGACAAACAGTTAAAAAACTGGAGCGAAAACAGTACTGAAAAATTGAAAAACAAAATTCCGCGATTTAGTAAATTTAAAACTGCTATTCAACCATAATGAATTAGAGAAAATAATAGATATGTAAAAGATGCGTCTCGACGATATCTTGCAAACGGTGTATCATTTGCTTCGTTCCGACAAGCGGTTTAGAAAAAAACGCGAAAAAACGCCCGCTGCCACTATTCGTGGGTCGCACCGTTTTCAAAACTGCTCTTAAACCGTGAGGAATCTCGAAAAGTGTTTAACATGGAGAAGTAGCGCCTAATCCACAGATTTTCAACGGTGTATTATACGCCTCGTTCCGACATACGGTTTATAAACTGGAGCGAAAACAGTACCAAAAAAACACCGCGTGCAGTTTTTTTGCGATGGGAAGTTCAGTCGCCTGAGTACTGCAGCGCACTTGGTTCAAACAATGACGTGAGCTTGCGTTGAGTGTGCAGTTCAGAAGTGTTATCAGAATAGTTATTCTGCTAATATTAGCAGATATATATATATATATATATATATATATATAGACACACACACACACACACATGAAAATACTTTCGACAAGCATACCAACACATATACATACCAAACCATATCCCTGCCATATGGATATGATCATCCAACACATATACATAGCAAATGGTTTCATCCAACACATATACATAGCCAACATATCCAACAACTAGCATACAATGGTTTCATCCATACATACATATATAAGTAGCAAGTTTGACATTGTTCATCCTACAAAATCAAAACAAGAAGGAATCATAAAGAGAAGAGTAGACCCCATGAACACAAGCTTCCTCATCTAAAGCAAATAAGCAATTTGGGAAAGAAGCAAGTTAGAAGAAGAAGAAGAAGACTAGCTAGAAAAAGAAAAAGAAGAAGAAGAGGAAGAAAAGGAAGAAAAGGAAGAAGAAGAAGATATTTTCTTCTCTTTCTTTTTGTCCTCTCCTCTTTTTTATCTTCTTCATCTTATTGCTAAGCTAGGTAAAAATGCAAAGTGTAGGTCACTTTAGAGCTAAGCTAGGTAAATGGGTCATTTTGGAGCTTACTAAGGTTATTATGTCATTTTTGAGGAAAGTAAGATAAATCTATATCATTTTGGAGGTAACAAAGATTATCATGACATTTTTGAGGAAAGTAAGCTAAGTATAGCTCATTTTTTGTCTAACTTAGGTAGTTATGCCATTTAGGAGGAAAGTAAGGTAAGTATGCATTTGTTAAAAAAACACTAGAGAAAACTCACAACAAATGCGATGAAGATCACAACTAAGGTAACAATTGATTCAATGACATAATGATACCAAGCCTCATTATCAATGGCATATTTTCTAATCTTCTTAATCTTCAAGAGCATTGCATCCATCTTCAAGTGCATTGCATTCATCTTCATCTTGTGATCATCGACCACATCGGCAACATACAACTCCAATTTCATCTTCTCTTCTTCAATTCTTTTAATTTTTTCTTTCAAATACTCATTTTCTTTTTCAACTAAATTTAACTTCTCGACAAGAGGGTCGGTTGCAAATTCCGTACCTCCTAGATTAAAATATCTCTGTGTCGACTTGACGGCCATGATTGTCATAAATGCGAAATGAACAAATAGTTATAAAAGAGGATTTACCACATCTGAAACATAAAGCGGGCGAGGGCCAGCAAGGACGAATATCAAGACCATGGCACTATGTATAACAAACAATCATACAATGTAAGAAAATTATACAAGTAACTATATAAATCATACAATCATACAAGTAACTATATAAATCAAGTACAACATAAAAATTAATACCTAGTAATAATCTGGTTCAATAAATGCTTCAGGCTCAATAAATGCATCATCATTATCACTATCTGTAATGACGTGCTCATCATCATCATTAATAAATGCATCATCATGTGGAAGGCCACCTCTATGTAATCGGTCAAGCATTGACAGGTGTCGGAGTAATGGGCCACGGGTAGGCTCACCCGAGTCCCTGAATTTATCAAGACTTTGGGCCAGCTCCGCCTAGCTGGACCCCAAGCTGAAGCTCCGCCCTCTGGGGCCGGCTGGCTCAGCGGCCGGCTGCCAGATGGCGGGTGACCCAAGACTACGGCGCTCTGAGTGGCCAGCTCCTGGCGACCGCCATCCAGAGAGGGCGGCAACGGGCAGGCGGCCACCTCACGACTACGGTGCGGCCGAGCCCCCATCAAGAGTACAAGTCAAAGCATGGCTACAGCAAAGCACGTCGCCTACCACGCTCAAGACAGGCGTGGCTACAGTGCTCCGTACAGACGGAGATCTCCTCACGACGGAGCACTGTGCCGTATCTACCCTGACGTCGCTCCGGGCAGGCGGAGCCCTGTTCCCCACGACGGCTTGTCGGTACGGCCTGCCAGAGGCGGGCCCTATCGGGCAGTGACTCCAAGGAAGACGGCGGACGCTCAGCCAGGCGGATCCAAGAGGGGCGGCCTCCAGCAGGCGGCCATCCCTTGTCCCGAGGCGAGCGCGCCATTAAGCTAATGAGACCAGGTGTGGCTACAGTGGCCTCCCACCAGGCGGCGGAACTGTAGCCACGCTAAGATGACCAAGCCCCCGTCACCAACGACACGACTACAGTAAGCAGCCACCAACCAGTCGGCGGGGTCCACCAGGGGGTGGGCCCCAGTGGTCGGCGGAGAAGCCGGAGGCTGGAGACACTGACAGCCGGGCCCAGCAGCCGGCCAGATTACAGTTGTACCCCTGGGGGGTAGGCCTATATAAACCCCCCAGGTCACTCATGCAAAGGGTTCCCACTCCATTAGAACTAGCCACTCCCCTAGAGCAGGAGGAGAACTAGCCTTGCTTCCTTCTACCTCTAGCACACAACTCAAGGAGCACCATTGTATGACTTGTGCCTTAGTGATCATGCGGAGACCCCGCAGAGCAGGATTAGAGGTGTTATCTCCTAGGAGAGCCCCGAACCTGGGTAAAGTACGCCAACGTTCGTGTCTATGCCTTATCCCGCTTCCAGGCACCGACGACGTTCTACTCGCTCCCACCATGATAAGCCATCCATTGGCATATGTCGCACCCAACCCCCGACATTTGGCGCCCACCGTGGGGCGAGGTGCACCGTCTCCCGGAAATCTGCTCTGGACGTGAACCCTGTTCCTTCCTGGCGAGCGAAGCCAGCCCAGCACGCCCGATGGCGTCAGCCTCGACGCGCTGCACGGCGCGGAGATCGCCTGCGCGGCGAGTTGCCTCGCTGACCTCGTCGGCGAGATCGACCTCTCTGACAGGCCGGCCTCCGACGCGGGCACAAGCTGCCCTGAGAGCCGCCTCGTCAGCCTCCTCGACCAGCTCCATGTCACCAGCGAGCCTGCTGTGGACCTGGACTCTGTCGGCTCGACCGATCCGATGATCCTCGACACTGACACGGCGTCACTCGATGCGTTTCCCACCAACCTGGTGGTCTACGACAAGCCACCTCCTTGCGAGTACAGTGGCAGGAGCATCGTCACGGAGGTTCTCGTCATCAACAGCGAGGAGCACTCGGACGGGTGTGCTCAAGATCCCCTCGAGGCCACCCTATACTGACGGAGTGAGTCCAGCAGCTCCTGGACGCGGCTGCCGCGCAGCACGAGGCCGCCTGCCGCGCTGAAGTCCCAGCCGGACGAAACAACGAACCGCCCCCACGCTGAGATCATGGGGCTACCTCCCGGATGCCGACTGGTGGCGCCCAGAGGAAAGGGCAACGAGCCGGCTGCTAGCCGCAGTCGTACGCGCCTCTCCATCGAGCGGGACGAGGATGGCCGCCCTCATGCAGTAGAGCGTCGAGGCGACCTGCCGCCTCCCCCGCCTCGTGGAGCGAGGTACCCCACTCCGCCTCCTGTCACGCATCCGACACTCGGTGACCGCCTTGGCCGTCGAGAGGGAGTCGGAGAGAATGATGCTCGCCACCGGATCGATTGTCTCAACCGATCCCTGGCGCTTGAAGAAGAAGATGCGCTGGGCCCGCCCTGCTTCGGCCCCCGAATCCGAGATGAGCCCTTCCCCAAGGCGTTCACCCTCCCGCGAGATACGCCCAAATACATCGGCTCCGTGAAGCCGGAAGACTGGCTGGTCGACTACTCCACGGCTGTCAGTATAGCAAACGGCAACAAGCGCGTTGCCGTGAAATACATCCCGCTCATGCTTCAAGGCACTGCCCGGACGTGGCTCAACAGCCTGAAGCCCCGCAGCATCAACAGCTGGGTTGATTTCACTGAGGTCTTCATCCGCAACTTCACTAGCACCTACAAGCAGGCTCCCAAGCCCTGACAGCTCTCCTTGTGCGTCCAAGGGCCCACGGAGTCGACCCGCGACTACCTCACGCACTGGACCGAGCTGCGCAATTCCTGCGAAGGCATGCACGAGGTGCAGGCGATCGAGTACTTCACTGCCGGGTGCCTAGAGGGCACCCTCCTCAAGCACCGACTCCTCTACGACGAGCCCGAGACCCTCGATGAGCTGCTGGTCATCGCCGACAAACATGCCACGGTCAATTCCTCCATGAAGGCAGAAATCCTGGTTGACGCGTCCGGCAAGGTGGCATCACAGGCCCCTCGGACTCCGGCTTGTGACACCAGTCGGCGATAGCAACTAGGTGATAACAAGCGGAAGGCCACCCAGCCGGCTTCCACCAGCCGGCAGGTGGCAATGGTCGAGGATCAGCATCCAGAAGGGCAGCCAACCCCCAAGCGGTAGAAGGGCGGCAAGTCCAATTCGTTGCCTGCCTTCTCTTACGAGCAAATCTTGGGTGCACCATGCAAGTTCCATAGCGGCGTGAAGCCCTCCAACCACACCACTCGGAAGTGTCACTGGCTCACCAGAATTCCCAAGGGAGATGGACTCCTGCCTCCTCCGCCTGCCGGACCGCTGCCTCCTCAGCCCCAGCAGCCGGCGGCCCGACCAGTCGGCGCCATACAAGATGAGTACCCGGAGGAACACGGAGCCTATGTTGTGTTTACCAGTGTGGCCGACGACAGACGCAGCTGACGGCAACAGCAACAAGAAGTGCAGGCAGTGGCCTCCAACACTCTAGAGTTCATGCATTGGTCCGAGAAGCCTATCAGTTGGAGCAGGGCCGACCACCCGGAAGTGATGCCTTCCCCTGGCTCGTACGCCCTGGTCCTAGAAGCGACCCTTGCAATGGAGAGGCGAGCAGCCCGTTTCTCCAGAGTCTTGATAGATGGCGACAACAACATCAATATTGTCGGATTTCCGGTTCCGGCAGACCCTTGAGGTTCGAACTCTGGGGTGCGCGCGGAGATTTCGCCCTCTATCTACCTGCTCCTCGCCGAATCGCTAGGATCTAACTACGAAAGAAACAACACAAGAGACACGGGGTTTATACTAGTTCAGGCCACCATTGTGGTGTAATACCCTACTCCAGTGTGTGGTGTGGTGGCACTACAAGAAACCTGTTAATCTATGATGGATTTCTGATGACGTTTTCAAATACTGTCATGGACGGACTAGTACAGCCCCGCAGGCCAGCTCAAGCCCGCTCAAGCCCGCTCGAGCCCGGCTAATCATTCCTGGTATAAAATGCTAACCCTAATCCCTTCTCAGCCGCTCCTCTCTCCCTCCGCAGCCCCCATCTCTCCTCCCACGCGACTCCTCGCCGCCGCCCCATGATTCCGATGACTTTCGGCGGCTATGGCCGGCGCGCAGCCTACCTCCATCTTCCCCTCTCTCCGCTCCTTCCTCCCCTCCGGCTCGATTCACCACTAGCGCTCTCCAGCAACCCATCCCCGTGGCAAGGGTTTCGGCGCCGGCGCGGCTCCGGCCGATCCTCTTCGTCGCCTGCCACCTGCTGGATGGTGCTCCTGGAATAGGGCCTCGCGAGGCCGACCTCCCGCAGGATGTGCTGATGGGCGCACCCTGCATCGGCATGTTCGGGATGAGCACGGGACCGACGGCCTTGTCCCGCTGGACGATGGCGGCGGCGAACGCTAGTGCTCCTCGTCCCTGAACCTGTCCACCCATCCGGCGATGTACAGCTTGTCGTCATGCGCGTGTACGTGGTGGGCTTCCTCTCTCTCCCCCCTCTACCCCAAATCTAGATTGCACTTGCATCTATTACATATATAAATATGAATAAGCACCACGGTTTGGTATGCGTCTAGATCGGGATGGTACCTGTAGTAAACAGTCGCTCCCCATCTGTATGCGTCCATGATTCTGCACACGGTAGCTCCTTGGCTTTTATTTTGAACATAACTCCTCCCTAATCTTCCTGTACTCCATGTCCGTGGTTGCTGTCATGTACTCGATGCCTTTATTGTTTCAAAATTCCAATACCTGAAAGTGGCACATCATATTTCTAGTCGTGGTCCTGTTTACACGGCTTTTTCTGATTTTGTTTCAGTCAAGTTTATGTGAAATATAATCTCATTTTATCTGATACTTTGGTTTGAATATTTACATTTTAATTACCATGTACGTACTAGTGCAGTATCCAGATATTTTGTTGGTGTTATCTTCCAAAATAATAGTAAATGCAGTCCTCAGATAGAAGTAAAAGTAGCATGTCCGCAAACAGAGTTGTACATGTAAACTTACTACAAGTGTTGTAGATGATTGCTTGGAATCATAAAGATCTCAAATAAACATACAAAAACAGATTCTTGACACAAATTAATATAGACTCATCAAATATATACTTTGTCCGTGGTCAACTTGTGATGCCAAATAATGTTCAGTATAATAGCAACCTACAAACAACAGTCTACAGTTCTATGATCATTTCCCTCCTGCAGTTCTAAATATCATGCGAACATACATTGCTTTATGCAAGAGAAAGAAGTATGTGTACTTTAGAAAGCAAAATGTTGAAGAAACATATAAAAAAGATGTTGCATGGCTGCTGTTTAGGTCACTTCTTTATAGGCTATAATCTCTGAAAATCGACAAATTATACGGTTGGTTCATAACTGCTATTCAGGTCACTTCTTTATAGGTTAATACTTGCTTCATCCATTTATGAATGTGCAGGAAAGACTGTAGAACAAAGAAGGGGTTCATCATGCCGTTTGGGTTGGTTTGGGCTAGTTCCAGCGACGGTGTTGTCGGCCTCAGCCACAAATGTTGAAGGTATCCCCCTCCCTTCTTCCCTTTGCTCTTGTCATGTGTTCATTTTGTTTGCTTTCCATAGGATACTATCCCAGCTTGTTGGCAAACAAGCTCATTTCATTTGCTTTGCACATATGTGAGTTAAGTATTATGTTACTAACATCTTATAATGTACTTATGCCAAGAAACTTTCGGGACATTTATCCGTACTGGTTGTTTCTGCGAGAGTAGACAATATGCATGTTTAGGACATGATGTGAAGCTCACATCTGATCATTTAACTAAGATAACTTGATTTGAATCATTGAAGATAGTTTTGTAAGGGCTTCTTACTAAATGGTTTTCTAGGACAGTACCTACCAAGCCCAGAACCATGCTATTTGTTGTGATAGTTTCCCCTGATCTATAAGATTTTTGTTCCTCCCTGATGTTTTCCTTCCTAATCCATTTCCCTTGATGCTTCTGATGTGCATCCTGTCTGTAGGTATTGCATTACATTGAATTTGATGGAGAGAAACTTCTCCGAGAGAACTGAAAGAATGAGCTGTGAGGTGGAACTAAGGGGCTTTAAGAAACTTTTATGTGTTGTTGACGTAAACTGGAGTGTGCTAGTTCCTAACTTTGATCTGTTTTGTATTTTGTCAACTGATGTTGTAAATTATCATTTCATTGAGGATTTTGTAAACTGATGTCTTGTATATATAGGTGGATGCTTGTATAAATGCTACATGATTTGTGTATTATATGTCATTTTGGAAATACTGTCTTGGGTCAAAGTTGACATTATGATCAGTGTAATGCATTATGCTAAAAAAGTGTTGTCTCAAAATTGCACTGAATTTAAATGGGATAATTGGATGGAAAACATTTAAATAGCTTCTAAATCCATGACGGTTCTTGTGACGAAAAATAATGTACATGTAGGCAGCCACGTGATTCCAACCAGTCAATTGAAAATCCTACGTGGCATCGCTCGGGCCTAGTTTGGGCTGGGCGGGCCTGGGGGCAGACCCGTGACGGTCAAAATCCGTCATGGAAGGTATGGTGTCAAATTATGACGCGTGATACATGACAAATTTCAAATCCGTCATGGAAGTACATCTATGATGGTTTTTCCCTGATCGATGACGGACACAATCTGTCATGGATTAACAGGTTTCTTGTAGTGTGGATTTCCTCTTGGGCTGATGATGAACAATACAAGGAAGAACAGCCTCGCGAGGGTCTGTTCTTGGCTGGTGCGACGAACTGCTCGGAGGAGTTTGGTCACTCTATCTACTGGTTTCTTGGTGAGGATCCAGATGCCTCTACCCTAGGGGTGGCTAGTCCTATTTATAGGTAAAGGCCCTGGGCCTCTCTCCAAATATTGAGCGGGAAGGGCGCCAACAATTGGCCATTTTGAAGGGGAACAGTGGGTACACCTATCCTGACTAAAGTTGGTCCTCGCCTGTCAAAGGCTCTGGTGGTGACGCCTGCTTGGGCTCCACAATGACTTCCTCCCTGCCGCTGGGCTGGTCTTGGTCTCGTTGCACCGAAATAGATGCCTTTGCTTGATGCTCTCGACTGCGCTTGCTCCCTTTGCACCAAAGAGGAAAGGAGGACACTACGCGGGCTGGCGCACGACTGGCGCCCTTGGTCGTCATGGCTTGCGTCATGGGCACCTCGCGAGGTACCCCGCCTTGAACTCTCCGCCTCCTTGTGATCCAGCCTGATGAGGCTGTGCCTGAAGAAGCTCCTTGTCGTCCACCCCGTGAGGCTTGGCCCCTCGCGAGGGTCTTGAGCTTGTGTTGATGAAGATGGGCTGTGTCGGGCCCCCTTTGAGCCACGCCGCAAGCCGCAGGCAGGCATGTCTGGGGACCCCCGTTCCCAGAACGCCGACAGTAGCCCCTGGGCCAAAGGCGCGCCCGGACTTGGCCGAGCAGAGAGGCGAAAGGGCAAGTGCGAAGCGTCACGGGCCCTATCAGCCTGCGGCCTCGGGCACCGCGTGGCGGTTGATTGGACGTGGGCGGCACCGTTCCCCCACGCTTCCTTATTTTATGCCATGCAAGGCGGACTCGTAGCCGCACACAACCTCTCCCCTTTCCGCTGCTCGAGCGCTCTCTGTCCTTTCTCCTCTCGAACTCCAGTTTCCACATCCAATCCAATCTCGAATCTCCCCCCTCCTTCTCTGCCGTCATGGCTCCGCCGAGGAAGGGAAGAGGGAAGAAGCCCATGCCGCCACCTCGCTCATCATCGGCGGCGGCTCCGCCGTCGATCGGCCAATCATAATCAATCAAGAGGGCTTGGGCAAGGTCAGCTCGGCCCTGGCCACCATCTTCAACGAATGCGGGAGGACGATGGCCTGGCCCGCGTCCCGCTTCTCCATTGACAGGATTGCCACTGAGGTCCGATACTTCGCCGACGCCCTGTGGGCAGGACTGGTTCCCCCCTTTTCTGATTTCTTCAACGTCGTGCTTTCCCATTATCAGATCCATATGATGCATCTGGGTCCTGAATCCATCACTCTTCTCGCGGTTTTTGCTTTCGTTTGTGAGGCAATGATGGGCATCCTTCCTTCGGTTGCCTTGCTGCGCCACTTCTTCTCTCTGCGCCTTGTCGACCCCACCCAATGTTCGGGGTGCGTGAGCTTCGTCGCTGCGCCTAAGACGGCGGCCACATGAATTGACTTCAGTCTTCCTCCGCCCGCGCCTGGGTTTCACGAGCGATGGCTGTACGTGGACGTAGGGGTGCCCAGCCCCCTGCTGACGGAGCCAGCTTCGCCTGCTGTCCCCAACTCAGGCTGGGGCCAGGAGACGCTCGCGAGCCCCCGGCTCGCCTTTGTCTGGAGTCGCTTCGAGTTCTTGAGGGAGCTCGGCGTGACAGCGCCCAAGGTGGTGAAGGAGTTCCTGCTACGCCGTGTTGCCCCTCTCCAGCGCCATTCTCACCGGATGTGGGCCTTCAGCGGTTGTGGGGATCGTATGCGGCTCCAGGAAGAGGACCTGACGCCTGAAGCGCTGAGGAAGGTGCTCTTGGTCTTGACTGGGGATCCTTCCCCCAGCGGCATCCGGCAAGGGGGGGCCTTGCTGTACCTCTGCTCGAATAGAGGTGACTTCGTGAGTCAGATGCCCATCTTCGACGAATGGGGGCCGCGCCCTGCAGGCCTCCAGGGGCCTCGCGAGAACCCAGTGGTGGTGGTCGCCCTCGCAGCCGGCCAGGGCGACTCTTCCTCAAGTGGCGGAGCAGGGAGGCATGGGCCTCCGGAGGCTGAGGGTTCCCCTGTCGAGGCGGCAGCGCTGGGCGGCACTCATGAGGGAGCAGCCCCTGAGGCCCGTGCTGCCGTGTCTGAAGGTGGCGAGCAGCCGCCGGTAGTGCCTGCGGCTGAGGCCCCCGAGGCCCCAGCTGCTCTTCTTGGTGGGGCGACCGGGGGCGCGCATCAGGTAGATGCCCCCGACGCGGGTCGCCCTGGTGCTTCCTCCTCGTCACAAGCTAACCCCTGTGCTCAACTCTTGGGTCGCTTCCGCGTGGACTTTGAGGCCCTCCGGAAGAGGAGGGAGGCCCTGGGCGATGATTACCCTTGTCGCCTGCTGAAGCGTAGGAAGTACTTCGCCATCGATGAGTAAGCCTTCTCCCTTCCCAGCTCCTGATTCTTCTATTGCCTTTCCTGATCCTTGCTCCGCAGGGCCCTTCCTTCCGAGCTCATGGAGGTGGCTAAGGAGCCATCCCCCTCGCCTCCGCCCTCTCCGTCGTCTTCGATCGTTCCGAGCAGCAGGGCCCTTGTGGTGAGGCCGGTTGGTGAGACGAACCATCCCGAGGTGCAACGCGGCCCTGCGCTCCCAGCGGTCTTCCTTCGCGAGCCTTCTCGTGGCATAGCCAGCCTGCTGTGGGATTCTCGTCTGGTGGTGGACCGTGATTGGTTGGGGTACTCCCTGCGCTCTTCAGTTGGAGATGGACTGCCTCCAGGTCGGGCTTCTGGCAGGGCGTGCCCGGTCGCCTCAAGGGCGCCAGCCCCCAGCCCCCTGCCTGGAAGGGAGTGTTGATCTGCGCCCCACGGCGCTTGCTTGGGGAGGATGATGGTGTGGAAGACGTACTCGAGCGCGCCCGGGAGCGTCGCACTCTTCGCCAAGGGTTTCTCCGGAGGGCGGCTGACGCGGTGAGCCTACTTGGTGAAGAGCTCGCTGATGAGGACGTGCGCCTTGAGGCCGAGGGCCTGCGCCTGGTGGCAGAGAGGCGCGAGCTGAAGGCGGCTGTCGCCCTCGCGCGCCGTCAGCGCGATCTCGACGATGAGGAGGCCAAGGCGTCGCTGGCGGCCTCTCGTGTGGTTCGTTCCCGGGCCGTCAAAGAAGCCCGGGAAGCTGACAGGCGGCGAGAGGCCACGGAGGAGCGGGCACGGGAACTCCTGGCCCGGTGGAGCTTATTGGAGGAGCAGGTGGAGCTGCGTGAGGCGGCCCTTGTGTCGATGAATGTGGTCTCCGGCGACCCAGCGTAGCTCCAGAAGCGTGAGGAGGCGCTGACGCTGGAAGCCGCCGAACGCGCACGCGAGTACGAGCGCCTGGAGACGAGGGAGCGCTTGGTGACACGGGCGGAGGACGATGTCGCTGCGCGGGGAAACCCGTGTATCGGAGGAGGTCGGACATCGAGTGGTGACGGCGCGCCTGAACCTCGAGCGCGAGTTCGAGGAGAGGCTGGAGTTGATCCGGACTGAGGCCGAAGGTAGGACCACCATCCTGAGGACCAGGCTGGAGGAAGCGACACGGCGGGTTGATGCCTTGCGGGCCGCACTTGAGGTGGCGCAAGGGGAGTCAACTACTTCCCACGCCGAGGCGCTCCTTCTTTGCCAATGGGTGGACGAGGCTGAGGCCGTCGCGCGCCAGAATGCGTACGAGATACGTCAGCGGCGGCTCCTGGAACATGAGCACGCCCCATGCTCACCACGCTTCGGGAGAGAGCCAACACGGCCTTGGGTAACATCTGCGAGGCGGCCGTTGGCGAGCCGCATGTCGTTAACTACGCCGGCAACCTTCAGTTCTTCACAGACATCGTGACGTAGCTGGAGGCACGGTCGGCCAGGGCCAACAGGTTGGTGCAGGAGAGGAGCCGAGCCCTGCTCGGGTGCGCCTTTTCCCGCGTGTTCAGCCATCTCCGGAACATGGATCCTCACTTCGACTTTGACGCTGCCATCGCCCCAGTCCCCCAGCCCGTCCGGGACGACCTGGCGTACTGGGTGGAAGACAATGTGGACGCTCTTGTCAGGGCCTTCGCTTCAGACGACGATGACGCGATCGTGGCCGCCGACGAGGGCGGCGTGGTGAACGGCCCTGACACCGCCGACGACAACGCAGAGGGCAATGGTGAGGCCAGCGACGCCAGCGACGGTTCGGGTAGTGTTCCTGAGGATGCATTGGGGGATTTATCCGACTGACAGCGTGTTGCTCCTGTTTCCTTACCCTGCATGAATAGAACTCAGGCTTTTGTCCTGATGGTTGTGGGAGCATTTTTGGGAGGGGTGCCCCTCATGTAAAACCAATGTTCAGCGCACTAGTTAATGCTACATCGCCCATAGGCCCGTGCCAAAGTGGTTGGCTAGCTGACGAGCCGGCTGGCTAGTTTACCTTTGTCCCACGCGGGTCCTGAGATAATTTGTGGGAGGCTGTGGTGCCTCGAATGCCTCCTGATCGAATCCGTAGGATCTGTAGTGAAAAACCTCCTGAGAGGATATGATGGCGGCAGCCTGGGCTGCACGCAAGCTAGGCCAGACCCGGCTCGCGAGGGGCTCACGAGGGGAGGCAGCTGAGGCGAGGTTGTAACCGAAACGTGAGAGATTGCTCGAACGAGACTAAGCACCCCTTCCCAAAACACACGCAAATCTCAAATTCGAGTCCAACTTAAATCCAGCGGGGGAAAGCAACAAGCAAGGGAAAAGCAATGAAAGCAAACAAAAGGCCACATCCGGCACCTAGTCTAGTCTTGGACGTCTTCTCACCAGTGCGGAGCTAAGTGCTGCCACTGGGTGTGGGAGGGAGCCCCAGGGCCTGAAGTCGGCACCCCTGAGACTCCGGGGTGTGTACAACCCCACTCATTATTACGTGAGAGTGTCACGGGGCAGCGAGCTTCACAGGCACTAGGCCTTCTTCATAGGTACCGGCCTTGCTTCATATCGCCAGACGAGGGCCCCGCCTTGCACCACACTCTAGTGCCATCAACGACGATCGGAAACCAGGACGCCGCCGATGGGATAGAGCAGTCGTCGGCGGTTCCCCCGACGACCACGGGTCCTCCACCAGGGGCAGGCCCTGAGGCACCTCCCCAGCGGAGGGCCTACCTCCTGGGAACGCCATGCTTCGAACGCCGCGGTGGTGATGTCGGATCTCGGCCCCTCTCCTGCAGCCCCCGACGCCCTCCTCCTGAGGGGTAAGAGACTGCTGGAGCGGGGCGGCTGCTCGCTGTGGCGACCTGAACCTCCTGCGACCCATGATTAGTGTATGCCTGCTCCCGAGGGATTAGTGGTACCCGATAATCGTCGCTTCCAGCGTGGCCGGTGGGGCCGTCCCTGGATTCCTGGAAGAGCTCAGCTTCTGGCACCTCGTCCCCCCAGCTTGGGCTGAGGAGTGAGCCTTGTTCGCCCTCATGCGGGTGCCCTTGATCCATCATGTGGGGCACGTACTCTTCTGGGGCCGTCACCCCGAAGGCTGCGCCATAGGGTTCCGTGTGCCATGCAGCTCTGCTTGATGTGCCAACCTGGTGATGGTAGCGTGGCGGCCCATGGGGGCTGTGTGTCACGATGAGTCTTTCTTCGCTGGCGGGGAGCGAATCCGGTGCTGCCGCCGGCCCGGTGCTGACAACTTCGCTGGTGTTGGAGTAGCCTTGGAGCCTGCGGTTGCGCGTGGGGCCCCCGCGCGGGCCGCCCTGGGCCTGAGACGGGAGCTGAGTGCAGAAGGGGTGAGCCCACGAGGCGGCGAAGCCCAGGAGCTCTGCCACCCGCTCTAGCAGCACGTCGCGGTCGCCTTCCATCAGCCTGCACTGCAGCATCTCTCGGGCCACCGTGAGCGTGGCCCTTGAGTTTGCCTGCTCCCGGCGGGTGTACGACGTCGTGGCCGCGGCGTGGTTGGAGGCCCTTGCTGCCGACCGCGTCTGCCGTGGTGTGAGGGCTGTCGGGGCCTGTCCGTGCCGCCCACGGCCCGCAGCGCCCCGCGGACCGCGAGCTGCCTGGGGCATGGGGTCGCCTGGGGCGAGCGGCTCTGCGTGGGCGGGCCAAGCCGCCCAGGGATCAGGGTTGCCCGCCTGGTCGCCGGACATGGTGATGACGATGCGACAGGACACGAAGCGGCAGAAGGTGGATCCCGGCGCACCCCTACCTGGCGCGCCAAATGTCGGATTTCGGGTTCCGGCAGACCCTTGAGGTTCGAACTCTGGGGTGCGCGCGGAGATTTCGCCCTCTATGTACCTACTCCTCGCCGAATCGCTAGGATCAAACTACAAAAAAACAACACAAGAGACACGGGGTTTATACTGGTTCAGGCCACCATTGTGGTGTAATACCCTACTCCAGTGTGTGGTGTGGTGGATTGCCTCTTGGGCTGATGATGAACAATACAAGGAAGAACAGCCTCGCGAGGGTCTGTTCTTGGCTGGTGCGACGAACTGCTAGGAGGAGTTCGGTCGCTCTATCTACTGGTTTCTTGGTGAGGATCCAGATGCCTCTACCCCGAGGGTGGCTAGTCCTATTTATAGGCAAAGGCCCTGGGCCTCTCCCCAAATATTGAGCGGGAAGGGCGCCAACAATTGGCCATTTTGAAGGGGAACAGCGGGTACACCTGTCCTGACTAAAGTTGGTCCTGCCTGTCAAAGGCTCTGGTGGTGACGCCTGCTTGGGCTCCACAATGACTTCCTCCCTACCGTTGGGCTGGTTATGTTCTCGTTGCACCAAAATGGATGCCTTTGCTTGATGCTCTCGCCTGCGCTTGCTCCCTTTGCACCAAAGAGGAAAGGAGGACACTGCGCGGGTTGGCGCCCGACTGGCGCCCTTGGTCATCATGGCTTGCGTAATGGGCACCTCGCGAGGTACCCTGCCTTGAACTCTCCGCTTCCTCGTGAGCCAGCCTGATGAGGCTGTGCCTGAAGAAGCTCCTTGTCGTCCACCCCGCGAGGCTTGGCCCCTCGCGAGGGTCTTGATCTTGTGTTGATGAAGATGGGTTGTGGTGGGACCCCTTTGAGCCACACCGCAGGCCGCAGGCAGGCAAGTCTGGGGACCCCCGTTCCCAGAACGCCGACAAATATCCTGTACCGCGATACAATGGAGAAGTTGGGAATCAAGCAGAAACAGCTCGTCCCCAGTCGGACTATATTCCATGGCATAGTCCCTAGCCTTTCCTGCTCACCAATCGACAAGACCCAGATTGATGTCCTCTTCGGAGACAAGAATCATTTCCGCCGAGAGCCAGTTTGGTTTGTAGTGGTGGACCTTCAGAGCCCTACCATGACACTGCTAGGCCGGCCTGCTCTGGCCAAATTCATGGTAGTCCCCCACAACGCCTACCTCAATATAAAGATGCCCAGTACCAAGGGGATCCTGACAGTGGTCGGAGATTACAAGAAGTCGATCGCTTGCGCCGCAGATAGCAGCCGGCTGGCCGAGTCCCTCGTGATTGCAGCCGAGAAGCGGCTCCTTGACCGGGTGGTGGCCTTGGCAGCCAAGAAGCCGGAAATGTCACCCACACCCCAGGAGTCAGAGGCTGAGGGCTCGTTCAAGCCGGCCAAGGAAACAAAGAAAATACCCTTGGACCCAGAACACCTGGAGAGGCACGCTGTCGTAGGCACAGGCCTTGACAGCAAATAGGAAGGCGAGCTCATCGATTTCCTCCGTGAGAATCGGGACATCTTCGCATGGTCCCCCAAAGACATGCCGGGTGTTCCGACGGATTTCGCCGAGCACAAGCTACATGTCCGACCTGACGCCAAGCCGGTCCGGCGGCCCTTGCGCCGCCTGTCAGAAGAGAAGAGAAGAGTTGTTGGAGAAGAGATAGCCCGGCTCCTAGCAGCCGGATTCATCATGGAAGTATTCTTACCAGAGTGGCTGGCCAACCCAGTCCTAGTATTGAAGAAGAACAAGCAGTGGCGCATGTGCATTGACTATACCAGCCTCAACAAAGCCGGCCCCAAAGATCCCTTCGCTCTGCCAAGGATTGATCAAGTGATAGACTCCACAGTCGGATGCGAGCTATTGAGTTTCTGGATGCATACTCAGGTTATCACCAGATAAAGCTGAACCCGTCTGACAGGCTGAAGACCACCTTCCTCACGCCATTTGGAGCCTTCTGCTACCTGAACATGACGTTCGGCTTGAGAAACGCCGGCGCCATGTTTCAGCGTTGCATGCAGAAGTGCCTCCTCAAGCAACTCGGCAGAAATGCCCATGTATATGTGGATGATGTGGTGGTGAAGACGGAGAAGCGTGGCACTCTGCTAGAGGACCTCAAGGAGACCTTTGAAAACTTGCGCCGATTCCAGATCAAGCTCAACCCGGAGAAATGTGTCTTTGGAGTACCAGCCGGACAGCTTCTTGGTTTCCTGGTCTCAGAGCGCGGCATAGAGTGCAATCCCGTGAAGATCAAGGCAATTGAGATGATGAAAGTGCCCACCCGACTGCTGGACGTGCAGAAATTCACCGGCTGCCTGGCGTCAGTCAGCCGTTTCATCAGTCGGCTGGGCGAGAAGGATCTTCCCCTGTACCAACTCATGAAGAAGACCACTTTTTTTGAGTGGAACGACAAGGCGGACGAAGCATTTATCCAACTCAAGAAGATGTTGGCGACCCCGCCTGTCCTGGCGGTTCCGACTAAGAAGGAGCCCATGCTCCTCTACATTGCAGCCACCAGTCGGGTTGTCGGCACAGTCATGGTAGTAGAGCGCACGGAGAAGGAAAAAGCATTACTGGTCCAGAGAACGGTGTATTACTTGAGCGAAGTTTTGTCCGCCTCTAAGCAAAACTACCCTCACTACCAGAAGATGTGCTACGGCGTGCATTTTGCCGCCAAGAAGCTGAAGCCTTACTTTCAAGAGCACCAATAACTGTCGTCTGCACAGCCCCGCTTGCTGAGATTATTGGAAACCGGGATGTTGGAAATATGCCCTAGAGGCAATAATAAAAGTATTATTATATTTCAATGTTCATGATAATTGTCTTTTGTTCATGCTATAACTGTATTATCCGGAAATCGTAATACAGGTGTGAACACTTAGACCACAATATGTCCCTAGTGAGCCTCTAGTTGACTAGCTCGTTGTGATCAACGGATAGTCATGGTTTCCTGACTATGGACATTGGATGTCATTGATAACGGGATCACATCATTAGGAGAATGATGTGATGGACAAGACCCAATCCTAAGCATAGCATAAAAGATCGTATAGTTCGTTTGCTAGAAGCTTTGCCAATGTCAAGTATCTCTTCCTTCGACCATGAGATCGTGTAACTCCCGGTTACCGTAGGAGTGCCTTGGGTGTATCAAACGTCACAACATAACTGGGTGACTATAAAGGTGCATTACAGGTATCTCCGAAAGTATCTGTTGGGTTGACACGGATCGAGACTGGGATTTGTCACTCCGTATGACGGAGAGGTATCTCTGGGCCCACTCGGTAATGCATCATCATAATGAGCTCAAGGTGACCAAGGTGTTGGCCACGGGATCATGCATTACGGTACGAGTAAAGTGACTTGCCGGTAACGAGACTAAACAAGGTATTGGGATACCGACGATCGAGTCTCGGGCAAGTAACGTACCGATTGACAAAGGGAATTGCATACAGGGTTTTGATCGAATCCTCGACATCGTGGTTCAACCGATGAAATCATCGAGGAGCATGTGGGAGCCAACATGGGTATCCAGACCCCGCTGTTGGTTATTGCCCGAGAGTCATCTCGGTCATGTCTGCATGTCTCCGGAACCCGTAGGGTCTACACACTTAAGGTTCGGTGACGCTAGGGTTAGTAGGAAGACTAGTATGTGACTGCCGAATGTTGTTCGGAGTCTCGGATGAGATCCCGGACGTCACGAGGAGTTTCGGAATGGTCCGGAGGTAAAGAATAATATATAGAAAGTGGTATTTCGGCCATCGGGAAAGTTTTGGGGTCTCCCGGTAATGTACCGGGACCACCGGAAGGGTCCCGGGGGTCCACCGGGTGGGGCCACCTATCCCAGAGGGCCCCATGGGCTGAAGTGGGAGGGGAACCAGCCCATAGTGGGCTGGTGCGCCCCCCTAGGCCCACCCCCTGCGCCTAGGGTTGAAACCCTAGGGGTGGGGGGCGCCCCACTTGGCTTGGGGGGCACTCCACCCGCTTGGCCGCCGCCCCCCTTGGAGATTGGATCTCCAGGGGCCGGCGCCCCCCCAGGGGGCCTATATAAAGGGGGGGAGGGAGGGGGGCTGCAGTACCCATCTCCAAGGCGCAGCCCCTCCCCTCCCCAACACCTCTCCTCCTCCGTAAGCGCTTGGCGAAGCCCTGTCGGAGTACTGCTGCACCAACACCACCATGCCGTCGTGCTGCCGGTGGAGCTGTCTTCCTCAACCTCTCCTTCCCCCTTGCTGGATCAAGAAGGAGGAGACGTCTCCCGTGCCATACGTGTGTTGAACGCGGAGGTGTTGTCCGTTCAACACTTGGTCATCGGTGATTCGAATCACATCGAGTACGACTACATCATCACCTTGCAAGCTTCCGCACGCGATCTACAAGTGGTATGTAGATGCAAACTCTCTCCCGTTACTCGTTGCTTAGATGAACTCATAGATGGATCTTGGTGAAACCGTAGGAAACATTTTAATTTTCTGCAACGTTCCCCAACAGTGGCATCATGAGCTAGGTCTATGCGTAGTTCTCTAATGCACGAGTTGAACACAATTTGTTGTGGGCGTGGATCTTGTCAACTTACTTGCCTCTACTAGTCTTTTCTTGCTTCAACGGTATTGTGGGATGAAGCGGCCCGGACCAACCTTACACGTACGCTTACGTGAGACCGGTTCCACCGATTGACATGCACTAGTTGCATAAGGTGGCTGGCGGGTGTCTGTCTCTCCCACTTTAGTTGGAGCGGATTCGATGAACAGGGCCCTTCTGAAGGGTAAATAGAAGTTGACAAAATCACGTTGTGGTGATTCGTAGGTAAGAAAACGTTCTTGCTAGAACCCAATCGCAGCCACGTAAAAGATGCAACAACAATTAGAGGACGTCTAACTTGTTTTTGCAGCGATTGATCATGTGATGTGATATGGCGAGAAGTTGTGATGAATGATGAATTGTGATGTATGAGATCATGTTCTTGTAATAGGATTCACGACTTGCATGTCGATGAGTATGACAACCGGCAGGAGCCATAGGAGTTGTCTTTATTTTTTGTATGACCTGCGTGTCATTGAAGAACGCCATGTAAACTACTTTACTTTATTGCTAAACACGTTAGTCATAGAAGTAGAAGTAGTCGTTGGCGTGACAACTTCATGAAGACACGATGATGGAGATCATGATGATGGAGATCATGGTGTCAAGCCGGTGACAAGATGATCATGGAGCCCCGAAGATGGAGATCGATGGAGCTTTATGATATTGGCCATATCATGTCACAACTATATAATTGCATGTGATGTTTATTATGTTTATGCATCTTGTTTACTTAGGACGACGGTAGTAAATAAGATGATCCCTTACAAAATTTCAAGAAGTGTTCTCCCCTAACTGTGCACCGTTGCTACAGTTCGTCGCTTCTAAGCACCACGTGATGATCGGGTGTGATGGATTCTTACATTCACATACAACGGGTGTAAGACAGTTTTACACAGCGAAAACACTTAGGGTTAACTTTACGAGCCTAGCATGTGCAGACATGGCCTCGGAACACAGAGACCGAAAGGTCGAACACGAGTCGTATGGAAGATACGATCAACATGAAGATGTTCACCGACGATGACTAGTCCGTCTCACGTGATGATCGGACACGGGCTAGTCGACTCGGATCGTGTGACACTTAGATGACTAGAGGGATGTCTAATCTAAGTGGGAGTTCATAATTTTGATTAGAACTTTATTATCATGAACTTAGTCTAAAACCTTTGCAAATATGTCTTGTAGATCAATGGCCAACGCTAATGTCAACATGAACTTCAACGCGTTCCTAGAGAAAACCAAGCTGAAAGATGATGGCAGCAACTATACGGACTGGGTCCGGAACCTGAGGATCATCCTCATAGCTGCCAGGAAGCAATATGTCCTAGAAGGACCGCTAGGTGACGCTCCCGTCCCAGAGAACCAAGACGTTATGAACGCTTGGCAAGCTCGTGCTAATGATTACTCCCTCGTTCAGTGCGGCATGATTTACAGCTTAGAACCGGGGCTCCAAAAGCGTTTTGAGCATCACGGAGCATATGAGATGTTCGAAGAGCTGAAACTAGTTTTCCAAGCTCATGCCCGGGTCGAGAGATATGATGTCTCCGACAAGTTCTATAGTTGTAAGATGGAGGAGAATAGTTCTGTCAGTGAGCACATCCTGAAGATGTCTGGGTTGCACAATCGTATGACCCAGCTGAACATTAACCTCCCAGATGAGGCGGTCATTGACAGAATCCTCCAGTCGCTCCCACCAAGCTACAAGAGCTTTGTGATGAACTACAACATGCAGGGGATGGTAAAGACCATTCCTGAAGTGTTCTCGATGCTGAAGTCAGCAGAGGCTGAAATCAAGAAAGAACATCAAGTGTTGATGGTCAATAAGACCACTAAGTTCAAGAAGGGCAAGGGTAAGAAGAACTTCAAGAAGGACGACAAAGATGTTGCCGCGCCCGGTAAGCCAGTTTCCGGGAAGAAGTCAAATAATGGACCCAAGCCTGAGACTGAGTGCTTTTATTGCAAGGGGAAGGGTCACTGGAAGCGGAACTGCCCCAAATACTTAGCGGATAAGAAGGCCGGCAACACCAAAGGTATATTTCATATACATGTAATTGATGTGTACCTTACCAGTACTCGTAGTAACTCCTGGGTATTTGATACCGGTGCCGTTGCTCATATTTGTAACTCACAGCAGGAGCTGCGGAATAAACGGAGACTGGCGAAGGACGAGGTGACGATGCGCGTCGGGAATGGTTCCAGAGTCGATGTGATCGCCGTCGGCACGCTGCCTCTACATTTACCTACGGGATTAGTTTTGAACCTCAATAATTGTTATTTAGTGCCAAGTTTGAGCATGAACATTGTATCTGGATCTCGTTTAATACGAGATGGCTACTCATTTAAGTCTGAGAATAATGGTTGTTCGATTTATATGAGAGATATGTTTTATATTCATGCTCCGATGGTCAATGGTTTATTCTTAATGAATCTCGAGCGTAATGTTACACATGTTCATAGTGTGGATGCCAAAAGATGTAAAGTTGATAACGATAGTCCCACATACTTGTGGCACTGCCGCCTTGGTCACATTGGTGTCAAGCGCATGAAGAAGCTCCATGCTGATGGACTTTTAGAGTCTCTTGATTATGAATCGTTTGACACATGTGAACCATGCCTCTTAGGCAAAATGACCAAGACTCCATTCTCCGGAACAATGGAGCGAGCAACCAACTTGTTGGAAATCATACATACCGATGTGTGCGGTCCAATGAGCGTTGAGGCTCGCGGAGGATATCGTTATGTTCTCACTCTCACTGATGACTTGAGTAGATATGGGTATGTCTACTTAATGAAACAATAGTCTGAGACCTTTGAAAAGTTCAAGGAATTTCAGAATGAGGTGGAGAATCAACGTGACCGAAAGATAAAGTTCCTACGATCAGATCATGGAGGAGAATACTTAAGTCACGAATTTGGTACACACTTAAGAAAATGTGGAATCGTTTCACAACTCACGCCGCCTGGAACACCTCAGCGAAACGGTGTGTCCGAACGTTGTAATCGCACTCTATTAGATATGGTGCGGTCTATGATGTCTCTTACCGATTTACCGCTATCATTTTGGGGATACGCTCTAGAGACAGCTACATTCACTTTAAATAGGGCACCGTCTAAATCCGTTGAGACGACACCGTATGAATTATGGTTTGGGAAGAAACCTAAGTTGTCGTTTCTAAAAGTTTGGGGATGCGATGCTTATGTCAAGAAACTTCAACCTGAAAAGCTCGAACCCAAGTCGGAAAAATGCGTATTCATAGGATACCCTAAGGAAACTGTCGGGTATACCTTCTACTTAAGATCCGATGGCAAGATCTTTGTTGCCAAGAACGGATGCTTTCTGGAAAAAGAGTTTCTCTCGAAAGAAGTAAGTGGGAGGAAAGTAGAACTCGATGAAGTACTACCTCTCGAACGGGAAAGTGGTGCAGCGCAGGAAACCGTTCCTGTGATGCCCACACCAACAGAAGAGAAAAACAATGATGATGATCAAGGTACTTCGGATCAAGTTACTACTAAACTTCGTAGGTCCACGAGGACACGTTCCGCACCAGAGTGGTACGGCAACCCTGTCCTGGAAATCATGTTGTTAGACAACAATGAACCTTCGAACTATGAAGAAGCAATGGCGGGCCCGGATTCCAACAAATGGCTTGAAGCCATGAAATCCGAGATAGAATCCATGTATGAAAACAAAGTATGGACTTTGACAGACTTGCCCGATGATCGGCGAGCGATAGAAAACAAATGGATTTTTAAGAAGAAGACGGACGCGGATGGTAATGTTACCATCTATAAAGCTCGACTTGTCGCTAAGGGTTATCGACAAGTTCAAGGGATTGACTACGACGAGACATTCTCTCCCGTAGCGAAGCTGAAGTCCGTCCGAATCATGTTAGCAATTGCCGCATACTATGATTATGAGATATGGCAGATGGACGTCAAAACAGCATTCCTTAATGGACATCTTAAGGAAGAGCTGTATATGATGCAGCCGGAAGGTTTTGTCGATCCTCAGAACGCTAACAAAGTATGCAAGCTCCAGCGATCCATTTATGGACTGGTGCAAGCATCTCGGAGTTGGAACATTCGCTTTGATGAGATGATCAAAGCGTTTGGGTTTATGCAGACTTATGGAGAAGCCTGCGTTTACAAGAAAGTGAGTGGGAGCTCTGTAGCATTTCTCCTATTATATGTAGATGACATACTCTTGATGGGAAATGATACGAAACTTCTGGACAACATTAAGGCCTACTTGAATAAGTGTTTTTCAATGAAGGACCTTGGAGAAGCTGCTTATATATTAGGCATCAAGATCTATAGAGATAGATCGAGACGCCTCATAGGTCTTTCACAAAGCACATACCTTGATAAGATTTTGAAGAGGTTCAAAATGGATCAGTCCAAGAAGGGGTTCTTGCCTATGTTACAAGGTGTGAGATTGAGTTCAGCTCAGTCACCGACCACGGCAAAAGATAAAGAAGAGATGAGTGTCATCCCCTATGCTTCAGCCATAGGATCTATTATGTATGCCATGCTGTGAACCAGACCCGATGTAAACCTTGCCGTAAGTTTGGTAGCTAGATACCAAAGTAATCCCGGCAAGGAACACTGGACAGCAGTCAAGAATATCCTCAAGTACCTGAAAAGGACAAAGGACATGTTTCTCGTTTATGGAGGAGATGAAGAGCTCGTCGTAAAGGGTTACGTCGACGCTAGCTTCGACTCAGATCTGGATGACTCCAAGTCACAAATCGGATATGTGTATATGTTGAATGGTGGAGCAGTAAGCTGGTGCAGCTGCAAGCAGAGCGTCGTGGCGGGATCTACGTGTGAAGCGGAGTACATGGCAGCCTCGGAGGCAGCGCATGAAGCGATTTGGGTGAAGGAGTTCATCACCGACCTAGGAGTCATACCCAATGTGTCGGGGCCGATCAAACTCTTCTGTGACAACACTGGAGCTATTGCCCTTGCCAAGGAGCCCAGGTTTCACAAGAAGACCAGGCACATCAAGCGTCGTTTCAACTCCATACGTGAAAATGTTCAAGATGGAGACATAGAGATTTGCAAAGTGCACACGGATCTGAATGTCGCAGATCCGTTGACTAAACCTCTCTCGCGTGCAAAACATGATCAACACCAGAACTCTATGGGTGTTCGATTCATCACAATGTAACTAGATTGGTGACTCTAGTGCAAGTGGGAGACTGTTGGAAATATGCCCTAGAGGCAATAATAAAAGTATTATTATATTTCAATGTTCATGATAATTGTCTTTTGTTCATGCTATAACTGTATTATCCGGAAATCGTAATACACGTGTGAAAACTTAGACCACAATATGTCCCTAGTGAGCCTCTAGTTGACTAGCTCGTTGTGATCAACTGATAGTCATGGTTTCCTGACTATGGACATTGGATGTCGTTGATAACGGGATCACATCATTAGGAGAATGATGTGATGGACAAGACCCAATCCTAAGCATAGCATAAAAGATCGTATAGTTCGTTTGCTAGAAGCTTTGCCAATGTCAAGTATCTCTTCCTTCGACCATGAGATCATGTAACTCCCGGTTACCGTAGGAGTGCCTTGGGTGTATCAAACGTCACAACGTAACTGGGTGACTATAAAGGTGCATTACAGGTATCTCCGAAAGTATCTGTTGGGTTGACACGGATCGAGACTGGGATTTGTCACTCCGTATGACGGAGAGGTATCTCTGGGCCCACTCGGTAATGCATCATCATAATGAGCTCAAGGTGACCAAGGTGTTGGCCACGGGATCATGCATTACGGTACGAGTAAAGTGACTTGCCGGTAACGAGACTGAACAAGGTATTGGGATACCGACGATCGAGTCTCGGGCAAGTAACGTACCGATTGAAAAAGGGAATTGCATACAAGGTTTTGATCGAATCCTCGACATCGTGGTTCAACCGATGAAATCATCGAGGAGCATGTGGGAGCCAACATGGGTATCCAGACCCCGCTGTTGGTTATTGCCCGAGAGTCGTCTCGGTCATGTCTGCATGTCTCCCGAACCCGTAGGGTCTACACACTTAAGGTTCGGTGACGCTAGGGTTAGTAGGAAGACTAGTATGTGACTGCCGAATGTTGTTCGGAGTCCCGGATGAGATCCCGGACGTCACGAGGAGTTTCGGAATGGTCCGGAGGTAAAGAATAATATATAGGAAGTGGTATTTCGGCCATCGGGAAAGTTTCGGGGTCACCCGGTAATGTACCGGGACCACCGGAAGGGTCCCGGGGGTCCACCGGGTGGGGCCACCTATCCCGGAGGGCCCCATGGGCTTAAGTGGGAGGGGAACCAGCCCATAGTGGGCTGGTGCGCCCCCCTAGGCCCACCCCCTGCGCCTAGGGTTGAAACCCTAGGGGTGGGGG
>NC_041391.1:245720153-245734844 GCF_002162155.2 Triticum dicoccoides
GATCTCCAGGGGCCGGCGCCCCCCCCAGGGGCCTATATAAAGGGGGGGGGGAGGGAGGGGGGCTGCAGTACCCATCTCCAAGGCGCAGCCCCTCCCCTCCCCAACACCTCTCCTCCTCCGTAAGCGCTTGGCGAAGCCCTGTCGGAGTACTGCTGCACCAACACCACCACGCCGTCGTGCTGCCGGTGGAGCTGTCTTCCTCAACCTCTCCTTCCCCCTTGCTGGATCAAGAAGGAGGAGATGTCTCCCGTCCCGTACGTGTGTTGAACGCGGAGGTGCTGTCCGTTCAGCACTTGGTCATCGGTGATTCGAATCACGTCGAGTACGACTACATCATCACCTTGCAAGCTTCCGCACGCGATCTACAAGTGGTATGTAGATGAAAACTCTCTCCCGTTACTCGTTGCTTAGATGAACTCATAGATGGATCTTGGTGCAACCGTAGGAAATTTTTTAATTTTCTGCAACGTTCCCCAACACGGGATGCTTCTGGCCGAGTGGCCAAGTGGGCTATTGATCTGGCCCTTTACACCATCTACTACCAGCCTCACACCGCCATAAAATCACAAGTGTTGGCCGACTTCCTCGTCGATTGGGCCGAGACCCAATATTTGCCACCTGCACCAGAGTCCACTCATTGGCGGATGTATTTTGATGGTTCGAAAATGCGCACTGGTCTGGGAGACGGCTTCGTCGTCACCTCTCGCAAAGGCGACAAGCTTAAATACGTGCTGCAAGTGCACTTTGCCGCCTCCAACAAAGTAGCAGAATATGAGGCACTCATACACGGGCTCCGGCTTGCCAAGGAACTCGGCATTCGCCGGATCCTGTGCTATGGTGACTCCGACTTGGTGGTCCAGCAGTCGTTAGGCGACTGGGACGCCAAGGATGCAAACATGGCAAGCTACCGCTTCCGTGTGCAGCAACTCAGCGGATACTTTGATGGGTGGGAGTTCCTTCACTTGCCAAGAAATGACAACGAGCAAGCAGATGCCTTACAACGGATTGGCCCTACCCGACAAGCAATACCAGCCGGCGTTGCCCTACGCCGCCTTCTGAAGCTGTCTGTCAAGCCGTCTCCTGATTCATACTCCATCTTTGTGCCCCCACCCCCCTGAAGCAGTCGGATCCGACTTGGCAACCACAGGGGCCGGCACGGGGGTTTCGACAGGCGGCCCGGGGACTTCTACAGCCGCGCCCGGCCCGGGGACTTCAGAACCCGGCTCGGGGACTTCAGAACCCGGCCCTGGGACTTCGGAGCCCGGCCCGGGGACTTCGGCAGTCGGCTCGGGGACTTCTTCAGCACAGAAGGCGGAAGCAGCTGCCAACCCGCCGCCTCCTAGCCCAACCGCCCTCGTACAAGTTGAAGTGGTCGCAGTCGAAGAAATTGCGACGCCCTCATGGGCTCAGCCGATCCTCAAGTTCTTGGTGAATAAGGAGCTGCCAACCGATGAAATCTTAGCCCGACAAGTACAGAGGCGAGCTCCAGCTTACACCATAGTCAACAAAGAGCTGGTGCGACGAAGCGTCACAGGAGTTTATCAACGGTGTGTGGAGTCGGACCAAGGACAAGCAATACTCAGAGATATCCATCAGGGCGAGTGCGGCCACCACGCGGCTTCAAGATCCTTGTGACCAAGGCTTTCCGCCACGGTTTCTTCTGGCCGACTGCCCTGGAAGAGGCCAAAGAGCTAGTTCAGAAGTGTCAAGGGTGCCAGTGGTTCCGCTCCAAGCCACACCTGCCGGCTTCTGCACTCCAGACCATCCCCATAGCCCGGCCCTTTGCTGTATGGGGACTGGATATGGTGGGACCATTCAAGACGGCCCACGGTGGCATGACTCACTTGCTTGTTGCGGTGGACAAGTTTACCAAGTGGATAGAGGCAAAACCAATCAAGAAGTTGAACGGGCCGACTGCCGTGACCTTCATCGCCGACATCACCACGCGATACGGCATCCCACACAGCATCATCACTGACAACAGCACCAACTTCGCCAAGGGAGCCTTTGCTCGTTTCTGTGCAACACAGGGCATCCGCCTGGACTTAGCGTCCATTGCCCACCCACAGTCAAATGGCCAGGTGGAGCGTGCAAACGCCATAATTTTGTCCGGCCTCAAGCCCCGACTGGTCGAGCCTCTGGAGCGTTCGGCCGGCTGCTGGCTCGACGAGCTACCGGCCGTCCTCTGGAGCCTGCGCACAACTCCAAACAAGTCAACGGGCTTCACGCCCTTCTTCCTCGTCTACGATGCCGAAGCCGTCAACCCGACGGATATTGAGTTCGACTCCCCAAGAGTCACCATGTAGACCGAGGCAGACGCCAAGGAGGCACGAGAAGACGGCGTCGACTTGCTGGAAGAGGGCCGGCTGTTGGCACTCAGTCGGTCGGCCATCTACCAGCAGAGTCTGTGTCGATACTACAACCGCAAGGTGAAGCCAAGATCCTTCCTGGAGGGAGACCTTGTGCTCCGGCTGATCCAGCGAACAGCCGGACAGCACAAGCTCTCGGCACCTTGGGAAGGCCCTTTCATCATCAGTAAGGTACTGGGCAACAATGCCTACTATCTGATCGATGCCCAAAATCCCAGAGCGCGTAAGAGGGATGATTCAGGCACAGAGACGGAGAGGCCATGGAACGCAAACATCCTCCGAAGGTTTTACAGTTGAAAGCAGTATGTATCACGCTACCTTTTGTACTATGTATAAAGACTCCGGGTCCCCCGAGAAGAGCTCGGGGACTGCCCTCTTTTATCTATATGATAAGTGTCATGCCTATGAGAATGTGTAGTCTATTTCTTCCGCCTGGCACCGGGTTCGACAAGTCGGCCCGGAGCCTCGCCGCCTTCTACAATATGCCGCCTCCTACAGCCGGACAAGTAGTGTGCCGGCACCAAAACTTCCTTTGTCAAAAGCCACAACTTGCAGAGAGGCTGCATGGCGGGCAAAGGTTGCAAAGAAGTGCCCCACACGAAGAAAATGACTAAGGAAGAAAGCGCATATAGTAGAAGGCGGCATCGCACCTAGCCGTCTGGCTGCTTGGCAGCCAGACGGCCGGCCTCCACCTTACTACCCAAAGCTATGAATGGCTAAGTCCTAGCCCCCCTCACGAACTGCTAGAGTGCTCAAACCAGCCACGGTCCGCAGAGCGGCCGCTCGGCTGGTGAAAGCAAAGCCAAAGGGTCGGCGGCAAAGGAAAAAACCAAGGAGAAAAAGGAAGAAAGATTGGAGGTCGGCACAACAAGCATAAGCAATGATAAAATATTTACATGGATAAAAGGCCTCTAGCCGGCATTCAAATAGAGTTTGATATACACCAGTGGGTAGAATTGTGCGAATTTAACCAAAGTGTTCAGAGTAGCAAGCAAAAAAACAGATAAAATCCTAAGGAGCAGGAAAAGACTCTGGCTGGACAGCGCCAGTTGGTGTAGCAGAGGACTCCGGCTGGGCGGCGCCGGATGGCGCGGCAGAAGGATCCAGCTGGACGGTGCCGGATGGCATGGCCAAGGGCTCCGGCTGAATGCAGGAGTCGGCTGCGCCACCTGGCGCGGCAGGCGGCTCCGTCAGAGCAGAGGGATAGCCAGCAGCAGGCGGGACGGCAGAGGACTGGAGGACGGAGTCGGTGGTATCTGTCGGAGGAACGGGTGGCTGGTCGGTCCCTGTCTGGTCGTCTCCAGTAGCAGCCGGCTCCTTGGTGCGCGGCTCGTTGATTGAGGCCCGGTCAGGTTGGGGCGAACCGTCTGCCCCGACCTCCGGCAGGTAGACGTCGCTCTCGTCTTCCTCCTCCTCCTCCTCCTCCTCCTCCTCCTCTTCCTCCTCCCCGTCTTCCCCTTCGTCACTGGAGTCGATGACTTCAGCTGAGTCTTTGCTGTCTTCTGGGTTTAGCCCAAGCCATTCGTGCGGAGCTTCGCCGCCTTCCTCGACCACCTCCGGGACAAAGACACTGGTGTCGGTGAAGTCGGCGATCGCTGCTGCCCTGCTGACAAGCTCAGCTTCCACCGCCGCCAGCTCCTCCTGCGCCTCCAGTCGAAACATGGCCAACTGGGCTAGATCTAGCCCAGGGTACCACGCCTTGACAAATTCCAAGGCCCGGCGCGCCCCTGCCCGGGCTGCTGAGCCTTTCCAGGCTTCCAGGTGGCCGGCCGCCACCTCTAGCCAATCGGCAGTCCGACTTGGGGTGCACGGAGCCGGCAAGCCTAGCCAGAGGGCGGAGAGCGCCTGGGCTCCGATGCGCTGCAGGCGGCGAAGCAAGCGGTGAGCAGGCCAAAGCCGAGCCTGAATGCTGAGGACCTGCTCACCAAGGGTCCGGGGGGCATCGGCGGCAATCTGCGCACCCTCTGCCCTTTGCTCCTTGGGCTGGGCCTTGATCATCTGGGTCACGGCTACAGAATGGCTCGGGAAGAAGTATGTCTGGGCAGAAGAAGAAAAGGCCAAGGCTATAAGCAAGGGCTGATAACTCAAAGCAAGAAACTAAGAGAATAGGGCTTACCATCGACCAAGTCTTCGATGCTGCTGAAGTAGGCCGTCACCTGGGCCTCCTTGTTGGCCCAGGCAGAGCGCTCGAGCTCAAACTCGGCAAGGAGGCTGGTCCCGCCTTGAGGGTTTCCGCATGTTCGGCAAGTTGGGCGACCAGGCGGTCCCGCTCCTCCGCCAGCTTGCTGCACTCCGCCTCCTTGCCACACAGGGTGGTCTTGGCTTCGCCCAGCTGCTGCTGCAGGTCGACATTGGCCTCTAAAGAAAGAAAGAAAAGAAGAAGGCATCAGTCAAGCGGACAAGACAAAGGAAAGAAACAACCGAGGAGATTCGGCCCGACTGCTCAGTAGTCGGCCCGAACCTCGGGGACTACAGCCCGCGAGCGCGCCAGCGCGCCCCCGCGGAAGAGAAGTAGTTGACAAGGGAAAAGACAACTGAGGAGATTCGGCCCAACTGCTCAACAGTCGCCCCGAACCTCGAGGACTACAGCCCACGGGTGCGCCAGCGCGCCCCCGCGAAGAAAAAAGATAGAAACTTACGTCGGCTTTCAGCCAGATGGGCCGTCTGCGCCTCCAGCTCCAGAACCTTGGAGTTGTAGGCGGTCGCGTGGAGGTTGTGATAATCCTATAGGAGAGGCATCAGATTAAATTAGCAATCGAACAATTGCAAGATAAAGTTCCGACCCGCCTGCTCAGCAGTCGACCCAGAACTTGGGGACTACACCCAGTGGGTGCGCTTGCGCGCCCCCACGAGAAAAGCAAAGAAGATCATTCGAAGAAAAAACCCAAAGACAACTTACCCAGATGGTGGTGCGCGACTCCAAGTAAGCCTCGTTGTTGCGCTTGAGCGCCTCCGCCTCCGCCCGAAGCTTGGCCTGGACGACGAGAGACGCTTGGTTTAGGGAACCAGTCCTGCCCCCGTGTATCCAACCCACGGGCACGGCGCTGGTCGCCTCGGTGTCAGGGGCCGACGAGCTCGTGGCGCCGATCTCCTACGGCCGCGGTGCTGAGGCCGCCTTCTCTAGATAACGGTGTGTGGGGATGCGGACCAAAGGAACCAGGACCGTCACCACCGTATTGTCAACTGGCGGCACCGGCTGCACCACCGGCTGCTCGTCCCGTGGCTCGCTGGCTGGCGGACGCGGAGGGGGCGGGGGTGGCGGCACAAAGACGTCCGGCATGGCTACGTTGCCGCCCCCTGCTCCCGGATCGGGTAGTCGCCGCCGGCTCCTCCGGCCGTCGCCTCAAAATCAGGCGGAGGCGGCGTAGTGTTCAGGGGGGCCACGAGTAGCGGCCCTTGGCGGCGGGCGGCCTCCGCGAGCCGCTCCTTCTCTGCGGCCTGGGCTTCCGCCTGCGCCAGCACCCTCTCGGCAGACGCGGCAGATAAGGCCGCCTACTCCTTGGCCTGGTGGTCGGCCTCCGCCTCATCGCGCGCCTCCCGCGCATTCTACTCTGTCGCCTCCTGGAGGTCGGCGGCCGGGTCAATGCGCCGACTGGTCGAGGAGGTCGCTGCCGACCTAAGGACCGAGCCGGCGCCTGACTTCTCGAGGGTTAGCGGGGCCCTGAAACAAGAAGACAAGTTAGAAGGCTTTCACGCCAGATTGATGAAAAGACAAGGAGTAAGGGAATGATGCTTACGCTGACACCATAACTGGCACCTTCGGTTCCCTCTGATATTGGGTCGCCCTGGCCGCAGTTTTTTTTTGCCTGGTCTCTGCGGCCGGGTTCTTGGGCTTCTTTGGGGCGCTGCCGAATAGGCTCGAGCCCTGTTTCCGCTTGCGCTTGCCGCCTGGGGCGGGCGGCCCAGAAGAGGGGCCGGCGCCGGTGGTGGCGGAGCTCCGGGCAGGGCGCGGCTCCTCTTCGTCTTCGTCGTCGTCAGGCCAGGCCTCCACGCCGCTGCCTCCCTCAGAGCCGCCTGCTCCACTACCGTCGTCCGCCCTGCCACCGCCTCCTGTCGCGTCGTCAGCCAGGGAGGCCGCCCCCAAGTCGGGGTCGTCCAAATCACTCTCCGCCCTGTCCGCCTGGAGGGCATCACCCAGCCCCAGGAGGGCGGCCATCGCCTCGGACATATAAATCTGCAACCAAGAAAGGGCAGCATCATTAAGAGGAACGAAGCTGAAGGAAACGGTTCAAAGGACAAAATGAAGAGACTTACAGAAGGAGGCAGGTTGTGGCGGGAGTATGGCCGGTTCCCGTACCGCCACTCCTTCTCAGACATCTTGAGGTCGGAGATCTCGTTCACCATCCGCGAGACTTCAGCAGGCGGCATCCCCTTCGTGCACAGCCATCACGGATCACGGTGTCCACCCATCCGGAAGATCGGATGAGGGCGGCTCTGGAGCGGGAGGACCCAGCGCTCCACGAAGGCGACGAGGAGAACGCAGGCCACGAGGCCCTCTGACTCTTGGAGCACTCAGAGTCGGCCGATGGAGGCAGCCACGTCTGTCGACACCGGCTTCGTAGGAGACGCGAGCTCCGGTAGGGGGCCGGCCTCGTAGGCCGGCAGGTTGAGGAAGTAGGCAGCAGGGTCCACGTTCTCGATGTAGAAATAGGACTGCTGCCACATCTTCACCGACTGCGCCAGCTTGATGACAGGGAAGGCGGAGGTGCCAAGCTTTCCATAGAAGAATGCTCCCCACAACTCGATTGTGGGGAGGATGCCGAGGTAGCCCTCGCACGCCAGGACGAAGGCGGAGAGCAGGGTGACGGCGTTGGGCGTGAGATTGTGAGGTTGAAGATTGTAGAAGTTGAGGAAGGCGCGGAAGAAGTCGCTCGCCGGGAGGCCGAAGCTGCGCAGGAAATGCGAGCGGAAGACGACCCGCTCGCCTTCCTGTGGCGCCGGCGAGATCTCCGTCTTCGGCGGCACCCGTGCCTTGACAAAGGCCGCGCTGGGCATCCGGCGCGTGTCGCGGAGGAAGGAGATGTGATCCTCGATCACCGTCGATCCATCCCAGTCGCCCATGGCTCCGGCTGGCAGCGCGGAGAGGGGAAGCGCGTCAGCGGTGGGCAACGGTGGCGGCGCTACGGCAGCAGCAGCGGCGAGGGATGAGAGGAAGAAGAAGAAGAGTGGGAAGGGGCACAGGAGCTTTGCCGCACCTTCCCCCCTCCTTACTTATAGCGCCCGGGCTGTGAAGCCGAGGGGATGGGACGTGGGGTCGTGGGATTGACTGCGCCCATGTTCCCCCGACCCCCGTTTCCTGCGCGTATTTACCACGTCGTAAATGATTGTGGGGAACCGCAACCGTCTCCCTCGGTGCGGTAAATCCGCCCGGTTGCCGAGGCATGGTAGTGGCGGGCCCGGCCCTGTGTCACGTCCCGTCCAGAGCGTGGGGTGGCAGGCTAGCCAGGCGGACGTGCGCCGCGTGGCGCGTCCGTGGCGGGCGGCTGCCTGGGAAGCTTAACAGGCACCCCACCTGTTTCCCTCCTTGAAGTTCAAAATCGACCATATAGCTCCGCCTGGGCGAGGCCGGCTTGAGCAGTCGGCTAGCCGCAAGACGGATCGACATTCTCCCAGAGCTGGGTAAGGGGGAAGCCGCTGAGACTTCGCGGCCCCTCGACCACGACGCATCACCGGCTTCGGGGACTACTGTCGGAGTAATGGGCCACGGGTAGGCTCACCCGAGTCCATGAATTTATCAAGACTTTGGGCCAGCTCCGCCTAGCTGGACTCCAAGCTGAAGCTTCGCCCTCTGGGGCCGGCTGGCTCAGCGGCCAACTGCCAGAGGGCGGGTGACCCAAGACTACGGCTCTCCGAGTGGCCGGCTCCTGGCGGCCACCCTCCAGAGAGGGCAGCAACGGGCAGGCGGCCACCTCACGACTACGGTGCGGCCGAGTTCCCATCAAGAGTACAAGTCAAAGCATGGCTACTGTAAAGCATGTCGCCTACCATGCTCGAGACAGGCGTGGCTACAGTGCTCCATACAGACGGAGATCTCCTCACGACGGAGCACTATGCCGTATCTACCCTGACGTCGCTTCGGGCAGGCGGAGCCCTGTTCCCCACGACGGCCTGTCGGTATGGCCTGCCAGAGGCGGGCCCTATCGGGCAGTGACTCCAAGGAAGATGCCGCACGCTCAGCCAGGCGGATCCAAGAGGGGCCGACCTCCAGCAGGCGGCCGTCCCTTGTCCCGAGGTGAGCGCGCCATTAAGCTGATGAGACCAGGTGTGGCTACAGTGGCCTCCCACCAGGCGGTGGAACTGTAGCCACGCTAAGATGACCAAGCCCCCGTCACCAATGACACGGCTACAGTAAGCAGCCACCAACCAGTTGGCGGGGCCCACCAGGCGGTGGGCCCAAGCGGTCGACGGAGAAGCCGGAGGCTGGAGACACTGACAGCCGGGCCCAGCAGCCAGCCAGATTACCATTGTAACCCTGGGGGGTAGGCCTATGTAAACCCCCCAGGTCACCCATGCAAAGGGTTCCCACTCCATTAGAACTAGCCACTCCCCTAGAGCAGGAGGAGAGCTAGCCTTGCTTCCTTCTGCCTCTAGCACACAGCTCAAGGAGCACCATTGTATCACTTGTGCCTTAATGATCATGCGGAGACCCCGCAGAGCAGGACTAGGGGTGTTATCTCCTAGGAGAGCCCCGAACCTGGGTAAAGTACGCCGGCGTTCGTGTCTACGCCTTATCCCGCTTACATGCACCGGCAACGTTCTACTCGCTCCCACCATGATAAGCCATCCATTGGCATATGTCGCACCCAACCCCCGACAACAGGTCATCCATAGCAGTAACCTCTTCTAGTTGAGGGGTGAAGTCAGGTTGACTATCGTTGTCTACTTCAATGTTCTGGGGTGAAGTAGAGCGGTTCTTGAAATGTTTTTTTGGAAAGACATGTTTCTTGGAAGAATTCTCCTTCATATGTGTCTGGGTTAATGTAAGGTTCATAATCATCTTCATTGGGGGGAGGTGGTCTAACACGTGGCAGCACTTCATAAATGACATCCCAACCATTAAGTTTAGGATCACTTTGACAGGCCCATGGTAGATAGAAAACTTGGGTTGCCTGTTGAGCCATAATATGGACATCGGGAACATCCAAATGGGTGCTTTGATTGATTTCCACTAGCCCTATATTCTCATGAGTCCTTCTAGTCTCCTTCGGCTCGAACCAATATCATTTGAAGACTATGACATTTGGTGGGTTTGCACCATAGAATTGAACTTCATAAATTGCTTCAACTCTGCCATAATACTTGGTATCTCCTTCGCCGACAGCAGAGACACAACAATTTGTAGACTTTTAGTCGGCCATAGATATCTCTTTGCCATAGGTATGAAAGCGATACCCGTTGATGTCGTATTTGTCAAATGAACGGACCTTATAGTCAAAACCAATAGCGACTTGTCTCCATTCGGCATCCATAAGCTCTGAATTACCCTACAAGTTTAATACGAAAGGGATTGTTGCATTAGCCACAAATTAGACGAAGAAATGAAATGGTCTAATGGAAATTATTGTTTGTTTGAACCAAGAGATGAAACCGGGACAACCACCTCCATGCTTCGCTAGAAGGTCATACTCTATGACATTTGGTGACGTATCGACTATATCAAATTTATTCGGGAATAAGAGCAGTTCAAAAGAATTAGAAGTTGCGAAACAATGTACTAAGAACTTACTCGATGTACGGCCGCACTTCTGTTAGGTTGTCGAAGATATACAACGAAATGGTCTGCCATTCTTCGAAATCCAACATTAAGGAATTAGAAGCACCGACTGGTGCCAGATCCCCTTTGAAAAGGCTGAGGTTGGATCGACCTTTTTAGGGTCGCCAGCATTGTACCGAGGCTTCGGATTATGCAAATGACGATTTTTGGTTTCATAGTCTGCTATCACGAAGTTTGCCACCTCCTCAGTAATGAATTCCTCGGCCATCGATGCTTCAATTCTACGTTTATTTTTACATTTTGCTCGAAGCGTCTTCTACATCCTCTCAGTTGCGTAGCACCAACGATTCTACATAGCCCCCTCCCCCAATCTTGCCTTGGTTGGGAGATGCAAAATCAAGTGCTGCATTGGATTAAAGAAGCCCGGCAGAAATATCTTCTCTAACTTGCAGATCAACTCCGGCGCCAACTCTTCCATTTCTTCTACCATGTCAGGAAATAGTTCATTAGCACAAAGAACACAGAAGAAATATCTCAGCTCTGCCAGTACTAGCCATTCATCCTCAGGGATGAATCCACACAACATCACCGGCATTACCCACTCAATCCATATGTGCCAATCATGACTCTTGAGACCAAATATCTTTATTTTTTCAAGACTCGCTCCCCTCTTTAGATTCGCTGCATACCCAGCAGGGAACATCAAGTGCATTTTCACCCACAAGATAATTTACCTCATAGTTGGCCTTCCAAGATTGAACCATGCCTTTAGCTTTGTCCAGTTCTTCTTTCCTTTCAGTGGTTGCATGTTTTGTAACGGTCTATGACATAGCGCCTCCTGATCGACTCTTGCCTTAGGATTATCCTTTGACTTCCCATCTATGCCAAACAATGTACCAAAAAGTGCGTCGACAATATTCTTCTCAGTGTGCATCACATTGATGTTGTGTGGGCAAAGGAGGTCTTTGAAGTAAGGCAGATCCCACAAGCATGTCTTGTCAGTCCAGGCGTGTTGCGAATTATACCCCTTGACAACCCTGGATGCTCTGGATATGGCTCGAGAGCGTTTAACTGATCTAGGATCTCTTGGCCTGTCAATGGAGGTGGTGCGGAGTCTTTCACAATTCGACCTTTGATGAAGTTCTACTTGTCTTTCCTGAACTTATGGCGAGGATGCAGGAACGGTCTATCCATGTCAAAGCAAGAAAACTTGCGATCGGCCTCAAGCCAACAAAACTAAAGAGCTCCCTTGCATGTGGGGCATGCGAACCTTCCATGCACACACCTGCCAAAAATAACGCAAATGCCGGCAAGTCATGCATCGAGTACATGTACCACACACGCATTATGAAGTTCTTTTTGCTAAATGCGTCATATGTCTTGAACCCATTATTCCAGGCTTCTTGCAATTCATTGTTCAGTGGCTGCATGTACACATTCATATTCTTCTGCGGATAGTTCGGCCCTGGAATTATCAACGTCAGGAAAATGTTCTTTCTTTGCATAATCTGTCAGGGGGGATATTGAGTGGAATGACAAATATGGGCCAACAACTGTATTGGGTTGCCGTCGGACCAAGCACACTGAACCCATCCGTGCTAATGGCGACTCGAGGATTCCTCGGATCTGCCGCTTTGTCGTCATGTAATGCATCGAAGGGCTTCACGCTTTACCATCCGATGTGTGCACCATCATCAGCTTCCCATCTCCATCTAGTTGGGATCTTTTACCCGTTTTGTTCCATGTCATCTGTCTTGCCCTCTCTTTGACCATGACAAGACGTTGAAGTCTTAGTACCATTGGCATATACCGAAGAACATTAACGGGGATTTTGGTCTACATCTTCTCACCCATACCGTTGTCTACCACAACACACCTGGATGACTTGCAAATGGGACAATAGTTCAAGTCCGCATACTGAAGCCTAAATAAGGCACATCCATTCACACAGGCATGTATCTTCTCATAGGGCATCTTAAGAGCACGGAGGATTTTGTCTGACTGGTACAGGTTTGCAGGTAGTTCGTGCCCTTTGGGTAGAAAGCGTCCAAATACTGTCATCATCGCGACGTAGGATTCTCTGCCCAAGTTGAATTGAGCCTTCAGAGCCATTATTTGTGAGATGGCATCCAGATGACAAAGCTTAGTGTGCTCATGGAGAGGACGTTTTGAAGACTCCAACATTTCATTGAAGGCCTTTGCAGATTCCTCCATCTCATCGTTCGAGTCCTGAGCATCATCAAAGTCTTGCACGATGTCTTGCATCCGGTACCATGCTCGTCGGTGCAACGACGATGCACCTCAGCTCTGGCGCGTTGGTCAGACTCGCCATGAACGTCCACACCATATAATCTAGCGCAAAACCCCTCTTCTGCAAGTATTTGCCCATTTCATCCTCTGTCCTCTTGTGCCAATTGTTGCCCCGGCATAGGGGCACCAAGTTGTCCTCTGGCCATTTGCAAATGTGGCTCTCAGAAACCCCTTGGTTTTTGTTAACCATTCAGTGGTCATGTTTTTCTGACTAGTGTGGCTGGTGTACATCCACGCACGATCACTCATCTTGCCTAGCTACTAGAAACATAAGAAATATATATATATAAATTAATCAGCATGTATATATTCATCAGTTAATTGAGTTTGTCACTTTTATTACGTCCATGCAACCTAGACGCTAATAGGTAAAGATAGGTCCTAATCCCACCCAAGTATGTGTAGATAGGGTTCGTTTTCCGATGCTCTGCTCCGGATCTGACGCAAAATTTCGGCAGCACCTCCCTACAGTTCTCCTGATACACGTCTCGGCAATAAGCACAGAGGATGTGTACCCGGAGAACAACAGGGAGGCACTCACGAAATTCTGCATCGGATCCGGAGCAGAGAATATGGGAAAACGAACCCAATCAACACATACTCGGGCTGTCCATGGATAACATTGAAAAATTCAAAGGAATTACGGTTATAAATATGCAAATGCACGCATATTTATAGATGTAACCCTTTCGAATGGGAGACGCATAGTGGTCATGCATACTAGTGATTGAAGACACCTATAGCGAGCAAGTTTCATCGGCATGAAGACCAGAACAGAGCAAAAATAGGGGGGAGGAGATGTCATTTGTGCTAACCCACGAACGCAGGGGCGGAGCTCATCGAACACTAGACCCTCGCAGCAATGAAAATACTGCACATTTAAATCGAAAGATGAGTTTCATAGCAATATTGTTTTTTCCGTCAACCTAACTAAATATTTACAATAGGACGAGCGGGTTAGGGGTTCCTCGGCGTCGATAGAACCCTCAATAGGAAGTATCATCGGTGCAAGATACATGAGGCGCTCGGCGTTGAACACTAGATCCACATCCCACAAGTGACGCCAGTGCTCGGCCTCCCGCAAAAATAGTTCTAGTGGCCGATGACGGTTGAACACCTTGGTATATTTTTCTGGCAGCCTTTGCAATGAGGATTAAAGCCGAGTTTTGAAAGTTCAAACAACCAAACCGAGTTGAGTCAGTTTGGGTGTTTCAAGTTTCAACACTTAGCTTTTAATCGTCATCTCATAGGCTGCCAGACAAATTCGCGATGGTGTTCGACCGCCATCGATGCCGAGAACTGTTGCTGCGGGACGCAGGAGCCCTGTGTCACTTGTGGGATGTGGATGTAGTATTCGAAACCGACGGCCACATGTATCTCGCACTGACGATACTTGCTATTTATGGTTCCATCAACACTGAGGAACCCCCTAGCCCGCTCGTTCTCGGGCGCCTAAATTAGCATGCATTCAATAAGCAAAACTACAACATCTCTTGCGTCCGTACATCATCGAATATTATCACTAATACATCTCGAATAGTATCACACACACACACACACACATATATATATATATTATATATATATATGTCATCGCTAATATAGCTAGAACCATAGCGAACGACGGGTATCGGCGCGGGCGGTGGACACCCAAAGAGAAGGAACCATCACAGGATCATAGCTCCAATGAGATCCCTGAAGAACCTGCCAGGTATTGTCGAACCTTCCCTCCAACACAACCATGTAGCGACGGACGTGCTCGTCCTCCTCACTGGCACGGTTACGTACCACCTCCGCGGTGTCCGAAAGCCTCAGCACCGTCACTGGCCCACGCGGCCGCCACCAACGAAGGTTCAGGTCAACGACGGGCTGGCTCCTCACCATGCTGCGCCCCCCGGAAGGTAGAACCTCCCAGTACCAGCCTGGCGGACCCAGTCTCGGACATGGCACCTCTGATCAAGCAGGCCTCCTCCACCAGGTCGATGACGAGGATGTGGGATGGGCATCATCGATGTCGATGCGAGAATAAATGCTTTAGCTAAAAAAATAACAACAAATTTGACACATTCAAAATAAACAAGAAACTAAACTAAACCTAAACTAAACTAAACCTAAACTAAACTAACTAAACTAAACCTAAACTTAACTAAATCTAAACCTAAACCTACAAAACAGAAACAAAACCTAAAATAAATTATACTCAACCTAATTAAACTAAATCTAAAAAAAGAAGAAAAAAGAAGAAAAGGTCTCAACTTCAGGTGGTCGGGTCAGCGAGGTGGGGCGGCGGGGCGAGCG
>NC_041391.1:245735289-245762919 GCF_002162155.2 Triticum dicoccoides
CGGCACGGAGGGGCGAGGCGCTGGGGGCGGCGCGGCTGGGGCGGCGAGGCGGGCCAGGGCAGCATGGCGGGGCGGGCCGAAGCGGTTGGGCGGGGCAAGGCGGCTGGGGTGCGGGGCGGCTCCGTGGGGTACTGATGAGGGGAGGGCGAGAGAGGGGTAAGGCGAGGGCCTTTTGTTAGATAGGGCACACCTCTTTGGCATCGCTAGCAGACTGCAAAGAGCCTAGCTAACAAACATTAGTTTGGCCACTTTCTTTGCCGTCTCCTAGTGGACGACAAAGTTTCTTTGCCATCACCTAGCAAACGACAAAGAAAGTGGTTGTAGGTGGCTCTCGCTAGCAGGCCACCCTGCCTCTTTGCCGTCCGCCAGCCGACGACAAAGATTCTATGCCGTCAGCTAGCTAACGGCAAAGATGTGGCTAACGGCAAACACTTTCTTTGCCATCAGCTCCTTCTTTGTCGTCAGTTTTCTGCAAGCTGATGGCAAAGACCCTCTTTGCCATCATCTAGCTGAGGGCAAAGAACCAGCTGACGGCAAAGATCCTGATTCCAGTAGTGAGGAATGAGCAGTCATCTTGGAGTAGTAGTATTTATAACCGAGTACTACTATGCTCCTAAGTGGGAACCCATTAGGGTTTTGATTGGTGTGAACAGGTTTGCAATTTGGAATGTGATGGGACGCGGGCTCAAAATTTATTGACGGCTCTAAAATTTCTAAGTGCGGCACTATTCTCGGACGGCGTAACGTGGGCACGCTTTCTGGGCCGCGTATGTGGCGTTGCACCATAGGGTGCACCGCAATAGGTAATGTGAGCACACGTCTTGTTCCAACAACCGTGCGTGCTCGTTATTACCACCACGCACGCTTATTTTAATTAGAATGTGTGCCCATCTAGCGCACACACGTTGATCTGTCTAACTATTTCTGTTTGCTATGGCTAATCGCAAACAGTTCATCTGTGTGAAGTGTATGCCATTAATCGTAGACACTTTGATTTGGCTGACCGTTTCTGTTATGTTGCCTAATCGCACACACCTTTATCTAGCTACCTGTTTTTGTTATTCCGCCTCATCACAAACACTTAATCCGAGTGAACTGTATGCCGTATATCGCACACGACTTCATCTGGCTGCCCGTTTCTGTTCTTCTTCCTCATCGCAAATAGTTCATTGAACTGAACCGTATGCCCGACATCGCACATGCAACCAAAATCTGAACCGCATTTGATGCATCCGTCATCGCAAATGGTTTGCACCTTTTTTGACGGTTTTTTACACCACCATTTGCGATTAGTGCATCGCACATAGTATCGTTGAAGGGTCACTGATCGTAGTGTCGCGTTAGCAGCATCCTATAGTAGTGAACACTACTGGTAAGCTTCTATGTATAAGGTTTTCCCTAGTAGTGCCTGTCAGATGCCTCACAACTTTAACTGTCCTGGGTTCCTGGATCTGCTCGATAGTCTTGATCTTATCTGGATTGGCCTCGACCCCGCAATGTGACACAAAGAAACTGAGTAGCTTGCCAGTGGGAATGCCAAACACACACTTCTCCGGGTTCAGCTTCAAGTTTTTCTTGCACAGACTAGCAAATGCCTCTTCCAAATCCTGGATGGGGGTTGATTTGTCCTTGGTCTTGACCACAGTATCATCCATATAAGCCTCAATATTTTTGAGAAACCGTGGTTCAAAATTAATTTGGACTGCCCTTGCAAAAGTAGACCCAACACTCTTTAATCCAAAAGGCATGCACACAAAGCAGTACGTACTGCATGGGGTGAGGAATGAGGTCTTCTCTTCGTCTTCCTTGGACATGATGATCTGATGATACCTAGAGTATGCATCCAGAAAAGAGAGAAAATCACAACCTGAAGTGGAATCCACAATCTGGTCGATGTGTGGCAAGGGAAATGGTTCCTTTGGGAAAGCTTTGTTGAGATCTGTGAAATCTATGCAAAGCCTCCATTTTCCATTGGCCTTGCACACAACAAGTGGGTTTGCTAACCATGTTGGGTGCAGTACTCCTCTGACCAAACCAGCTGCCTCAAGTTTCTTGATCTCCTCGGCAATGAATTGCTGCCATTCCAAGTCCTGCTTCCGGACTTTCTGCTTGAAGGGTTAGGCGTGTGGGCAGACAACAAGGTGGTGCTCGATTACCTCCCTGGGAACACCAGGGATATTAGATGGTGGCCAGGCAAACACATTGATATTCGCCCGCAGGAAGGCAACAAGCGCGCTTTCCTATTTTTTATCTAGGTTGGTGATGATAGTGAAGGTACTGCCAACGCCAGCCAGCCCTGCCGGGACATTCTTCACATGTGGTGCAGCAACCTTGGATCTCTTTTTGTTGGAATGTAATGCCCTCGATGCGGCTATATCTCCCACGTGTCGAAGCACGACTTAGAGGCATAACCGCATTGAAAGCAATGTCGCAAGTGAGGTAATCTTCACACAACCCATGTAATACATAAGGGAAAGAGATACATAGTTGGCTTACAGTCGCCACTTCACACAATACATAAATAAACATCCATCATCCAGGTTACACTCAAGGTCCGACTACGGAACCAAAATAAAAGAAGACTACCCCAAATGGTACACAGATCCCCGATCGTCCCAACTGGGCTCCACTACTGATCGTCTGGAAATGAAACATAGTAACGACCACGGTCCTTGTCAAACTCCCACTTGAGCTCGATTGCACCACTTGCGCTGGTATCATCGGTACCGGCATCTGTTTTGGTAGAATCTGTGAGTCACAGGGGACTCAGCAATCTCACACTCGCGAGATCAAGACTATTTAAGCTTATAGGTAGGACAGAGTGGTGAGGTGGAGCTGCAGCAAGCGACTAGCATATAGGGTGGCTACATTCACAAAAGAGAGCGAGAAGAGAAGCAAGGCACGATCGTGAAGCTAGTAGTGATCAAGAAGTGATCCTAGAGCAACCTACGCCAAACATAACTCCAACACCGTGTTCACTTCCTGGACTCCGCCGAGAAGAGACCATCATGATTACACACGCGGTTGATGTATTTTAATTAGGGTCAACTTCGGGTTTTCTACAACCGAACATTAACAAATTCCCATCTGCCTCATAACCGCAGGCACGGCTTTCGAAAGATAATACCCTGCAGGGGTGTCCCAACTTAGCCCATCATAAGCTCTCACGGTCAACGAAGGATAAACCTTCTCCCGGGAAGACCCGATCAGTCTCGGAATCCCGGTTCGCATGACATTTCGACAATGGTAAAACAAGACCAGCAAGACCACCCGCTGTGCCGATAAATCCCGATAGGAGCTGCACATATCTCGTTCTCAGGGCACACCGGATAAGCTAAGCGTACAAGTACCAACATAACCCAAGTTGCCAAGGGACGGTCCCGCACGGTGCTCTAGTTTGGACCAACACTCGGAGGAGCACTGGCCCGGGGGGGGGGGTGAATAAAGATGACCCTCGGGCTCGCGAAAACCCAAGGGAAAAAGGCTTAGGTGGCAAATGGTAAAACCAAGGTTGGGCCTTGCTGGAGGAGTTTTATTCAAAGCGAACTATCAAGGGGGTCCCATAAATCACCCAACAGCGTAAGGAACGCAAAATCAAGGAACATAACACCGGTATGACGGAAACTAGGGTGGCAAGAGTGGAACAAAACACCAGGCATAAGGCCGAGCCTTCCACCCTTTACCAAGTATATAGGGTGCATTAATTAAACAGGAGATATTGTGATATCCCAAAGTATCATGTTCCAACAAGGAACAAACTTCACCTTCACCTGCAACTAGCAACACTATAAGAGGGGCTGAGCAAAAGCGGTGACATAGCCAAACAACGGTTTGCTAGGCAAGGATGGTTAGGGGTTTGACATGGCAATATGGGTGGCATGATATAGCAAGTGGTAGGTAACGTAGCATAGGCATAGCTAAAGAGCGAGCATCTAGCAAGCAAAGATAGAAGTGATTTCGAGGGTATGGTCATCTTGCCTGCAAAGTTCTCAGGGTTATCGAAGGCTTGATCCTCGTTAGTGTACTCAACAGGTTCCTCGTGCACGTACTCATCTCCCGGCTCTACCCAAAGCAAGAACACAATCAATGGAACCACAATCAAACATGGAGCAATGCACAAGCAATATGATGCAATACATGACATGATATGCGAGATGTGATGTGCACTGCATATGTGTGCTCCGGAAGGAAAATGATGAACAAGGCATCAACTTGGCAAACCAAGTATGCCGCTGGAAAGATGAGATGATTTCGGTTGAAATCGATATGAAGATCATCGGAAACGGATGCACGGTTTGCAAATGGCAAGCAAAACAATAATGGCACAAATCTGCGATTAACAGCACGATGCTACTTAGCATGCAACAAGAAACTATGCTACAGCACCCCAACATACAAACAAAGCATATGGCAGTGATCTACGGGAGATGCTTAACAAAAGAGGAATACTGAGCTACGGCTAAATCACATCATAACATGCTCAAACAAGCATGGTGAAAGTGCAAAAGATATCAGGTTCACAGACTTAGTGAAAATACTAATATGCCAGAAATTAACATCAGGAAGGCATGTTTAGAGCAAGCAAACAACCTGCTACAGGAACAATACATAGCAATATATGGCATGGCATGAATCTACTCAAGGCAGAGATCAAAACTCCCTTACTGACCATAAGCCAAAAAGGACCAGAGGATATGATGGCACCCATGTAAACATAGCAAGTTTCATTACAGATCTCAGACTTAGCAGAAAAACTGGACATGGCAAAAACAGATAACAAGTAGGCATGTTCGTGAGCTCGATGCACTCACTACAGAGCATTTCATGATAAACTAAACATACATCCATCAAGAAGACATGGCATAGAAGCGATACATGGCAAGAACAACATCATAGCATACAAGGATCAACTACAACAACCTTGTAAAAATTGAATATCATGTAAACAATCTGCCAGGAAACATTTTGTAGCAAAAGTAGAGCACGAAAATGACATGCTAGACTACTCCATAATTGCCAACAAAGGCATGGATGGATAGAGCACATCCATATGTTCAAAACACCCTTACTACTCATGCTCAAAATGGGCATAGATCTCTCTGTACAAACATGAACACATGGCATAGAAATAACAGCAGGACATGACTTAGTGAAATTTACCAAGTCCCTGAAATCAGCAACATCATGATCCCTAGTTTTGATGCTTGTTCTAGTCACCACAGAGATCACAAAAATACATGGCATACACCTCTGGAAAGATAGCATGGCATTGTTCAAAACACATGTAGAGCTCATGCCCATAAGATGCACACAATAAATGTTGTAAAAATGACAAAACAACATCATGAAGTAAAATGAGATGCTTATGAACTTGCTCAAATGCAGAAACTAATGCCACCACTGGGTTGGTGGGATTTTTCTACCCCAAAAACATACATAATATGTTGGGGTTGCTGTAGAAAAATCATCATAAGTGCAATAAGTTAAAACCTGCCCTAAAAGGAATATGACAGAAATGGCATTTTCCATATTTGGAAACGTCCAGAAATGGACATGCCCGAAAAGGACAGATTCCATATGCCAGAAATGGAATATTCGCTGGGAGAAATAACAATAATAAAATAAATAAAAAACAAACAGGCTAAGAGAGTATGACAGGTGGGGCCACACTGTCATTCGCACAGTGCAAAGAAATGGAAAAAGGGGGGAAGAATAATGCACCCGCGGGGGGGATCGAACCCGGGTCTCCTCGGTGTGGCTCTGCATCGGCAACCACTGGGCTAGGCAGGAACTACTGATAGGAAAAAGGGCTCGGCCCCTTTTGAAGACACCCCAGATCGAGTTCACTTGCCATAAGCAGAGAAGACGACGGCGCCGGCGAGGGCAACGACGGCAACCAGCGGAGCACAGGGACTCCGACGGGCGTGCGGAAAGGGGGGTAAGGATGCATGCGTCTATGAGGGAAAGGAGGGGCGCTCGAGCTCGAGCAGTTGCTCGACTCGGGGCCATGGCGTCCGCGGCGAGCGGTAGAGGAAACTGCCGGAGCTGCGGAAGGCTTGCAGGGTGCGCGCGAGACGTGAACGAGTGCGCGAGCAAGCTATGCGAGCACGACGAGGGGAACCCAAAGTGGGGTCACGCAACCACGCTACGGTCGAACAACACTGCACAACTAAATTCAGAGAACGCCGGAGCACTGCGAGCGCGGGAAAGACATGGATCAGAAGCGATCTACGGGCGCCTACATGCCAAGGGAAGTATGGGAGAGGGAGGTGCGTTACCCAGCTCACCCAAGGACGTGAAGTGGTCGACGGAGACGAGCTGGCGGCGACGAATTGGATCTCTGAACCTTGGCGCGGTCCTGACCAAGAGGAAGTGGAAGCAGAGGACGTCGAGGAACTCGTCGTCCGGGGCACCGTAGTCGACGTCGTGGAAGGAGACGATGTTGAGGAAGAAGAATGACACGATCGGCGAGGTTGGGGGTGACCGGAGAGCACGCCGGCGACGAGTTGCGCCTTCAGGTGCGCTCGGGACGGAGCTGTAGCGGTGGATCTGGTGGTAAAGGCAGCCTGGCGGCGGCGACTGGAGGTAGAGGGAAACCCTAGCGAGTGGTTGGTCAAGGAGAGGGGATAAGTAGTGTCAAGGGTGACGGTGCGAGCTCGTGCGCTCTCGTGCTCGCTATCCCCATGGAGACAGCGAGAGGAGAGGGAAAAGGTGGGTGCGGGGAACAGGGTAGGCGCTGACGAGCGGGGCCGGGATGGCCACATGGAGAGGGACTAGCGGGGGTGCACGCGCGCGTAGGTGCGAGAAGACAGGGAGGAGGAGAAACGAGCGGGCTGGCGCGCACGCTACGAGGGCTGCGGGGCTGGACTAGCTGGGCCGGCTTGGAGGCCGGAGCCCAGGTGGTTGCCGCTGCTGCTAGGCAGCTCCCCTGCTCTCCTTTTCCAAATTTTCTTCAGACAGAAACAAAAGTAAAAGCACAGGGGAAAAATGAAGGATTTTGAGAAATCTGCCAATTTTCTCAAGGTCCTGAATTTGTGTAGTATTTGATAAAATTGATCTGGGTATTTTTAGAGGAAGTAAAATAATTCAAGTTTGAATTTGAGTTCAAACTTGAACCATTTTAAAACCCAACCAAAACAACTTATAAAACGGCTGAAATACTACAGGGAGGTAAATGACATGGTGATAGAATATTGAGGCAAAGTTGAACATTAATGGAGGAGGGTAAAATGGCACTAGTCAAAAGAAAGGAATAGAAGGAGAGGTGGTGATGCATGGAGGTGGTGATGCATGGATCACACATAGAACATGCAACAACATATCATGCATGAACAACATGGAAAAGCAAGTTGACATGAGTACAACACAACGTAGATATGCACATGATGCAAACAAATGGTGAGGCCATAGTGCAAAAATGGATGACGAAAGAAATATGACAAAGTAATGACAAGGTAATGCAAAAACAACCAACAAACCCAAGATGAAACCCACCAAGAGGAAAACCACTAGGTATTGATGAAGAACAAGATGAATATATTGCCAAAATGGGAAGTTTTACATCTGGGGTGTTACATGGAATTCTTCGGCAAGTCATCAACGGGTGTAGCGCACTCCGAAGAGGTACGCTTCTCGGATTCCTTGCTGGTGTCCCATCTATCCTTCTTCTTTCTTTTGTTCTCCTTGGCAGGAACTGCTACTGCGGTCGCCTCTGCCGCGACTACATCCCGGTACATCTTATCCACGCAAATGATTGCGTCGTTCTCATCTGACAGGATGGAAATGACCCCATCGACCCTGGCATCTTCAAGGTGTTGTAGGCATAGTGGGATGCCGCCATGAACTTTCCCAGAGCTGGGCGTCCAAGGATCCCATTGTACGGCAGGGGGGGTCGACCACATCAAACACAATCTTCTCAATCCTGTAGTTCAATTCTCCCCCAAATGTCACTGGCAATGTGATCTTTCCCTTAGGATGACTCCTGCCAGGATTAACTCCTTGAAACGTGTTAGTGGCCTTAAGCTCTTCCTCTGCTATATGAAGCTTGCTGATAACCTTTGGGGAAATCAGATTCAACCCGTCCCCATTGTCAACCAACATCTTTGTGACTTTGAGGTTGCGTATTGTTGGAGAGACCAACAACGGCAAACACCCCACCGCAGTGGTGCGGTCATGATGGTCCTGTTCGTCAAAGATGATGGGCGTGTGTGACCATTTGAGCGGCTTCTAAGACTCTGCCGTTGGCTCCACGAAATTGACTTCACACGCCCACCGCTTAAGTTGGCGATGAGAGGAGTGCAAAGATGCACCCCCGTCAATGCACGTGGCGTCAGTGGCCTTCTAGAATTCCTGCCCGCTGGCTTCCCCTTCATCCCCTCCATCACTCTCATCATTGCAAACCTATTTCTCTCGGCCCCTGATGTCTACTACGCAACTTTATTCTTGCAGACTCGTGTTGGGCCTCCAAGCGCAGAGTTTTGTAGGACAGTAGCAATTTTCCCTCAAGTGGATGACCTAAGGTTTATCAATCTGTGAGGGGCGTAGGATGAAGATAGTCTCTCTCAAGCAACCCTGCAATCAAATACAAGAAATCTCTTGTGTCCCCAAGACACCCAATACAATGGAAAATAATATAGGTGCATTAGTTCGGCGAAGAGATGGTGATAAAAGTGTAGTATGGATAGTAGATATGAGTTTTTGTAGTGCGAACAGTAAAAAACAGCAAGGTAGTAAATAGTAAAATGGAGCACAAACGGTATTGCAATGATGGAAAATGAGGCCTAGGGTGCATATTTTCACTAGTGCAATCTCTCAACAATGCTAACATAGTTGGATCATATGATTGTCCCTCAATGTGCAATAAAGAATCACTCCCGAGTTCCTATTAGCGAATAACAAAAGATATAAATTGTTTGTCGGGTATGAAACTGTTGGAAACATGCCCTAGAGGCAATAATAAAAGGATTATTATTATATTTCCTTGTTCATGATAATTGTCTTTATTCATGCTATAATTGTATTATCCGGAAATCGTAATACACGTGTGAATACATAGACCATAATATGTCCCTAGTAAGCCTCTAGTCGACTAGCTCGTTAATCATCAGATAGTCATGGTTTCCTGACTATGGACATTAGATGTCGTTGATAACGGGATCACATCATTAGGAGAATGATGTGATGGACAAGACCCAATTCTAAGCATAGCACAAGATCATGTAGTTCGTTTTGCTGGAGCTTTTCCAATGTCAAGTATCTTTTCCTTAGACCATGAGATCGTGTAACTCCCGGATACCGTAGGAGTGCTTTGGGTGTACCAAACGTCACAACGTAACTGGGTGACTATAAAGGTGCACTACAGGTATCTCCGAAAGTGTCTGTTGAGTTGACACGGATCGAGACTGGGATTTGTCACTCCGTATGACGGAGAGGTATCTCTAGGCCCACTCGGTAATGCATCATCATAATGAGCTCAAAGTGACCAAGTGTCTGGTCACGAGATCATGCATTATGGTACGAGTAAAGTGACTTGCCGGTAACGAGACTGAACGAGGTATTGGGATACTGACGATTGAGTCTTGGGCAAGTAACGTACCGATTGACAAAGGGAATTGTATACGGGGTTGATTGAATCCTCGAGGAGCATGTGGGAGCCAACATGGGTATCCAGATCCCGCTGTTGGTTATTGACCGGAGAGCCGTCTCGGTCATGTCTACGTGTCTCCTGAACCCATAATGTCTACACACTTAAGGTTCGGTGACGCTAGGGTTGTAGAGATATGAGTATGCAGCAAACCGAAAGTTGTTCAGAGTCCTGGATGAGATCCCGGACGCCACGAGGAGTTCCGGAATGGTCCGTAGGTAAAGAATAATATATAGGGAGTGCAGTTTCGGCCATCGGGAGAATTTCGGGGGTCACCGGTATTGTACCGGGACCACCGGAAGGGTCCCGGGGGTCCACCGGGTGGGGCCACCTATCCCGGAGGGCCCCGTGGGCTGAATTGGGGAGGGGACCAGCCCCTGGTGGGCTCGCCCCCCCTGGGCCCCCCACTGTTGGGAACCCTAGGGGAGGGGGCACTTCCACTTGCCTTGGGGGGCACTCCACCCCCTTGGCCGCCGCCCCCTAGAGATCCCATCTCTAGGGCCGGCGCCCCCCTGGGGGCCTATATAAAGGAGGGGGGAGGGAGGGCAGCCGCACCCTGAAGTCTTGGCGCCTCCCTCTCCCCTGCTACACCTCTCCCTCTCGCAGAAGCTCGGTGAAGCTCTGCCGGAACTCTGCTGCATCCACCACCACGCCGTCGTGCTGCTGGATCTTCATCAACCTCTCCTTCCCCCTTGCTGGATCAAGAAGGAGGAGACGTCATCCGCTCCGTACGTTTGTTGAACGCAGAGGTGCAGTCCGTTCGGCACTTGGTCATCGGTGATTTGGATCACGACGAGTACGACTCCCTCAACCCTGTTCTCTTGAATGCTTCCGCTCGCGATCTACAAGGGTATGTAGATGCACTCCTATCACTCGTTGCTAGATGAACTCATAGATGGATCTTGGTGAAACCGTAGGAAATTTTTTATTTTCTGCAACGTTCCCCAACAGTGGCATCATGAGCTAGGTCTATGCGTAGTTCTCTATTGCACGAGTAGAACACAAATTTGTTGTGGGCGTAGATGTTGTCAACTTTCTTGCCACTACTAGTCTTATTTTGCTTCAGCGGTATTGTGGGATGAAGCATCCCGGACCGACCTTACACGTACGCTTACGTGAGACAGGTTCCACCTACTGACATGCACTAGTTGCATAAGGTGGCTAGCGGGTGTCTGTCTCTCCCACTTTAGTTGGAGCAGACTCGATGAAAAGGTTCCTTATGAAGGGTAAATAGAAGTTGACAACTCACGTTGTCTCTTTTTCGTAGGTAAGAAAATGTTCTTACTAGAACCCTATTGCAGCCACATAAAAGATGCAACAACAATTAGAGGACGTCTAACTTGTTTTTGTAGCAATTGCCTTGTGATGTGATATGGCCAAAAGTTGTGATGAATGATGAATGATATATTGTAATGTATGAGATCATGTTCTTGTAATAGGAATCACGACTTGCATGTCGATGAGTATGACAACCGGCAGGAGCTATAGGAGTTGTCTTAATTATTGTATGACCTGCGTGTCAATGATTTAACGCCATGTAATTACTTTACTTTATTGCTAAAACGTTAGCCATAGTAGTAGAAGTAATAGTTGGCGAGCAACTTCATGGAGACACGATGATGGAGATCATGATGATGAAGATCATGGTGTCATGCCGGTGACAAAGATGATCATGGAGCCCCGAAGATGGAGATCAAAGGAGCTATATGATATTGGCCATATCATGCCACTACTATATAATTGCATGTGATGTTTATTATGTTTATGCATCTTGTTTACTTAGAACGACGGTAGTAAATAAGATGATCCCTTATAATAATTTCAGGAAAGTGTTCTCCCCTAACTATGCGCCGTTGCTACAGTTCGTCGTTTCGAAGCACCACGTGATGATTGGGTGTGATAGATTCTTACGTTCACATACAACGGGTGTAAGACAGTTTTACACATGCAAAAACACTTAGGGTTAACTTGACGAGCCTAGCATGTACAGACATGACCTCGAAACACAGAGACCGAAAGGTCGAACATGAGTCGTATGGAAGATACGATCAACATGGAGATGTTCACCGATGATGACTAGTCCGTCTCACGTGATGATCGGACACGGCCTAGTCGACTCGGATCGTGTAACACTTAGATGACTAGAGGGATGTCTAATCTGAGTGGGAGTTCATTAAAATAATTTGATTAGATGAACTTAATTATCATGAACTTAGTCTAAAACCTTTGCAAATATGTCTTGTAGATCAAATGGCGAACGCTCATGTCAACATGAACTTCAATGCGTTCCTAGAGAAAACCAAGCTGAAAGATGATGGCAGCAACTATACGGACTGGGTCCGGAACCTGAGGATCATCCTCATAGCTGCCAAGAAATCATATGTCCTAGAAGGACCGCTAGGTGAAGCACCCATCCCAGAGAACCAAGACGTTATGAACGCTTGGAAGTCACGTGCTGATGATTACACCCTCGTTTAGTGCGGCATGCTTTACAGCCTAGAACCGGGGCTCCAAAAGCGTTTTGAGCAACACGGAGCATATGAGATGTTTGAGGAGCTGAAAATGGTTTTCCAAGCTCATGCCCGGGTCGAGAGATATGAAGTCTCCGACAAGTTCTATAGTTGTAAGATGGAGGAAAATAGTTCTGTCAGTGAGCACATACTCAAAATGTCTGGGTTGCACAACCGCCTGTCCCAGCTGGACATTAACCTCCCAGACGAGGCGGTCATTGACAGAATCCTTCAGTCGCTCCCACCAAGCTATAAGAGCTTTGTGATGAACTACAATATGCAGGGGATGGTGAAAAATATTCCTGAAGTATTTTCAATGCTGATGTCGACAGAGGTAGAAATCAAGAAAGAACATCAAGTGTTGATGGTCAATGAAACCACCAAGTTTAATAAGGGCAAGGGTAAGAAGAACTTCAAGAAGGACGGCAAGGATGTTGCTGCGCCCGGTAAGCCAGTTGCCGGAAAGAAGTCAAAGAATGGACCCAAGCCTAAGGCTGAGTGCTTTTATTGCAAAGGGAAGGGTCACTAGAAGCGGAACTGCCCTAAATACTTAGCAGACAAGAAGGCCGGCAACACTAAAGGTATATGTGATATACATGTAATTGATGTGTACCTTACCAGTACTCGTAGTAACTCCTGGGTATTTGATACCGGTGCCGTTGCTCATATTTGTAACTCACAGCAGGAGCTGCGGAATAAGCGGAGACTGGCGTGGACGAGGTGACGATGCGCGTCGGGAATGGTTCCAAGGTCGATGTGATCGCCGTCGGCACGCTACCTCTACATTTACCTACGGGATTTGTTTTAAACCTCAATAACTGTTATTTAGTGCCAAGTTTGAGCATGAACATTATATATGGATCTCGTTTGATACGAGATGGCTACTCATTTAAATCCGAGAATAATGGTTGTTCTATTTATATGAGAGATATGTTTTATGGCCATGCCCCGATGGTCAATGGTTTATTCTTAATTAATCTCGAACGTAATGTTACACATATTGATAGTGTGAATACCAAAAGATGTAAAGTTGATAATGATAGTCCCACATACTTGTGGCATTGCCGCCTTGGTCACATTGGTGTCAAGCGCATGAAGAAGCTCCATGCTGATGGACTTTTAGAGTCTCTCGATTATGAATCATTTGACACATGCGAACCATGCCTCATGGGCAAAATGATCAAGACTCCGTTCTCCGGAACAATGGAGCGAGCAACCAACTTATTGGAAATCATACATACCGATGTGTGCGATCCAATGAGCATTGAGGCTCACGGAGGATATCGTTATGTTCTCACTCTCACTGATGGCTTGAGTAGATATGGGTATGTCTACTTAATGAAACACAAGTCTGAGGCCTTTGAAAAGTTCAAGGAATTTTAGAATGAGGTAGAGAATCAACGTGACCGAAAGATAAAGTTCCTACGATCAGATCGTGGAGGAGAATATTTAAGTCACGAATTTGGTACGCACTTAAGGAAATGTGGAATCGTTTCACAACTCACGCCGCCTGGAACACCTCAGCGTAACGGTGTGTCCGAACGTCGTAATCGCACTCTATTGGATATGGTGCGGTCTATGATGCCTCTTACCGATTTACCGCTATCATTTTGGGGATACGCTCTAGAGACAGCTACATTCACTTTAAATAGGGCTCCGTCTAAATCTGTTGAGACGACACCGTATGAATTATGGTTTGGGAAGAAACCTAAGCTGTCGTTTCTAAAAGTTTGGGGATGCGATGCTTATGTCAAGAAACTTCAACCTGAAAAGCTCGAACCCAAGTCGGAAAAATGCGTCTTCATAGGATACCCTAAGGAAACCATTGGGTATACCTTGTACTTAAGATCCGAGGGCAAGATCTTTGTTGCCAAGAACGGATCCTTTCTGGAAAAAGAGTTTATCTCGAAAGAAGTAAGTGGGAGGAAAGTAGAACTCGATGAAGTACTACCTCTTGAACCGGAAAGTATTGCAGCTCAGGAAAATGTTCCTGTGGTGCCTACACCAACTAGAGAGGAAATGAATGATCAAGGTACTTCGGATCAAGTTGCTACTGAACTTCGTAGGTCCATAAGGACATGTTCCACACCAGAGTGGTATGGCAATCCTGTCCTGGAAATAATATTGTTAGAAAACGGTGAACCTTCGAACTATGAAGAAGCGATGGCGGGCCCAGATTCCAACAAATGGCTTGAAGCCATGCAATCCGAGATAGAATCCATGTATGAAAACAAAGTATGGACTTTGACAGACTTGCCCGATGATCGGCGAGCGATAGAAAACAAATGGATCTTTAAGAAGAAGACGGACGCGGATGGTAATGTTACCATCTATAAAGCTCGACTTGTCGCTAAGGGTTATCGGCAAGTTCAAGGGGTTGACTACGATGAGACTTTCTCTCCCGTAGCAAAGCTGAAGTCCGTCCGAATCATGTTAGCAATTGCCGCATTCTATGATTATGAGATATGGCAGGTGGACGTCAAAACGGCATTCCTTAACGGCTATCTTAAGGAAGAATTGTATATGATGCAGCCAAAAGGTTTTGTCCATCCTAAGAATGCTAACAAAGTATGCAAGCTCCAGTGATCCATTTATGGGCTGGTGCAAGCATCTCGGAGTTGGAACATTCGCTTTGATGAGATGATCAAAGCGTTTGGGTTTATGCAGACTTATGGAGAAGCCTGCGTTTACAAGAAAGTGAGTGGGAGCTCTGTAGCATTTCTCATATTATATGTAGATGACATACTCTTGATGGGAAATGATATAGAACTTTTGGACAGCATTAAGGCCTACTTGAATAAGTGTTTTTCAATGAAGGACCTTGGAGAAGCTGCTTACATATTAGGCACCAAGATCTATAGGGATAGATCGAGACGCCTGATAGGTCTTTCACAAAGCACATACCTTGATAAGATTTTGAAGAAGTTCAAAATGGAGCAGTCCAAGAAAGGGTTCTTGCCTGTATTGCAAGGTGTGAGATTGAGCTCGGCTCAATGCCCGACCACGGCAAAAGATAAAGAAGAGATGAGTGTCATCCCCTATGCTTCAGCCATAGGATCTATTATGTATGCCATGCTGTGTACCAGACCTGATGTAAACCTTGCCGTAAGTTTGGTAGGTAGGTACCAAAGTAATCCCAGCAAGGAACACTAGATAGCGGTCAAGAATATCCTGAAGTACCTGAAAAGGACAAAGGACATGTTTCTCGTTTATGGAGGTGACGAAGAGCTCGTCATAAAGAGTTACGTCGACGCTAGCTTTGACACAGATCTGGATGACTCTAAGTCACAAACCGGATACGTGTATATGTTGAATGGTGGAGCAGTAAGCTGGTGCAACTGCAAGCAGAGCGTCGTGGCGGGATCTACATGTGAAGCGGAGTACATGGCAGCCTCGGAGGTAGAGCATGAAGCAATTTGGGTGAAGGAGTTCATCACCGACCTAGGAGTCATACCCAATGCATCGGGGCCGATCAAACTCTTCTGTGACAACACTGGAGCTATTGCCCTTGCCAAGGAGCCCAGGTTTCACAAGAAGACCAGGCACATCAAGCGTCGTTTCAACTCCATCCGTGAAAATTTTCAAGATGGAGACATAGATATTTGCAAAGTACATACGAATCTGAATGTCGCAGATCCGTTGACTAAACCTCTTTCGCGAGCAAAACATGATCAACACCAGAACTCTATGGGTGTTCGATTCATCACAATGTAACTAGATTATTGACTCTAGTGCAAGTGGGAGACTGTTGGAAATATGCCCGAGAGGCAATAATAAAAGGATTATTATTATATTTCCTTGTTCATGATAATTGTCTTTATTCATGCTATAATTGTATTATCCGAAAATCGTAATACACGTGTTAATACATAGACCATAATATGTCCCTAGTAAGCCTCTAGTTGACTAGCTCATTAATCATCAGATAGTCATGGTTTCCTAACTATGGACATTAGATGTCGTTGATAACGGGATCACATCATTAGGAGAATGATGTGATGGACAAGACCCAATTCTAAGCATAGCACAAGATCGTGTAGTTCGTTTTGCTAGAGATTTTCCAATGTCAAGTATATTTTCCTTAGACCATGAGATCGTGTAACTCCCGGATATCGTAGGAGTGCTTTGGGTTTACCAAACGTCACAACGTAACTGGGTGACTATAAAGGTGCACTACAGGTATCTCTGAAAGTGTCTGTTGGGTTGACACGGATCGAGACTGGGATTTGTCACTCCGTTTGACGGAGAGGTATCTCTGGGCCCACTCGGTAATGCATCATCATAATGATCTCAAAGTGACCAAGTGTCTGGTCATGGGATCATGCATTACGGTACGAGTAAAGTGACTTGCCGGTAACGAGACTGAACGAGGTATTGGGATACCGACGATCGAGTCTCGGGCAAGTAACGTATCGATTGACAAAGGGAATTGTATACGGGGTTGATTGAATCCTCGACATCGCGGTTCATCCGATGAGATCATCGAGGAGCATGTGGGAGCCAACAAGGGTATCCAGATCGCGCTGTTGGGTATTGACCGGAGAGCCGTCTCGATCATGTCTATGTGTCTCCCGAACCCATAGGGTCTACACACTTAAGGTTCGGTGACGCTAGGGTTGTAGAGATATGAGTATGCAGCAAACCGAAAGTTGTTCGGAGTCCCGGATGAGATCTCGGACGTCATGAGGAGTTCCGGAATGGTCCGGAGGTAAAGAATAATATATAGGAAGTGCAGTTTCGGCCATCGGGAGAATTTCGGGGGTCATCGGTATTGTACCGGGACCACCGGAAGGGTCCCGGCAGTCCACCGGGTGGGGCCACCTATCCCGGAGTGCCCCGTGGGCTGAAGTGGGGAGGGGAACAGCCCCTGGTGGGCTGGTGCGCCCCCCTTGGCCCCCCTCTGCGCCTAGGGTTGGGAACCCTAGGGGAGGGGCGCCTCCACTTGCCATGGGGGGCACTCCACCCCCTTGGCCGCCGCCCCCCTAGAGATCCCATCTCTAGGGCCGGCGCCCCCCTGGGGGCCTATATAATGGAGGGGGGGAGGGAGGGCAGCCGCACCCTGAAGTCTTGGCGCCTCCCTCTCCGCTGCTACACCTCTCCCTCTCGCAGAAGCTCGGCGAAGCTGCCGGAACTCTGCTGCATCCACCACCACGCCGTCATGCTGCTGGATCTTCATCAACCTCTCCTTCCCCCTTGCTGGATCAAGAAGGAGGAGACGTTATCCAATCCGTACATGTATTGAACGCGGAGGTACTGTCCGTTCAGCACTTGGTCATCGGTGACTTGGATCACGACGAGTACGACTCCCTCAACCCCGTTCTCTTGAACGCTTCCGCTCGCAATCTACAAGGGTATGTAGATGCACTCCTATCACTCGTTTCTAGATGAACTCATAGATGGATCTTGGTGAAACCGTAGGAAAATTTTTATTTTCAACAACGTTCCCCAACAGAAACCTCCTCAATGCTCTTCTTTTTGATCAATCTATCCTAGAGTTTGTACTAAAATAACACAAAGCTATTCTTTCCGATTAATCTAACCAAGAGTTCGTACTACAATAACACCATATGACACACATCAACCAACTCTAATGTCACCTAGATACTCCAATGTCACCGCAAGTATCCGTGACTTAATTCTACGATATGCATCAAACAACTTCATGATCATAATATTCAATCCACACAAAGAAATACAAGGAGACCCCAAAGTTACTATCGGAGAAGAGATAATAAAAATGTGCATCAACCCCTATGCATAGATTACCCCAATGTCACATCGGGAATTCACAAGTTGATTGCCATAATGCACATCAAGTGAATCAATATGATACCCCATTGTCACCTCAAGTATTCATACCGCAAGACATACATCATGTGTTCTCAGATCTGAACTTTCAATCCGACAAGACAAAACTTCAAAGGGTAAAGATTCAATTCATCACAACAAGAGTAGCGAGGGGAGAAACATCATATGATCCATCTATGTTAACAAAGCCCATGATACATCAAGATTGTGACATCTCAAGATCACGAGAGAGAGAGAGAGAGAGAGAGAGAGAGAGAGAGATTAAACACACAACTACTGGTACAAACCCTCAGCCCTGAGGGTGGACTACTCCCTCCTCATCGTGGTGGCCGCCAGGATGATGAAGCTGGCCACCGGTGATGATCTCCCCCTCCGGCAGGGTGCTGGAACGGGCTCCCAATTTGTTTTTGGTGGCTACAGAGGCTTGCATCGGCGGAACTTCCGACATAGGGTCTCCCCGAGGGTTTTTGGAATATTTCTTGATTTATAGGGTGAAGATGGGGTGGGAGGCCACTGAGGTGGGCACAACCCACCGAAAACAAATCCCCCACTCGTGGCACCCCCCAAGTTGCTGCTCTGGCCCATTGGTTGTTTTCCAGTCCATAAAAAATCCACAAAAAGTTTCGCGGTGTTTGGACTCCGTTTGATATTGATTTCTTGCGATGTAAAAAACAAGCAAAAAACAGCAAGTGGCACTAGGCACCGGGTCAATGGGTTAGTCCCAAAAATGAAATAAAGTTGCTATAGAATGATTGTAAAACATCCAAGAATGATAATATAACGACATGAATACTTCATAAATTATAGATATGTTGGAGATGTATCAGCATCCCCAAGCTTAATTCCTACTCGTCCTCGAGTAGGTAAATGATAAAAGAAATAATTTATGAAGTGTGAATGCCAACAAAGTGCATAAGTTCAATCAATGATAATTTCAATCACTTTCCCTAGCATCATAATAGCAATTCTTTCTCATAAAACTCATCATGACAAAGTAGCAATCAATTCACATGTTAAGGTTCAAACAATGAATTCTCTTGAAACTCAACAACCTATATTCTTAGTCACCAAACAATTGCAATTCAACTTATTCAACAGAGTCTAAGTAAGAGCTCCACATACTCGACCATCGTATAGTCTTCTATGATTGCTAACACTCACCGCATACACATGAGAAAAACATTTCAACCCGACACATAGAAAGATAGGGGCTTATAATTTCACCTCCCAATGTATTCACCTCAAGGGTGATGTCAACAATAATAACTCATGCTGCCCATATCCAACTGGATGTATGTGCCTAGATCTTTCCTCACCACATGATGCTTGCCAAAAGAAAAAAAGAAAAAGGAATAGAGAGAAAAACTTCGACTCTTGCATGAAAGTAAATACATAAAAGTAAAAGGTAGGCCCTTCATAGAGGGAAGCAGAGGTTGCCATGCGCTTTTTGTTTGTATACTCAATCCCATAGTGCAAAAGAACATCATGCTATATTACCCCTTATGATAGCAACCTTTATTATGCAGTATGTCGCTTTTATTCTTTGCCATCACAAGTTCGTACAACGCTCAGTTTTCCCTTACACTAAATGATCTAACACTTTTATAAGCAATTTTTATTGCCTTATTGCACCAATGACAACTTACTTGAAGGATATTACTCAATCCTTAGGTAGGTATGGTGGACTCTTGAGAATAAGATTTGGGTTTAAGGGTTTTTCGCTGCACAAGTAGTATCTCTACTTGGTGCGGAATTTTTGGCTAGCAAAGATGGGGGCAAGCACCACATGTTGAAGGATCTATGACAATATTACTTCTATGTGAATATGAACAAACATAAATCATTACGTTGTCTTCCTTGTCCAACATCAACAATTTTGGCGTATAATATTTTGATGGGGGCTCACAATCACAAAAGATTTCCAAGATAGTGTATTTGCATGTGAAAGTTCTCTTCCTTATAGTAATCATTCAGGAATTGCTTGTAAGAGCAATATTGTGATTGCCAATCTTCAAAACATCATTAGCCTCCAAGAAAGTTCTCTTCCTTATATTGCTTCCAAAATTCTGATAAATTACCAGATCATGCTCCTACCTATAAAACATCTCTCCACCCAATGTGTGATCATTTCATTGAGCCATTTGATCACCAAAATTATTCTAAGTTTCTGGACAGAAATGATGTTTGTGCAGCAAGTACCATTTTGGCTTTTCCATTTGGTATGATCTTTTTACAACATCTATATATGTCCATATCATGAGGATTTTCCCAATTTGAGACCAAGTTGCTTCTCTATGTGAGTGCATCATCCAATTCAAGTTTCTGGACCAAATGTGCACTTACAAAGAAACCCTAGGCATTTGTGGTCCATTTCTTCTCTAAACCTCCAGGATTGTAGTCCTTCCATAGATAAACATCCCAGACAACTCCATTGACCCCAATCAAGTTTCTGTTGATCACTAGTGCATGACCAAGTTTAGTGCAGCAAACTTTAGAGCTCAAATCCAACCTAACCACAGTGCCTCTGGTCAAGCCAATGCTTCATTAATGATCCACCTTGGAAGGACTTAGCACTAGACACCATTTCCCTGCCCTCGTGACCTCCCCGTGCATTGTCCCGTGGTGACCGCGTGGATGGCATGCAGTTTCACGCGCTCTATGCGCTGTGGCGTGTCCAGAGCACTGTTTGTGCTTCGGCACCACTCCCCCTCATAATCTTAGAGCTGGTGACCGTGTCCATTGTCTTCCTCTTGTCGTCGCCGTTCCTCTGGACGCGCGCCGACGCACACCCACGAACCTATAGTGGCGTTTTGGCTCCGTTCATCCCCATCGTCATCCTGCCCGTGCTTCCTTGGCCGCCTCTGCCCCATGAGACTCCCTCTATTCTCCCTCCATCGCCTACCCCCGAGCTCATGCACTCACACACGCGTCCGCAGCGACGCCCGGTTGGCGACCTCACACCGCGCCTATTTAAGCCCTTCCCTGAGACTTCTGAGCTCACAAACTGCTTCCTTTCCTTCCCAGAGCCCGCGCAGCCTCCTCTTCGAGCTCCAGAAGCTCTCCTCGCCACAAACCATCGCCATGGCTGCCACTCGAGTAAATTGCACAAAACCACCACTTTGAAGTCTAGCTTTGCGAAAAACACTACAATACATTCTTTTTCAGAAAACACCACGTCTACGGTAATCTTTTTGCAAAAAACACTGATTGGCGGATCGGGCTCAGCTAAGTGAGTTTATGACAAATGGGGCCTGCTAGTCAGGCTAACGTGGCACCAATTTCTCACACCATTACATGAAAACTTTTGCTGGATGTGGGGCTCGCTTTTCAGCCTAACAAGCCTCACTCTGCATTCCATCGAACAGTTCGAGTGCAGTGCATAGGCCGGCGAACAAAGGCCGATGTCGCGAGCCTCAGCCAGGCGACGAAGGACAAGGACGCTGGCGCCAGGATGCGGCAGCCGGCCGAAGCAAAGTCCGCCAACGCCAGCATTGTGGAAAGATGTACGCAGGGTCGTTTCCCGTCCCGACCGCGTCCGTGGCAGGGGCTGCCGTCGCCCGTCCTGAGCTAGGTCATGGCAGGGGCTGCCGTCATCCGTCGCGACTGCGTCCGTGGCAGGGGCTGCCATTGTTGTTGCCGCACCGGGGGGAGCAGAGGATGCCGCCCGTCCCGCCCCCGGCCATGGGGCGGCCCTCCGCCACGCGCCGAGGACGCCGTCGCCATTGCCGTTTACTTGGTGCGGCAACGATGATGGCGGGCTCTGCCTCGACGGAGATCTCGCAAGGGCGCAGGGATCCCGTTGCCCCCTCGCAGTCCTCAACTCCTTCCCCAAGCTCAGAGCTCCTCACCCCGCTCCAATGGTCGAGGTGCCGCCGCCTGCCCCCTCAGCCAGATTCCCCGTCCTGCAGCTCTTCGGCCGCCGCGGCCTGGCCCATGGCGGCGACGTTGCATGTCGTCCAATGCGACCCTCCAGCCACCCTCAGACGCGCGCAGAGCGCTTGTTCCAGAGCCGTCGCGGGCGAGCTCCCTCGGGCCCCAGTCGGCGCCAGCTTCGGCGGCCACAGCTGTCGGATTTTGGGTTTCGGCAGACCCTTGAGGTTCGAACACTGGGGTGCGCGCGGAGATTCAACCCTCTACCGGCTCGCTCCTCACCGAATCGCTAGGACCTAAACTACCAAACTGAACAACACAAGAGACACAAGATTTATACTGGTTCAGGCCACCATTGTGGTGTAATACCCTACTCCAGTGTGTGGTGTGGTGGATTGCCTCTTGGGCTGATGATGAACAATACAAGGAAGAATAGCCTCGCGAGGGTCTGTTCTTGGCTGGTGCGATGAACTGCTAGGAGGGGTTCAGTCACTCTATCTACTAGTTTCTTGGTGAGGATCCAGATGCCTCTACCCTGGGGGTGGCTAGTCCTCTTTATAGGCAAAGGCCCTGGGCCTCTTCCCAAATATTGAGTGGGAAGGGCGCCAACAATTGGCCATTTTGAAGGGGAACATCGGGTACACTTATCCTGACTAAAGTTGGTCCTCACCTGTCAAAGGCTCTGGTGATGACGCCGGCCTGGGCTCCACAATGACTTCCTTCCAGCCGTTGGGCTGGTCTTGGTCTCGTTGCACCGAAATGGACGCATTTTCTTGATGCTCTCGCCTGCGCTTGCTCCCTTTGCACCAAAGGGGAAAGGAGGACACTGCGCGTGCTGGCACCCGACTGGCGCCCTTGGTCGTCATGGCTTGCGTCATGGGCACCTCGCGAGGTACCCTGCCTTGAGCTCTCCGCCCCCTCATGAGCCAGCCTGACGAGGCCGTGCCTGAGGAAGCTCCTTGTCGTCCGCCCCGCGAGGCTTGGCCCCTCGCGAGGGTCTTGAGCCTGTGTTGATGAAGATGGGCTGTGCTGGGCCTCCTTCGAGCCACGCCGCAGGCCGCAGGCAGGCAAGTCTGGGGACCCCCGTTCCCAGAATGCCGACAGTAGCCCCCGGGCCCACGGCGTGCCCGGACTTGGCCGAGCAGAGAGGCGAAAGGGCAAGTGTGAAGCGTCGGGGGCCCTAACAGCCTGCGGCCTTGGGCGCCGCGTGGTGGTTGATTGGACGTGGGTGGCACTGCTTCCCCACGATGCCTCGGTAACTGCTCGGATTCGACAAGTCCCTGCATGCAAAGAGGGTCATGATTGCCGGTGATCGTGGAGGCCGACGGTTGGCCTCCGCCGGCTATAAGTACGGAACGGCGCGTGCCCTTCCAGTCTATCCTTCTGCTTCTCCTCCTTCTCGCTTCATTTTGCTGCAATGGCTGTGATCCACCGGTTCTCCGCGGAAGAGAAAGGAAAGGCTCCCCAAGAGGATCCTGATCCGCTTCCCCCGAAGAAGCGGCTTGCCCTCTGGTGTCCGGGCGAGGGCACTCGCCAGGAAGCGTCGAGACCCTGGTGTGAGCGGCCGCCACCAGGGTTTCCTCTTCCCTTGTACGCGCACATTGGCGGCTCTGAAGGAGTCGACGCTGAACGCCACGAGCGGCGCCGCCGACGATGCCGGCGGGTCACGAAGGTGTGCATCTTCCCCCCTGGGGTCCACACCGAGGGCTCCTGCCGAGAGTTCGTGCTTCACGCCGCCATGCCTCCCAAGTCTTGGATTCGCCTCCCTTCTTTCTTCGCCTCCGTCGTCCGGCAGGGGGAACCCCTGGGGCTCTGGCTGCAGCACGCCGGCTGCGGCACCCTCGCGACCGAGGTAGAGGTCGCGGTCGTTGCCCCAGGCGAGGTCTTCAAGACTCGAGGCTGGGGCGAGGTCGCCCGGGTCTGCAGGACGAGGGGCACCCTCACGATCCATCTGGAATATGACGGTGCTTCGGTGATGTCCTTCAAGGTCTTCGATGCGGAGGGTCATCGGCTGGAGTGCTGGCCCGGGAGAGGCGGTCGGGACCCTGCTGCGATGAGACAGAGGCCGGCCGTCCGCTCCCTTGGCCGCTCCTCAGGCGACGGAGGCGCCGGAGGATCCAGTGACTCCGCCGAGCTCTTCGTGACGCCGGAGACGAGCGACGACAGCTAAGAGCCCCCGAGCCTGCGCCGCTCCCGGAGCAGGGCGGGCCCGTCAGGTCATCTCCACACCTGATCTGGATGGGGTTGGCGTCGGTGCTGGGCGGCCCACTGTTGATGATGGCATCTGCCGTGATGCCCCCTATAGTTAGGACTCCTTAGGATTCGCGCCTTTTGTTCCTGCGAGGGGCCAAGAATATACCCCACGGGGGCTTGTAAGATGTTTGTAGCTCCATCTGTCAATATGATCCTTATTATGAAGCAGTGCGAGATGCTCATTCTGCTTTAGCTTAGTTCCCTCCTTTCGGTCCTCACGAGGGCTTGATGCTCTGCGCCGACAGGTCCCAGTCCCAAGGCGGATTCAGCCGTCACTGGTATGCCAGGTCGCGATGCCGTGGTCAAGGCCAGGAGGTGAGCGGGCCGAGGTCCGGTAAGAGCCCCTGAGTCGCGATGCTCGGGAGGTCCCCCTTAGCGCTCAAGCAGCCATCATTCGGTGAGAAAGGAGAGCAACGTTGCTAACATGGGATTGCATTGGGTGCGGGGATGGTGCTGCGATAACTAGTGTGTCCGGAGGGTGACTTATCTCGAGGGTCAGGAAACGCTTCATGGTGCGGCGCCAGGTTCGCGCCTTGGCCGGCGAGGGATTGCTTGGCGAGGTCCTTGCGTGCTTCTCCCCTCTCACCTTCGCTCCCCTTTCTGCTCTACGTCCTTGGGTCCCGGCTTTCGGGCTGGTCTCAGCCGTCGCTGGCATGCTAGGTCGCGGTGTCATGGACAAGACCAGAGGCTGAGGGCCGGAGAGCCGGTAGGAGCCCTGAGTCGCGATTCTCAGGCACCCCCCCTTTAATGTGCGAGCAGGTCACATGGACAAGAGCGAAGAAGGCACCGTGAGGGCTTCGCCTGGCGGTGCTCCATGGAGGGACCCTGCAGGCTCATCACAAAAGGAACAAGAGTTTGCCGTGGCGATCGACAGTTAGTCGTTAGTTTCTTTGGAGAGGCGTGAGAGGCCTGGCGAGGTGTATTGGGGCACCCGTGAGCCAGCGCGGGGCTCACGGGGCCCTACCCCGAGGCGGGTTGTGCCTGGCTCTGGGCCTTATCTTCGGGTGTGTTCCTGCAAATTTGGCCAGATGCCGGTGCTCTATGTCTTCGGGTCCCGGCTCTCAGGCTGGTCTCAGCCGTCGCTGGCATGCCAGGTCGTGATGCCATGGACAAGACCAGAGGGTGAGGGCCGGAGAGCCGGTAGGAGCCCTGAGTCGCGATGCTCAGGCACCCCCCCTTTAACGCGCAAGCTGGGTTAGATGATGAAACTCTACGTCCTCGGGTCCCGGCTCTCGGGCTGGTCTCAGCCTGTCATGCCCAAGATGCGACCCTATCCTAAAGGAACTCGAAGGTCCCACCAAGGATAGAAGCGCATCTTGAAGACGCTTTTGCAAGGTGGATATCATTACATCAACATTACATAATAGTGGGGATACATCCAATACATACAATGTCACATGAATACAACAATACAACATACTAGAACAACATCCGAGTAGGGATGAATCATAAATAGAAACTCAAACAATATCCACCCTGCTAGCCCAGACTACCAACCTGGAACCTATCCCCTGATTGAAGAAGCAGAAGAAGAAACTCAACGCAAGAAAGCATCGCTCTCGCGTCATGGTCATCGCATAACCTGTACCTGCAACTGTTGTTGTAGTAATCTGTGAGCCACGAGGACTCAGCAATCCCATTACCATGGGTATCCAGACTAGCAAAGCTTAATGGGAAAGGAAGGGGTAAAGTGGTGAGGTTGCAGCAGCGACTAAGCATGATATGGTGGCTAACATATGCAAATGAGAGCGAGAAGAGAAACAAAGGAACGATCGTGAAGCTATCAATGATCAAGAGGTGATCCTGAACTCCTACTTACGTCAAACATAACCCAAAAACCGTGTTCACTTCCCGGACTTGTCACACCCTGCATTTTGTAGCATTTCATTTTCTTTAATAAAGCATGAAAATTTGGACCAACAAAAACTTTTTGCCTTATTTGGCTTTTATTTGGAGTTGGTTTTCTCTCTGTGCTTCTTTTCAAGTGCTTCTTAAAGTCAACTACTCTACCCTCTATATTTCATCTCCTTGCCCCAAACTCCTGCCCAATGACCATGCCATGTGTATAGTGCAATATGGAATTTTCTTACAAAAATAATTTGGCCAGAAAGTATTTTCTAAAGTTAGTTTTCCAAAAACCCCTGAATTGAGGTTTGCACTGCAAGTACTTAATTAAGGGCAGTAAAAACCTTTCTAAAAATATATTTGACTCCTATTAGATATAGGATACCCAGGAACCACAAAAATATATTTTTAAAAGTTGTTTTACTATTTTATTTAAAAGCTTTTTCTTAAGGCCAGAAATGGTCTTTAATAGGGAAAAATTATTTTATTGTTTTAAAAATATTTGACAAAAATTAGGGAAACTTAGTGGACATATATTTTCCATATATAAGAGTTTCAACACATGGTCATGTTCAAAATATTGGTCAAATCCCTCTAAAACCCTTCCTGGATATTTCAAGCTTTTGAAATATTTACAAAGGGAGTATTCTCCAAAAATTCCAAGAAAATTCTATCATGTCACATATGACATATTAGATGATCTTGCCAAGCCTCATGACTTGGAGAACAAGATAACATCATCAAAACCCCTCAAAACCATTTCTGTCCATTCTGAAGTTTGAGCAACTTTACATTGCCAAATATGTCCAAATGTTCTCAAGCTTGGTGCACATGCTCCAATGGTCTAATAATGCATCTAGACCAAATGGCACAAGTTGGAGAACAAGTTAGCTTGATCAAAGTGCCCCAAAACCCTCTCTGACCAGAACCAAATTTGAACAACTCTACATTGGCAACTTTCTCCTTTTGATCTCAACTTTTGTGAGCATGATAAAATGACCAAATGAGGCCACCACACCAAGTGGTTCATCAAGGAGAACAGATTTGCATGGCTAAATCATGAAAGGTCCATTTATGCTGATTTCTAGGGTTTACAAAAGTTGCATTGACAACTTTGCCCAAATGAGCTCAAAATGGGTAGAGGGCCCTAATTATGTGTGCTATTTCACCCTGTGGAGCCTCATGGCAAATGGAAATCACCTTCTTGCCCAAACCAACATCAAACACCTTCTGGTAATTTCTAAAAGTTGATGTTTTCACCTCTTCCCTTGTTCTCCATGAGCTCAACTTTTTGCCACAACCTCTCCCAGTCCCCCTCTAGTACCTGGATGCTTTCATGCCAAAGGAAGCAATGATGGAGGGGGGGGGGAGAACTCCATTTTTCCTCCCTGGACAGCTGCATTTCTCTCTCTCTCAACCTCCCTCCTCACTCCAGTGGATCCCCAGGGCATCCAATGCCTCTAAACCCTTCTTTACTACCCCCAAGCGCTACCAGACATCAGTGGCCGCGCCCACATTGCCAAAAAAATGCCATGCCGGCCATTTGCACGCTCTGGAGCGCGCTACAGTGCGCTCCCGCACTGTAGCCGCCCCCTGCCAACCGCTTCCGGCCACCTCGGGCCTCCCCAGCGCGCCCTACGATGTGCCTCGACATCCGCAGCACGCCACACCCCTGTCCCCCTCCTCCTTCTCCCTCCTGCT
>NC_041391.1:245763406-245775945 GCF_002162155.2 Triticum dicoccoides
TTCGCACGCGCGCCGGCCGCCTGAGAACCCCAATGGGCATGCTCACACGCGCGCTACCCTGATGCTTCCCCGCTCCTTCTCTCCCTTCCCCTGGCCGTAGACCACGCCCAAGAAGACCCCCGACTCGAAGCCAAGCCCTCCCGTGGCCTCTAGCGACGGCTACGGCCTCGCCGGCGCACGGTTCCATGGTGCACCTCGCCCCCTCCTATTTAAGGCCACCCCCGAGCCCTCTCTGGCCTCCTTTCGCACCCTCTCACTCCCAGTGACCCCCTGGACCAACCCAATCCTCCTCCCGTGCCCTCTGTCCACCTCCATGGCCGGAGCAGTGCTGCCGGCCTCCACCTAAATTCAGCCGAGCCTGAGCTCTTCCCCCTCTCCTTTCCCCACCAGTAGGCTCCCCTGAGCAAGGCGGAGCTCCCACGATCCTTCCCTCGTCCGGGGACGCACCGCAGCGCCGTGCCCCAACCTCGCCGTTGCCTCCATCCACCGCGGGTGATGCACCGCCCGCATCCGACCACCCCTGCCTCCATGGAGTACCTCGTCGGATGCGCCATTCTTCCCTGAGCATGCCGGTGGCCGGACCTCCGAAAACGGTGGCCGGTAGCGCCAACGGCCGCCGTCGAGCACTTGCCCTGTTCCCCGTCACGCCCGCGCGGGAGGTAGCAGACGAACCTGCAGCTGGGCCCCGCCTGTCAGCCGGCCAGTAGGCAGGGGCCACTAATGGGTGGGTCGCGCCTCGCCGCTTAAGTGGAGGCGGCATAGGCCGCATGCCGTTTCCACCACAGGGAGGCGTACTCCTTTGAAGGCGCCACCGACGTGGCCCTGTCGCCCGCGTGGCCGAGCAGCTGGGCCGGCCCAATGCATTGTGGCGCTATGCTGCGCTCGGTGCGCAGTATAGGTATAACCCCTTCCCTTCTCTTTTTCTTTTTCCAGTCAACTTCAAAACTCCACAAATAAATCAAATCAAGTCCAGATTTGATGATTCTAATTTCTATAGGTTCATAAATTCCTGATCTATCACATGGTGCAATTTGCACATTTTTCCACAAAGATTTTCTTCACAAACAATTATCAAATACCATCTTTCCATTTCTGTCATAAACTTTAGAAAATCACAGAAGGCTCAAACTTGCTCCAAATGCCATGATTCCAATTCCTAGATGAATCTAAGCTCATAACCTAGTTTATGAACATTTTTCTTGATACTTTCTGTACCACGCAAATTATTGAGCCATTTCTTCATATTTAGCAGCTTTGCAAATTCATAGGAAATTCATTTGGACTCCAAATCCAGTGAAACCAATTCCTAGATGCTTCTAAAATCATCCTTTGTTAAATGGGTGCCTTTGCTCATTTTTCAAAATAATATTTCTGTACACTTCTAGCAAATCCATAAACCTCTTGATTCCATCATATTGAAATGTTCGGAGATGTCCATTGATCCACTTCCAATGAAATCACTTTGGTCATTCCTCATATGACCAGAGGTATCCAATAAATGTCAACTTCACATTTTAGAGCACATTTATCCTTGCCTTGTTGTGTTGCTTATTGTGTTTGTTTCCGACGTTAGTTGACGAAGTAGACGGAGTACTTGGAGAAGGACCAGAAGATTTCAAGACTCCGACGAACCAGGCAAGCAGCCCTTTGACCATGTCCATGAAACCCTTTTTATGCATGACATATAACTCTTTATTATTGTTGCATCGGAATCATGATGAGATGGTGAACCATGTGGGTTGGTTGCCTCTGTTATTTCCTCGTTGATACTTGCATTGTGCATGGCTCTACCTTCTTATGAGGGTTATGCCGGTGGGAGTAGATAGGATATAAATGTAGATGCTACGCAAATGGGATGGGTTTGTGCATGGTGAAGGAGGCAAAGTGATTTCAAAAGTCTTTTCGAAAACCCCATCGGGTGCCACTTATGCGCGACGGAGATGATGAGATGGGTGACCACTTGATGACGAAGTGGTGTGCCAAGGAAAGTGTGTGTTGTTTTCAAAACGGATTGGTCGGAGTTGCGACCGTTATTCCAACCTTACATGCGCGACCACTCTACCCTTATATGGGAAAGGGCATTATTGAGTACCTAGACCGATACTAGCTTGGAGCCCGCATTACTAGTGACGGGGGAGAGTTGGTTCTCTCTCTTGGGACGGGGTCGTGCCAGGTAGGGCGGCCATGACCATCTTCATGGGGCACCGGACACACCGTTGGTACCCCGTGCCAGTGGTATGTGATGAAAATGGGAGCAAGGCTCCATGAAAATGTTATTTGAAATGTTGGGCACGGGGGTTACTGCCAATCGAGTGGACTCCATGTTAGTGTCGTCTAGGAAAAGGTAGTGATCGGGTGCTTACCCCGGGTACTTGAGGTACCGCGGGTCGTGGATGACACAGAAGTTCCCCGGATCTAGTGGGTAAAGTGTGCAACCTCTGCAGAGTGTAAAACTATTCGAATAGCCGTGTCCACGGTCATGGACAGTTGGGTAACCGCTCTTGGGCTACGTCCACTTGTTTACAAACTCGGTGTGTGTGATGATGGAAATGACTTGGGTCAAGTCAAAGGACTTGACATGACTGAGATGGGTTGGTGCCCACTCTGTTTATGATAAATGGGTTGGTGCCCACTCTATTTATGTTGATATCTGTGACCAGATCTCATGGTTACTTGAATTCTCTTGATGCATGCTTTATAGGATGTTGAACATGTCATTGCACTCAAAACTAGCTTTATGCAAAAATTTACCTATGTCATGCATTGCTGTACCTTGAACCAAAACATGGGTTGCTTGCGAGTACATTCAAAGTACTCATTGGCTTGCCACTGGTTATTTAATTGACCAGGCATGGAAGAACAGGATGTGATGAAGAACACTTCGGTGACGTACATGCGAGCTAGGACGCTTCCCAGTCAGAATGCCTGTAGGGTTAAGGCAGATGGCGTGGGTCCAAGTTATCGACGAAGATTTCCGCTGCGATGTTATACTCAAGACATGACCATAATGGTCCTACTTGTGTAAAACGGTATGTATGGATGTAAGACTCTTGTTATTCAGCTTCTGTGTGTTCAGTGAGCATTGATCTCTGGGATCACTGTACACGTGCATTCGGCGATCACGACTTATGAGTCGGGGTCCCCACAGGACTCCGCCGAAAAGAGACCATCACGGCTACACACGCGGTTGATGCGTTTTAATTCGGATTTGGTGTCAAGTTATCTACAACCGGACATTAACAAATTCCCATCTGCCACATAACCGCGGGCACAGCTCTCGAAAGTTTATACCCTGCAGGGGTGTCCCAACTTAGCCCATGACAAGCTCTCATGATCAACGAAGGAATAGACCTTCTCCCAGGAAGACCCGATCAGTCTCGGAATCCCGGTTTACAAGACATTTCGACAATGGTAAAACAAGACCAGCAAAGCCGCCCGATGCGTCGACAATCCCGATAGGAGGTGCACATATCTCGTTCTCAGGGCAACACCGGATAAGCTAAGCGTACAGGTACCGACGTAACCCAAGTTGCCAAGGGATGGTCCCGCACGGTGCTCTAGTTTGGACCAACACTTAGACAAGCATTGGCCCAGGGGGCTATAATAAAGATGACCCTCGAGAGAGAGACTCCCAAGGGAAAAGTAGGTGGTGATGAGGCAAATGGTAAAACCAAGGTTGGGCCTTGCTGGACAAGTTTTATTCAAAGCGAACTGTCAGGGGGGTCCCATAAATCACCCGACCGCGTTAGGAACGCAAAATCCGGGAACATAACACCGGTATGACGGAAACTAGGGTGGCAAGAGTGGAACAAAACACCAGGCATAAGGCCGAGCCTTCCACCCTTTACCAAATATATAGATGCATTAATAATATAAGAGATATTGTGATATCCCAACATAACCCTGTCCACCATGGAGAAATCTTCAGCTTCACCTGCAACTAGCAACGCTATAAGAGGGGCTGAGCAAAAGCAGTAACATAGCCAAACAACGGTTTGCATAGGAAAGGTGTCAAAGGTTAGAGGTTCATGGCAATATGGGATGGCTTGATAAACAGGTAATAGGTAGCGCAGCATAGCGATAGAACAAAGCAACTAGCATAGCAAAGATAGTAGTGAGATCCAGGGTAGCGGTCATCTTGCCTGAAATCCCGCTAGGAAGAAGAACGAGTCCATGAAGAAGATGAAGCCACGAAGATGAACCAAGCGTAGACGAACGAATCCTCACGATCGCAACGAAACGGGAACTATCGTGAAGAAGCACACAACATGGTAAACACACCACATATAGGCAAGACATGATGCACAACAAGCATGATGCATGACAAAGATAGATGAAGCTACTCATGGCAAGAGATGATGGAAACAAGAACAACACATCAAGGCAAGTTTAAATGAGGCCGGAAACAACATATAACAATTCCGGTAAGTCCTCATATGCAAATTTCGAAATGGGTCCAGATCTGAATAAACATTATGTTCAAGTTGTTAAACAGCAAATTAAGATGCACCAAGATGATCTACACGAAATTCTAGTCAAGTTACATATAAAGTTCATTAGATTCGGAGCTACGGCCTAGAAGATATGAGCAAAACAAGTTAAGCATGGCATTGATGCAAAATGCACCAAACATCAAGCAAACACACCAAAACAAGGATGCAACATGATAATATGAAACTACATGCAATTCTAAGCAAGTTTCATATAGAGCACACTCAAAACGGAGCAACGGTTCAACTCACACCCGCTATACAAGGCATAACAACAATCTGTCCAAAACAGCAACTAGGCATCTTGCAAGCATCAAAGCAACATGCTACAGCACCCCAACATAAGAACAAAAGGCATGAGCATGAAGTACAAGTAAAGCACAACAAAACATGAACACTGAGCTATCACCAGAAAAGAGTAGAACATGCTCAAAAGGACATGGGAAGATTGCAAATAATAACAGTTTCAGACTTAGCCGAAATAAAATCAGATTGCAATGTTCAGAGCTATCAAAAAACATGTTACACGAACTTATCATGGCAAACAAAGGCATGGCATGAACCTACTAATAGCATAGATCAAAAGTCCCTTACTGACCATAAGCCAAAAAGGATCAGAAGATAAGATGGCACCCATGTAAACATGGCAAGTTATATGACAGATTCATACATGGCAGGAACAACAATAAGTAAGCATGTTGGTGAGCTTGAACCACTCACCACAGAGAAATACATGGCATGGCAAGGCAACCAACAGTAAGAAGGCATGTTCGTGAAGCTATACATGGCAAGAGCAAGGTCATAGGGTGCATGGATCACTAGCAAACAATCATGGAAACATGGAACTTAATGTTAACAGGCTGATAGCAACATTACCAAGCAAATTTGGAGCAAGATATGAACAACCTACAGCAAGCTATAAATGCAACCAGGGGCATGGATGGATAGGGAATAACATGTATATCAAACCATGTTTATAGAACATCTCCATATTATGCATAGAATGATTAGTAGAAGCATGTTTACATAGCAACAAAATATAACAGAATCTGTCAGGAAAACAGCAACAGCAAGTACACTACTTAACAAGCTCGATTCACTTACCACAAGTCATTGCATGACAAGATAAGCATAGCATCATCAAGAAGACATGTTTGTGAAACAAACCAAGGCAAGAACAAGTCCATAGCATGCAAGGATCAACTATAGCAACCTTGGCTAAATTGAATAACACGTAAACAATCTGCCAGGAAACATTTTGAAGCAAAAGTAGAGCACTCAAATGACATGTTAGACTACTCCATATTTGCAAACAAGGGCATGAATGGATAGACAATAACCATATGTTCAAAACACCCTTACTGAAGTATCTCAAAATATGCATGGATCTCTCTGTAGCATCAAGTTTACATGGCATCAAAATAACAGCAGAACAGGGACTAAAATCAGCAATATCACGAAGCCTAGTTTGCATGCTTGTGCTAGTCACCACATTGATCACAAAAATACATGGCATACACCCCTGGAAAGATGGCATGGCATAGATCAAAACACATGAAGACATCAACCTCGTAGGATGCACACATCAATCATGGCAAAAATGACAAATGAGCAAGTTATAACAGTTTCAGCAGATTAACATCAACATGCACTCTTCCAACAGCATTTCGGGCATCAATATGAGCTTAAATGAAAATGATGCAATGGAATGAAATGAAGTACTCGTTGAGGCGAACAATTTGACATATTATACGCGTGAAACAGAGCTACGGATGCAGAGATATAGCATGACGAGTATGGCATGATAATGATAGAAATCTGGGATTTAGCAGTTTTCTGGAAAAAAAATTAATGCGCGCGGGATAGCTAAAACACGCACGGGCGGAGTTTAGCAGCGGGCTCACCATGGGCTTGGCCCAGGAAGGATGGGAAACAGGAAGGCCGGGGAAGTTGGGCCGCTGGGCCGGAGCGGGACCGAGGAGGCTGGGCCGTGGCCCACGTGGGGGTCTCCCTCCTCCCGATCCCTCCTGGATCGGGGAAGAGGCCAGGCGAGGCGGCGGCGACCGGGCGGCGGCGGGATCCGGGCTCGCGTGGGCCCGACTCGGGCCCCGCGGGCCAGCGGCGGCGGGAGGGCGCGGGGGCCACGTGGCGGCGTGCCACTGGCTGGGGCGGCAGCGGAGATGCGACCGGCCGGGTGCGGACATGTCCGCCGGGCGAGAGGGAGGTGGAGACTAGGGTTTAGACCGGGATTTCGGGGAGGAAGACATATTTATAGGTAGAGGGAGCTAGGAGAGTCCAAATGAGGAGCGGTTTTCGGCCACGCGATCGTGATCGAGTGGCCGAGAGCATGAAGAGGAGTTTGCTGGGTTTTGGGCCACTTTGGAAGGGGTGTTGGGCTGCAAAGAGAAGAAGGCTTTTACGGTTACCCGGTTAACCGTTGGAGTATCAAACGGACTCCAAATGGCACGAAACTTGACAGGCGGTCTACCGGTGCTATACCAAGGCCACTTGGCAAACCTCGGGCCATCCGAGTAAGTTTAACACCCACTCACAACAGGAAACAAAAAGGAGGACGCCGGAGGACATAGGAGTGCCGGATTGCAAAACGGACAACGGGGAAAATGCTCGGATGCATGAGTTGAACACGTATGCAAAATGAAATGCACATGATGACATGATAAAATGCAGATGATGACATGGCAAAATGCAACACGCAAGCAAACGACATGGCAACGACGGCAAATAACTGACGGACACCTGGCGCAACGAATCCAGGGCGTTACAACACTCCTCCACTAACAAGAGATCTCGTCCCGAGATCTTAGGACCGAGACGGAAGGGAAAATGGATGAGGTGAAACAAGAACTCAAGAGAAGAAGCAAAGAAATCGAGAGCACTCGAGAAGAAGAGAGGAACGACGAGGATGACGAGAATTGAAAGCTCACGGAATCAGATAGACTAAAAACAAAGAGGTAGAGCCAACAATGAAAATGATTTGAAATCGATCTGGGAGAAGTCATGTGACTGATGGAATCCATTCTTACGTCACACTTGAAAAGAATTATGAATGAATCCGGGGGAATTAGAAGAGTCAGGTAAGATCCTGGGAAAAGACCTGTGGGTTAGGGCCCATTGAAGAGATAACACCGTTGGAAAGGGATGTTGAACAGATAGATGAAGCACCGGAACAATGAAATATTTGAATGAGGTGACCACCTCGAATTAATTCGAACACAGACGAATCTTCTGAGATGTCTTGAGCACTCCGAAAGAATAAACTGGCGAGAGGCGAACGAGCAAGGGGAAAACACTTTATCCAAGGAAAAGTATGTGATCAACCCGAAAAAAACTTGAATTGAGTCCACCGGAAAAGAAAAGAGATGAAGAATGCCGAACGAGACGAGAATTCACCGGTTGAAATAATTGAGGGAAGACTGAAGAGGCCCCGCACGAATGAGATTGACGCTCGAAACAGACTCGGGCTCCGGAAAAAAGAGGGTGGGAGGGCGGGAAAACAAAGGCAGCTTGGAAGGGGAAAACGACGAATATCTTCAAGAGAAAACACCGGTTGAAAACAAAGACTTCACATGAGTAGTAAGGATACTCGATTACGGACTCCGGTTCCAAGAGGAAGAAGGGAGGGCGGGTGGGAAAAGAAAACAACTGAGGATGGAAAAACAACTTCGATCGAAAAGAACTGAGGATTGATCTCAAAGATGAAGAGGCTCGAGTCAACTTGACGAGAAATGCACCGGATAAAAAAGAACTGAGGAACAACTACCGGAAAACCAACTGCGTGAACCTAAAGAAAAATTGGAAGGGGAAGAGGAGTAATTCAAAACACCTACGTCAAGATTCCTTACCAGAGCGACGAAGAGGCTGAGGAGTAAAAGAATTCCTACTCTCCGATATAACTAGACTCCGAAAATAGTTTTCTTCTAGACTCAACAACGGCCAAACTACACGATCAATCAAGGGGGCTCCTAAGGTCGGTCGAGGCTCTGATACCAACTTGTCACGCCCAAGATGCGACCCTATCCTAAAGGAACTCGAAGGTCCCACCAAGGATAGAAGCGCATCTTGAAGACGCTTTTGCAAGGTGGATATCATTACATCAACATTACATAATAGTGGGGATACATCCAATACATACAATGTCACATGAATACAACAATACAACATACTAGAACAACATCCGACTATGGATGAATCATAAACAGAAACTCAAACAATATCCACCCTGCTAGCCCAGACTGCCGACCTGGAACCTATCCCCTGATCGAAGAAGCAGAAGAAGAAACTCAACGCAAGCAAGCATCGCTCTTTGCGTCATGGTCATCGCATAACCTGTACCTGCAACTGTTGTTGTAGTAATCTGTGAGCCACGAGGACTCAGCAATCCCATTACCATGGGTATCAAGACTAGCAAAGCTTAATGGGAAAGGAAGGGGTAAAGTGGTGAGGTTGCAGCAGCGACTAAGCATGATATGGTGGCTAACATACGCAAATGAGAGCGAGAAGAGAAACAAAGGAACGGTTGTGAAGCTATCAATGATCAAGAGGTGATCCTGAACTCCTACTTACGTCAAACATAACCCAAAAACCGTGTTCACTTCCCGGACTCCGCCGAAAAGAGACCATCACGGCTACACACGCGGTTGATGCGTTTTAATTCGGATCTGGTGTCAAGTTATCTACAACCGGACATTAACAAATTCCCATTTGCCACATAACCGCGGGCACGGCTCTCGAAAGTTTATACCCTGCAGGGGTGTCCCAACTTAGCCCATGACAAGCTCTCGCGATCAACGAAGGAATAGACCTTCTCCCAGGAAGACCCGATCAGTCTCAGAATCCCGGCTTACAAGACATTTCGACAATGGTAAAACAAGACCAGCAAAGCCGCCCGATGCGCCAACAATCTCGATAGGAGGTGCACATATCTCGTTCTCAGGGCAACACCGGATAAGCTAAGCGTACAGGTACCGACGTAACCCAAGTTGCCAAGGGATGGTCCCGCACGGTGCTCTAGTCTGGACCAACACTTAGAAAAGCATTGGCCCCGGGGGGGCTATAATAAAGATGACCCTCGAGAGAGCGACTCCCAAGGGAAAAGTAGGTGGTGGTGAGGCAAATGGTAAAACCAAGGTTGGGCCTTGCTGGACAAGTTTTATTCAAAGCGAACTGTCAGGGGGGTCCCATAAATCACCCGACCGCGTTAGGAACGCAAAATCCGGGAACATAACACCGGTATGACGGAAACTAGGGCGGCAAGAGTGAAACAAAACACCAGGCATAAGGCCGAGCCTTCCACCCTTTACCAAATATATAGATGCATTAATAATATAAGAGATATTGTGATATCCCAACATAACCCTGTCCACCATGGAGAAGTCTTCAGCTTCACCTGCAACTAGCAACGCTATAAGAGGGGCTGAGCAAAAGCAGTAACATAGCCAAACAACGGTTTGCATAGGAAAGGTGTCAAAGGTTAGAGGTTCATGGCAATATGGGATGGCTTGATAAACAGGTAATAGGTAGCGCAGCATAGCGATAGAACGAAGCAACTAGCATAGCAAAGATAGTAGTGAGATCCAGGGTAGCTGTCATCTTGCCTGAAATCCCGCTAGGAAGAAGAACGAGTCCATGAAGAAGATGAAGCCATGAAGACGAACCAAGCGTAGATGAATGAATCCTCACGATCGCAACGAAACGGGAACTATCGAGAAGAAGCACACAACATGGTAAACACACCACATATAGGCAAGACATGATGCACAACAAGCATGATGCATGACAAAGCTAGATGAAGCTACTCATGGCAAGAGATGATGCAAACAAGAACAACACATCAAGGCAAGTTTAAATGAGGCCGGAAACAACATATAACAATTCCGGTAAGTCCTCATATGCAAATTTAGAAATGGGTCCAGATCTGAATAAACATTATGTTCAAGTTGTTAAACAGTAAATTAAGATGCACCAAGATGATCTACATGAAATTCTAGTCAAGTTACATAAAAAGTTCATTAGATTCGGAGCTACGGCCTAGAAGATATGAGCAAAACAAGTTAAGCATGGCATTGATGCAAAATGCACCCAAACATCAAGCAAACACACCAAAACAAGGATGCAACATGATAATATGAAACTACGTGCAATTCTAAGCAAGTTTCATATAGAGCACACTCAAAACGGAGCAACGGTTCAACTCACACCCGCTATACAAGGCATAACAACAATCTGTCCAAAACAGCAACTAGGCATCTTGCAAGCATCAAAGCAACATGCTACAGCACCCCAACATAAGAACAAAAGGCATGAGCATGAAGTACAGGTAAAGCACAACAAAACATGAACACTGAGCAATCTCCAGAAAAGACTAGAACATGCTCAAAAGAACATGGGAAGATTGCAAATAATAACAGTTTCAGACATAGCAGAAATAACATCAGATTGCAACGTTCAGAGCTATCAAACAACATGTTACAGGAACTTATCATGGCAAACAAAGGCATGGCATGAACCTACTAATAGCATGGATCAAAAGTCCCTTACTGACCATAAGCCAAAAAGGATCAGAAGATAAGATGACACCCATGTAAACATGGCAAGTTATTGACAGATTCATACATGGCAGGAACAACAATAAGTAACCATGTTGGTGAGCTTGAACCACTCACCACAAAGCAATACATGGCATGGCAAGGCAACCAACAGTAATAAGGCATGTTTGTGAAGCTATACATGGCAAGAGCAAGGTCATAGGGTGCCTGGATCACTAGCAAACAATCATGGAAACATGGAACTTAATGTTAACAGGCTGATAGCAACATTACCAAGCAACTTTGGAGCAAGATATGAATAACCTACAGCAAGCTATAAATGCAACCAGGGGCATGGATGGATAGGGAATAACATGTATATCAAAACATGTTTATAGAACATCTCCAGATTATGCATAGAATGATTAGTAGAAGCATGTTTACATAGCAACAAAATATAACAGAATCTGTCAGGAAAACAGCAACAGCAAGTACAGTACTTAACAAGCTCGATTCACTCACCACAAGTCATTGCATGACAAGATAAGCATAGCATCATCATGAAGACATGTTTGTGAAACAAACCAAGGCAAGAACAAGTCCATAGCATGCAAGGATCAACTATAGCAACCTTGGCTAAATTGAATAACACGTAAACAATCTGCCAGGAAACATTTTGAAGCAAAAGTAGAGCACTCAAATGACATGTTAGACTACTCCATAATTGAAAACAAAGGCATGAATGGATAGACAATAACCATATGTTCAAAACACCCTTACTGAAGTATCTCAAAATATGCATGGATCTCTCTGTAGCATCAAGTTTACATGGCATCAAAATAACAGCAGAACAGGGACTAAAATCAGCAACATCACGAAGCCTAGTTTGCATTCTTGTGATAGTCACCACATTGATCACAAAAACACATGGCATACACCCCTGGAAAGATGGCATGGCATAGATCAAAACACATGAAGACATCAACCTCGTAAGATGTACACATCAATCATGGCAAAAATGACAAATGAGCAAGTTATAACAGTTTTAGCAGATTAACATCAACATGCACTCTTCCAACAACATTTCGGGCATCAATATGAGCTCAAATGAAAATGATGCAATGGAATGAAATGAAGTACTCGTTGAGGCGAACAATTTGACATATTATACGCACGAAATGGAGCTACGGATGGAGAGATATAGTATGACAAACATGGCATGATAATGACAGAAATCTGGGACTTAGCAGTTTTCTGGAAAAAAAAAATTAATGCGCGCGGGATAGCTAAAACACGCACGGGCGGAGTTTAGCAGCGGGGCTCACCATGGGCTTGGCCCAGGAAGGACGGGAAACAGGCAGGCCGGGGAAGCTGGGCCGCTGGGCCGGAGCGGGACCGAGGAGGCTAGGCCGTGGCCCACGTGGGGGTCTCCCTCCTCCTGATCCCTCCTGGATCGGGAAAGAGGCCAGGCGAGGCGGCAGCGACCGGGCGGCGCCGCAGCACG
>NC_041391.1:245776687-245790503 GCF_002162155.2 Triticum dicoccoides
GGCCCCGCGGGTCGGCGGCGGCGGGAGGGCGTGGGGGCCACGTGGTGGCGTGCCACTGGCTGGGGCGGCGGCGGAGATGCGACCGGCTGGGTGCGGACATGTCCGCCGGGCGAGAGGGAGGTGGAGACTAGGGTTTAGACCGGGATTTCGGGGAGGAAGACATATTTATAGGTAGAGGGAGCTAGGAGAGTCCAAATGAGGAGCGGTTTTCGGCGACGCGATCGCGATCGAACGTCCGAGAGCATGAAGAGGAGTTTGCTGGGTTTTTGGGCCACTTTGGAAGGGGTGTTGGGCTGCAAAGAGAAGGAGGCTTTTACGGTTACCCGGTTAACCGTTGGAGTATCAAACGGACTCCAAATGGCACGAAACTTGACAGGCGGTCTACCGGTGCTATACCAAGGCCGCGTGGCAAACCTCGGGCCATTCCAAGTAAGTTTAACACCCACTCACAACAGGAAACAAAAAGGAGGACGCCGGAGGACATAGGAGTGCCGGATTGCAAAACGGACAACGGGGAAAATGCTCGGATGCATGAGATGAACACGTATGCAAAATGAAATGCACATGATGACATGATAAAATGCAGATGATGACATGGCAAAATGCAACACGCAAGAAAACGACATGGCAACGACGGCGAATAACTGACGGACACCTGGCGCAATGAATCCGGGGCGTTACAACACTCCTCCACTAACAAGAGATCTCGTCCCAAGATCTTAGGACCGAGACGGAAGGGAAAATGGATGAGGTGAAACAAGAACTCAAGAGAAGAAGCAAAGAAATCGAGAGCACTCGAGAAGAAGAGAGGAACGACGAGGATGACGAGAATCGAAAGCTCATGGAATCAGATAGACTAAAAACAAAGAGGTAGAGCCAACAATGAAAATGATTTGAAATCGATCTGGGAGAAGTCATGTGACTGATGGAATCCATTCTTACGTCACACTTGAAAAGAATTATGAATGACTCCGGGGGAATTAGAAGAGTCAGGTAAGATCCTGGGAAAAGACCTGTGGGTTAGGGCCCATTGAAGAGATAACACCGTTGGAAAGGGATGTTGAACAGATAGATGAAGCACCGGAACAATGAAATATTTGAATGAGGTGACCACCTCGAATTAATTCGAACACAGACGAATCTTCTGAGATGTCTTGAGCACTCCGGAAGAATAAACTGGCAAGAGGCGAACAAGTAAGGGGAAAACACTTTATCCAAGGAAAAGAATGTGATCAACCCGAAAAAAACTTGAATTGAGTCCACCGGAAAAGAAAAGAGATGAAGAATGCCGAACGAGACGAGAATTCCCCGGTTGAAATAATTGAGGGAAGACTGAAGAGGCTCCGCACGAATGAAATTGATGCTCAAAACAGACTCGGGCTCCGGAAAGAAGAGGGTGGGAGGGCGGGAAAACAAAGGCAGCTTGGAAGGGGAAAACGACGAATATCTTCAAGAGAAAACACCGGTTGAAAACAAAGACTTCGCACGAGTAGTAAGGATATTCGATTACGGACTCCGGTTCCAAGAGGAAGAAGGGAGGGCGGGTGGGAAAAGAAAACAACTGAGGATGGAAAAACAACTTCGATCGAAAAGAACTGAGGATTGATCTCAAAGATGAAGAGGCTCGAGTCAACTTGACGAGAAATGCACCGGATAAAAAAGAACTGAGGAACAACTACCGGAAAACCAACTGCGTGAGCCTAAACAAAAATTTGAAGGGGAAGAGGAGTAATTCAAAACACCTACATCAAGATTCCTTACCAGAGCGACGAAGAGGCTGAGGAGTAAAAGAATTCCTACTCTCCGATATAACTAGACTCCGAAAATAGTTTTCTTCTAGACTCAACAACGGCCAAACTACACGATCAATCAAGGGGGCTCCTAAGGTTGGTCGAGGCTCTGATACCAACTTGTCACGCCCAAGATGCGACCCTATCCTAAAGGAACTCGAAGGTCCCACCAAGGATAGAAGCGCATCTTGAAGACGCTTTTGCAAGGTGGATATCATTACATCAACATTACATAATAGTGGGGATACATCCAATACATACAATGTCACATGAATACAACAATACAACATACTAGAACAACATCCGACTACGGATGAATCATAAACAGAAACTCAAACAATATCCACCCTGCTAGCCCAGACTGCCAACCTGGAACCTATCCCCTGATCGAAGAAGCAGAAGAAGAAACTCAACGCAAGCAAGCAACGCTCTCGCGTCATGGTCATCGCATAACCTATACCTGTGTTAGGACCCCGACTCAATGCCACATCGATCTAGCATGTAACACCTCATATCACTTTGCGGCCTCACGCACGGTATTCCCACGGGTGTCGCCTTACCTTAGCCCGGGACCGTTTGCGCCTTTTGGCACACGTATATGACAGTGTCGCTAGCATCCATATGATAAGGAACCCGGGCTGACATGGCTAGTCGTAAACCCAAAGTGGCACAGACTTACAGGGGCAGGCATCCATGACCCAGCATCGAACGTGTCGGTCATCAGCGAGTGAATCCAGGCTGTAGCACTGGGCTAGCAGGACTCCGGTGAACCGGGCTGTAGCGGGCTAACAGGACTCCGGTATTCATCGCGTGACATTTCCCCGAAGGGACAGACACAGGAACGGAGAAGGACACATGCCGGCCAGCCTAAGTGTTCCGGAGCAGTAGCAAGCTACCATGGCTCGGTGGAAACACTAGGAGACATTTCCCGGTAAGAGAGGCTACCAAGGATAAACAACTAGGTTGTCAGATCCCACACATACCAAGCATTTCAATAACATACACACAATATGCTCGATATGTGCAAAAACAACATGGCATCACAACATGACTCTACAACTCAAGTATTTTAATCAATAGGCTCCGAGGAGCGAGATATTACAAACATGGGTCTCATGACCCAACAATCAGAGCATACAAGTCAAAGCACAAGCGGAAGCTATCATGTCTGAGTACAAACATCTATAAATGAAAAGGGCTGAGAAGCCTGACTATCTACCAAATCCTGCCGAGGGCACAAGATCGTAGCTGAGGTAACAAGCTAAACGTCGAAGTCCAAGCGGAACTACTAGTGAGACTGAAGTCTCTCTGCAAAAACATAAATAGGCAAACATGAGTACAAATGTACCCAGCAAGACTTACATCAGAACTAACTACATATGCTTCATTATCAACAAAGGGGATGGTGGGGTTTAACTGCAGCAAGCCAGCTTTGACTCGGTGGCTATCCTAAACTAGGACTGCAAGTAACTCTTTTGAGGTGGCGCACACGAGTCCACATATTCACCATATCAATACACCACTATGGAATCGCTCCTGTCTCCCTACGAGAACGCCATCCATAGCACTCACGCTTATCTTGCGTATTTTAGAGTATCCACTTTCACTTGTCTATGAACTGATATAAGCAACCCAGAAGTCCTTTTCCGCGGACACGGCTATTCGAATAGATGATGTTAACCCTGCAGGGGTGTACTTCTTCACACACGCTCTCACCACTTACCGCCGTTTACACGACATGTACTCGGCAACCTTCAAGCGGAAGCCCAACGTGGGTGTCAGCCACGGCCTGCCTAAACACTCGAGTCTCTAGTCCAGGTTTATCGCCTATTCGGGTTCCATCCATGAGGAGATCCGGCCGGAGTTTCGCTCACAGCCCCAAACGATGTGAACAGGGTTCCGTGACACCAAACGGGTGCCCGGTTTACCCGGCCACGTGCCTACCGCATCACAGCCCACCCCTCTGGTCAGCGCTGCCCACGGCCTCCAGCATACTACAAACACCAGAAACTACTTGCAACTCCTGGACAGAGGACAAGGGTGATCAAGAAGCCGAGAGGGTCCACTGGTTTCGGGCCCAATGCATGGTAGTAGCTGAATCATGGATCACAAACACAGAACTCAGTTCCTGAGGACGGCTGCAATGAGACAACCCACCATGTACTCCTACATGGCCTCTCACCGCTACCTTTACCAAATCGTGTTCACACACTTAGCTCACACACAGTAGGACATGTTCACACACCTCTGATTCATCCCCGATGAATCAGACCTGACTCAACTCTAAGCAGTAGCAGGCATGACAAACAAGCATGAATGAGTAGGCACAACAGGGCTCAAACAACTCCTACTCATGCTAGTGGGTTTCATCTATTTACTGTGGCAATGACAGGTCATGCAAAGGATAAAGGGGTTCAGCTACCGCAGCAAGTAACAGATAAATCAGTGTTGTCCTAATGCATTAAAAGAGAGCAGGAGCGAGAGAGTAGGATTGTATCGGAATGAACAAGGGGGTTTTGCTTGCCTGGCACTTCTGAAGATAACATTGAGTCTTCATTAGTGTCAACGGTCACATCATCGGTATCACGTCTATCGAGAGGGGACAAATACCGGCAACACAGAAGGGAACACAATCAATGCAATGCACAATATGATGCATGCTCATGACATGGCAATATGAATGTGTTTTGAGCTAATGCAACTAGCAACAGATTAAATGAAGTTGGTTTGAATACAAGATTCAAATTCAAACTCCATATGTGATTATTCAAATGCCATTTAATTGATTTGTGCTAAACAGCAGCTATAAGTTGTTCTAACATCCATGAAAGTGGTACAGATGGATTCCTTGAATTTTTCTGATAATTTTTCATATATAATTTATTTAATTTGGAGTTACGGTTAATTTTCTATGATTTTTAGAAGTTTTAGGCATTTTCTGGAATTATTAAATCATTTAAGATTTATTTAAATTCCAGAAAGGAATTATTGCATCAGCATGACCTCACCCTGACGTCAGCAGGTCAAAGGCGTCGACCAGGTCAAACCTGACCAGTGGGGTCCACTGGTCAGTGACCCAGTCAACTAACCAAGTTAGTTAGCCCTAACTAACTTAGTTAGCCGGGCAGGGCCAGCATGTCAGTGGCCTATCTAATTAGCTAAGTTAATTAACGCTAACTAATCTAACACTAATCAAGTAGGCGCCTGGGCCCACACGTCAGGGGGTCAAACCCCGGCAGTGGGGTCAACCCACGCCGGTCATCGGATCAGCGGTCGCCGGCGTTTAGCCGCCGGCGAGCCCGACGCGGCGGCGAGAGTGGTTTTGGTCATTTCGGCAACCAAACGAGCCGCGGAGGGTGGCTATGGGTAGCTGGGAACATGCCGCCACTTCTGGTGGAGTCGGTTGGGGTCGGGGCGGCCGGAATCGGCGCCGGCGACGACCTAGGTGGCCGCCGGAGTTCGGGCGAGGTCGGGGTTGGCGTTAGGGGGCACGGGAGGGGAAGCTGGTGTGTGTGTTAGGTTCCTGGTGAGGTGTGGAGCACGTTGCCGTGCTCGGTAGCTAGCTCCGGTGGCTCTGGCCTTGTCCGCGTCATCGCCGGCGGCGAGGAGCTCACGACCCCGGTGAAAAGGGCGGCTAGCGTGCGGGAATGAGAGCGGGGAGGAGGGGAAATGGAAGAGGAGCTCACAGCGGATCCGGTAGAGGCAACGGCGAGGCTGGGGAGGGGCTGGAGCTCGCGAATCCTTGAAAGTTCGCCGGCGGCCGAAGGTTGGGGACGAGCTCCGGGAAGACGCTACAGGGCTCCCGCGGTCGAATGGGTTGGTGTAGAAGACGCAGAAGGCGATGGCGGTTCCTCTGAACTCATCGGAGAGGCACGGGGTGGACGGTGGCCGCGGTGATGCTCGTCGGCGGCGGCGGGTGTGTTCGGTGGCTGCGCGCGAGAGAGCCAGAGGAGGAGAGGAGCTCGGGGAGAGAGTGAGAGGCCTGGGGGGGGGGGCGCGTGGCTGTCTCCGTGGCACTAGAAGGGCCTCGAGGGCGTGAGGCAGGCAGGGAGGAGGCCACGGCGTCGCTAGCGCTCTCGCCACGCACCTGCCTGTCCTCCTGGCAGGAGGAAGAAGACCACACACCCCCTGGTGGGCTGGGCCTCTTCTGCCAGGTAAAGCCCAGGTGAGGTTTCTGTCTTTCTCTCTTATTTCTGTTTTTTTTTGTATTTTGTTCTGTGTTGTTTTAGTTTAGTAAAATACTAAACCATTTAATAAAATCCTGAAAATAGTTATGTGGCTAGAGTTAAAATATACCAAACCACATAAAATGTTCCAGTGATTATTGGACATATATTATTTATATATCAAATATATATCCAATGCAAATAGCTATTTATTTAATTCAAAGGCCCAAAATAATTAACTCTGAGATACCAAAAATATTGTTTTGAGTTTTACCTCTTTGCAATATTTTCAGAGACTAAGAGGAACATTTTCTTGGACTTCTTTGAGGAGATTTTAATATTGATCATTTTTAGAAGGTTTCTGAGGCTTTGAAAATTCCTCAATTCGAATTTCATTTGAATTTAAATATGATGCTCACATGAAGGTCTAGCCTGGTGCATAACAGGACCAGGGATGTGACAACTCACCCCCACTAAACAAAATCTCGTCCCGAGATTCAAGCGTAGGGTAAGGTGAAGGGGGAACGCAAACTAGCACAATCTTCACGATCCAGGTTGCACTTCAAATGAACGTTGATTTGAACACCATCTTTGTCTTGTCGTCTTGCTCTGAGAAATCCTGTCAACATGACATGGAGGGAAGAAGGAGACTCTAGAAGGGTCGATCTTCTCGAAGATCGAACAACTCACGGAATGAGACATAGGACCATCTCTCGGGTTGAGACACGAGTTACACATCAAGAGGGGTGGAAAGAGACGGATGACGAAGGTGCACTAGGTGGACAACAATTCCACACTTAAGAGGGTGGTAAACGATTGTCCACGTAGCGAGGAGTTAAGTTGACATGACACCATAATGATGCACCTTAGGGATGGTGACTCGTAGATATATATCCCTCTTAAGTGGCAAAAAGAATTACCTTTGATATAGAGATCATTGAGACTCTCTATATCAGTCTAAGGCAAATCACAGCAATCGATTGGTGGGGGTCGGTAGAATGGCATACTCGGGGCAGAATGGATGATGTGGATTACCTTATTGAAGACAACATAATGGATGAATTTGCTTATCACCGGAAATGGAAGAGACCCATGGTAGAATGGCACATTGGCGGTGCAAGCTGGGAACAAAATGCAAATGATGGGAATGATTCTGGTAACTGGGGAAGAACCCAACAATAAAGAGTGAATTAACTGTTGGAGTGGTTATAGCATAACCGAAGAGACTAGGAGCAATCCCGGTTAGTGCCGATGATAACACGTAGCGCTTGTGCGTGCTCTCAAGAACTTGAGCATTTCCACATTCATCAAGGTTTTACCAATATCTATGTCAAGGATCCTGGCAACACAACTTGCTACCACGATGAATGATGATGGATGATGCAGATGCAAAGGAAGATAACACTTCTCAGATTTCATCTTAGCGAGGCCAAGGAAATAAAATCTGGATGATCGACCGAGAGACATATAGCACTCCGCTTCTAATGTTCTTCTTGATGTGCTAGTGTAACCCATTCATAGATATGGTTTGATATCTAGAACATCAAGTAAAGGTCGGACTTCGGGAGCACAAGAATCCATAAGGAACAGTTACGGAGGTAATTCCTACGAAATCCTTATGGGGAGGTGGCCAACTTCTCCAATCAAGATACTACAATATTAGGTCTCCCGGCGGGGTGTGTTGGCCACGACATCCACTTTACCGGTTTTCGCGGGACCGATATTATAGTTCTTGGGAAAGGTTCCAAACCATGATATCTGCCTGAGATTCAGATCTGGTTGGTGTCAGGATATTCCAGACTCATCGAGTCTAGAAAGAAAAATGAAAGTTTGCAACACAAATCGACGAGATGACGTTGCGAGATTCTCGGGGAATGAACTACGATACTAAGCTCCAAAACATGAGCTGGTTCTGCTACACACATGTGAACACGCTGTCCCAGACAAGCATGACCACATAGTAGTCTTATAATAAAACACTACCGAGTTCAGGAGGGGGAACCATCAACGAGGGTATCGAAGTCCTTACATAAGTCCGGATTAGCTCTTATGAAGAAACTCCTTCTCCTTGAACAAATCAATCAGTGGCTTGGTGTGCTAGGGATACATATAGATTGAAGGTTGCAAGTCTTCAAACCACAGCATTCTTCGCACGTGTGCATGACTGATTTGGAATGATTCCAAAGAAAGCAACATTGACTTTCTCGAATCCACGGCGGCAACTTGCATCAGATGCACATGAATTAAAGGAAGTCACTACCTTCATCCAAACATATGCTTCATGAGCTAGCATGAACAAATGCTTTCAAAAGTTTCCAACACTAGCTTAATGTTCAACAAAATCATGGAGGAGATAAGGATGTTGTCAATGAGCTCAACAACAATTCATCTAGGTTTCCTTTTAAAAGGAATTCCATAGTTAAGTGAACAAGTGATAGCATTGGTCAGACCCGAAAGATATAATGGTGTATGCTCGAGGGATCAACCACGAGTAAGACAACATTACGAATATCGTTGGTTCTGGTCTGATTGGATGATAGCCCATACTCCAATCAAAGGTTAGATAAAAATGATAGGTCCAGCAACTGATCACAGGAACCAATCGAGGGAGATATCATCTTTCGTCAACACATACTACACAAGAATATCCCTTTGGAACAAACTAAGTTAGGCAAGCTTTTATCTTCCAATTCTCTAAGTTGTTGTCTAGCTTAACCGACTAGCTCAGGGATATCCAACACAGATTCTTGGAGAAAGGGTGGTTCACAAGAAACCAACTTGATCACGAGCTCAACATAACAGTCAGGGGACAACCTGGTAATACTTCCGAGAAGATATTCGGAAAATCACGAACCACCGGTATGTTACTAAGCTTGAGAACAATCTTGCTTTTGAGGGCAAGACGACATGATCAAATGGGTGAGGACTTGAAATAATTCCTAACTCATTGGTCGAGGAGTGCACCAGAAATAGGGACTAGGTAGCACAATCAATCTTAGGGTGACGATTCAATAATCAACACACTAAGAATGAGGTTATCGTCCATTTAACTACCAAGCAACAGAGTTGCTAGCAATATTGAATTCACACATCACGATTCACTTGTCGGCATTCCGGTTGCGACAACACGGAACCGAGGGATGAATAATGATGGCGAGAAGTATCACGGTACCAAGAGTGCATAGGATGGTGTGCAATTCCTATAACAATCTCGATATAAAATATGTAATACTCCAAGGTAGAACAGAGCAAAAGCTGGGTTAGCAATTTGTTCTGCGGAGCACAACTTCTTTGACCCAGTCCTGGATATGGAAGAGGTACTGGAGTTTGTTTCTCCTAGTCATTCTGCGATAGAATGGCTTGACGGACCACAAGAGTAATAGGTATCGATGAACGATTGCACGCATACTCTTGACTATCAATTGATAGACGAGGGTCAGTAGACAACTAAAGAGGGACAACTCAAAGGAACATATAACTTTCTGAGTTGTGGATGCATATATTAGTATGTCGATCCAAGTTCAACATAATTCTTCCAGATAACCCATGCAGAAAAGTAGAACTGGCAGAGCCATAACATATAATGGAGAACTCATCAAGAGCACTCTGGCTGTGATCGTTCAGTTCAAGGAGGAACTTCTGACATAAGTAGTTCATGGTATTTGGAAGAAGAAGATACCACGGACTTCAAGGACTATCGTAAAGGTTACTAATATCCTAAAGGCACTAGCAATTACTATCAACATGAAGTAGGTAGAGTGAATCTCGGGTTCAAGAACCCAGGAACAGAATACCTATTACTAAGTAGCATCACGGGATGCTTTCGAGAATAAAAGCCAGAATCATCACACTGGGATCACAAAACATTGCTAGATTACTAGGTGACTCCCTAAACACCTAGGGCCATAATAGTAACTCCAACATAATGTCAAGGCAATAGAATACCTCAACTCAACAATTAGTGTGATTGAGCTGGCATAAAGGAGCATCGAAACCAGAGGAAAAGGATTTTGCAAATGCATCAGACTATTTAGAAACCTGGAATGACTCGGACAGCATAACGGCTGTAAATGCTCAGAAGAGATTTGAGACATTCACAAAAATGGTGGCATAACCACTCAGAAGCACACTATCAAGGTTTTGAGATCAATAATTAACATACAGAGGTAGAAACTGAACTGAGGCTTAATCCAACAATCTTATAAGTCTACGGATTAGTAACACATGATCCTGATGGAAAGAAGAGATAGCCTAGTTCTTAATCCCCGTAGAAGAGAAGATGATCACTCAGATCAGAAGGCCATGAGGTATAAGGAGTAAAAAGAGCCTTACGTTCCATCCCACAATCAATTCCCTTATATAACTAAAGAATTTCTAGACTCAACTTCGACCAGTTTGGCTTGGTAATCCTACAGGCAGTCAAGCTCTGATACCAACACTGTCAGGACCCCGACTCAATGCCACATCGATCTAGCATGTAACACCTCATATCACTTTGCGGCCTCACACATGGTATTCCCACGGGTGTCGCCTTACCTTAGCCCGGGACCGTTTGCGCCTTTTGGCACACGTATATGACAGTGTCGCTAGCATCCATATGATAAGGAGCCCGGGCTGACATGGCTAGTCGTAAACCCAAAGTGCCACAGACTTACAGGGACAGGCATCCATGACCCAGCATCGAACGTGTCGGTCATCAGCGAGTGAATCCAGGCTGTAGCACTGGGCTAGCAGGACTCCGGTGAACCGGGCTGTAGCGGGCTAACAGGACTCCGGTATTCATCGCGTGACATTTCCCCGAAGGGACAGACACATGAACGAAGAAGGACACATGCCGGCCAGCCTAAGTGTTCCGAAGCAGTAGCAAGCTACCATGGCTCGGTGGAAACACTAGGAGACATTTCCCGGTAAGAGAGGCTACCAAGGATAAACAACTAGGTTGTCAGATCCCACACATACCAAGCATTTCAATAACATACACACAATATGCTCGATATGTGCAAAAACAACATGGCATCACAACATGACTCTACAACTCAAGTATTTTAATCAATAGGCTCCGAGGAGCGAGATATTACAAACATGGGTCTCATGACCCAACAATCAGAGCATACAAGTCAAAGCACAAGCGGAAGCTATCATGTCTGAGTACAGACATCTATAAATGAAAAGGGCTGAGAAGCCTGACTATCTACCAAATCCTGCCGAGGGCACAAGGTCGTAGCTGAGGTAACAAGCTAAACGTCGAAGTCCCAGCGGAACTACTAGTGAGACTGAAGTCTCTCTGCAAAAACATAAATAGGCAAACGTGAGTACAAATGTACCCAGCAAGACTTACATCAGAACTAACTACATATGCTTCATTATCAACAAAGGGGATGGTGGGGTTTAACTGCAGCAAGCCAGCTTTGACTCGGTGGCTATCCTGAACTACGACTGCAAGTAACTCTTTTGAGGTGGCGCACACGAGTCCACATATTCACCATATCAATACACCACTATGGAATCGCTCCCGTCTCCCTATGAGAATGCCATCCATAGCACTCACGCTTATCTTGCGTATTTTAGAGTATCCACTTTCACTTGTCTATGAACTGATATAAGCAACCCAGAAGTCCTTTTCCGCGGACACGGCTATTCGAATAGATGATGTTAACCCTGCAGGGGTGTACTTCTTCACACACGCTCTCACCACTTACCGCCGTTTACACGACATGTACTCGGCAACCTTCAAGCAGAAGCCCAACGTGGGTGTCGGCCACGGCCTGCCTAAACACTCGAGTCTCTAGTCCAGGTTTATCGCCTATTCGGGTTCCATCCATGAGGAGATCCGGCCGGAGTTTTGCTCACAGCCCCAAAGGATGTGAACAGGGTTCCGTGACACCAAACGGGTGCCCGGTTTACCCGGCCACGTGCCTACCGCATCACAGCCCACCCCTCCGGTCAGCGCTGCCCACGGCCTCCAGCATACTACAAACACCAGAAACTACTTGCAACTCCTGGACATAGGACAAGGGTGATCAAGAAGCCGAGAGGGTCCATTGGTTTCGGGCCCAATGCGTGGTAGTAGTTGAATCATGGATCACAAACACAGAACTCAGTTCCTGAGGACGGCTGCAATGAGACAACCCACCACGTACTCCTACATGGCCTCTCACCGCTACCTTTACCAAATCGTGTTCACACACTTAGCTCACACACAGTAGCACATGTTCACACACCTCTGATTCATCCCCGATGAATCAGACCTGACTCAACTCTAAGCAGTAGCAGGCATGACAAACAAGCATGAATGAGTAGGCACAACAGGGCTCAAACAACTCCTACTCATGCTAGTGGGTTTCATCTATTTACTGTGGCAATGATAGGTCATGCAAAGGATAAAGGGGTTCAGCTACCGCAGCAAGTAACAGATAAATTGGTGTTGTCCTAATGCATTAAAAGAGAGCAGGAGCGAGAGAGTAGGATTGTATCGGAATGAACAAGGGGGTTTTGCTTGCCTGGCACTTCTGAAGATAACATTGAGTCTTCATCAGTGTCAACGGTCACATCATCGGTATCACGTCTATCGAGAGGGGACAAATACCGGAAACACAGAAGGGAACACAATCAATGCAATGCATAGTATGATGCATGCTCATGACATGGCAATATGAATGTGTTTTGAGCTAATGCAACTAGCAACAGATTAAATGAAGTTGGTTTGAATACAAGATTCAAATTCAAACTCCATATGTGATTATTCAAATGCCATTTAATTGATTTGTGCTAAACAGCAGCTATAAGTTGTTCTAACATGCATGAAAGTGGTACAGATGGATTCCTTGAAGTTTTCTGATAATTTTACATATATAATTTATTTAATTTGGAGTTACGGTTAATTTTCTATGATTTTTAGAAGTTTTAGGCATTTTCTGGAATTATTAAATCATTTAAGATTTATTTAAATTCCAGAAAGGAATTATTGCGTCAGCATGACCTCACCCTGACGTCAGCAGGTCAAAGGCGTCGACCAGGTCAAACCTGACCAGTGGGGTCCACTGGTCAGTGACCCAGTCAACTAACCAAGTTAGTTAGCCCTAACTAACTTAGTTAGCCGGGCAGGGCCCGCATGTCAGTGGCCTATCTAATTAGCTAAGTTAATTAACGCTAACTAATCTAACACTAATCAAGCAGGCGCCTGGGCCCACACGTCAGGGGGTCAAACCCCGGCAGTGGGGTCAACCCACACCGGTCATCGGATCAGCGGTCGCCGGCGTTTAGCCGCCGGCGAGCCCGACGCGGCGGCGAGAGTGGTTTTGGTCGTTTCGGCAACCAAACGAGCCGCGGAGGGTGGCTATGGGTAGCTGGGAACATGCCGCCACTTCTGGTGGAGTCGGTTGGGGTCGGGGCGGCCGGAATCGGCGCCGGCGACGACCTAGGTGGCCGCCGGAGTTCGGGCGAGGTCGGGGTTGGCGTTAGGGGGCACGGGAGGGGAAGCTGGTGTGTGTGTTAGGTTCCTGGTGAGGTGTGGAGCACGTTGCCGTGCTCGGTAGCTAGCTCCGGTGGCTCTGGCCTTGTCCGCGTCATCGCCGGCGGCGAGGAGCTCACGGCCCCGGTGAAAAGGGCGGCTAGCGTGCGGGAACGAGCGCGGGGAGGAGGGGAAATGGAAGAGGAGCTCACAGCGGATCCGGTAGAGGCAACGGCGAGGCCGGGGAGGGGCTGGAGCTCGCGAATCCTCGAAAGTTCGCCGGCGGCCGAAGGTTGGGGACGAGCTCCGGGAAGACGCTACAGGGCTCCCGCGGTCGAATGGGTTGGTGTAGAAGACGCAGAAGGCGATGGCGGTTCCTCTGAACTCATCGGAGAGGCACGGGGTGGACG